>NC_080540.1:121407127-121712335 GCF_028640845.1 Ahaetulla prasina
CATACCGACATTGTGTTAAGGACTGTACTCGGTTGGGTACAGAGAGGTGTCATTGCGCCGCTTAACGGTTCAAAGAATTTGTTAAAAACGAGATGAGCTCTCGGCTCAAGGGGTGCCTGTTATGGGGTGATCGTGTAATAATTCCTGATAAATTAAGGGAAAGGTATTGGATCTCCTCCACGAGGGTCACCCAGGGATCGTAAGGATGAAGGGTTGGCTAGAAGCTATGTGTGGTGGCCACTCATGGACGCAGAGATTGCTGAGAGGGTAGGGAAATGCCAGGCTTGCCAAGAGTCCAGACCTCTACCCCAACGGCCCCAGTCAGGAATGGGAAAACCCCAAGGGCCCTGGTCAAGAATCCACATTGATTTTGCTGGCCCTTTCCACGCCAAACGTTCCTAGTGGTTGTTGATGCATTCTCTAAATGGTTGGAGATCATACTCATGAAATCCACTACGGCCAAGCAGTAATCGCAGCCCTGCGCCACCTATTCGCAACTCACGGGCTGCCGGACACTCTGGTGTCCGACAATGGGCCCCACCACGGCAGCCCAGTTTGAAGAATACCTGGCAGAGGAGGGCATCCGACATGCCCTCTCTGCGCCTTTCCACCCTGCGCCGAATGGCCTTGCAGAGCGCTCCGTCCGAGCGCTAAGGAGGCATTGTCCAGGCTCAAGCCAGGTGACTGGCAAACAAAGATAGACTTTTCCTAGCCGTCCAGCACAGAACCCCAAGCACGCCACCGGAAAAGCCCAGCCGAATTACTAATGGGACGGAAACTCCGTGCCCACTTGACCGCTTGAATCCCCATTACACACCAGAGGGTTACAAGGGGAACTAGAAAAGACAAGGAAATGAGCATAGGCGACGGGTGTGGGCCCGAAACTATGGGGACGGCCCTAGTTGGTTCGCAGGCCAAATAATAAAGATAACGGCCAAAATCGTGCGTGGTAGAGCTACCAGACAACCGAGTGTGGGCGCCACATAGATCAGTTAAGGAAACGAATAACTGATCAAACCGAACCAAATGAAACAAATCATGACCAATACCAATTTGAATTCACAGCTGACAATAACCGGGAGGCGCAAGACTTAGCTGAGGTCCCAGAGTTCCAGCGACGCCATCAGGTTCCCGAGGGAAACAGCTGGGAAAGTTTCAAGTAATCCAAGGCCGGATGGCCAAGAAAAGAGTCAGCCAATAATCCAGAGCCCGTTGGCTCAGAGAGAGAGCTGGGAGGAGAAAACAGCCCCTCCGACCAGCTCAAAACACCACCCAGAACTGAACCGCGCAGGTCAGAAAGAACTAGGAGACGCCCAGGTTATTTGCGTGACTACGTCGAAAAATAACATGTAAATAAATATGTAAATAGAGGCAAAGTGTTTTCTGGGAGGGGAGGAGTGTTATGTATTCATGTTTGTACCTTTAAATATTTGAGCGGGAAATCAGCACGTTGCTGATTGGACGAAGCCTCCAGCAGAACTGTATAAAAGGAGAGGTTTTTCCCCCAGCCTGTTGCTGGGTTCACCCTATATTAAAGAGCTGTTGTCACTACCCTGGTCTCCAGCCTCGTTACTTCCCGAACTTAACAGAACCTCTGGCATCATTATGTTTTATCACCCTCCCCAGTTTTAATGAAACTGCCTAGCAGGCACTTGGTCTGATTTTCAGCTTGTGCTTCTACACTACTTCCTAAATTGCATTATTTCCTTCAGTTTTTGTATACAGCTTCTGGGACTCCAATTAAGCTTCTGGAGCAAAAACGTACATGACTGTTAGAAAACCACAAATCCCTGGGTAAATCTTAAATTCAGCTCAGTTCAAAATGTATAAAAACCAAAAGTCCAAGACATTTGCCAGGACGGCCCTTTTGTTTCCTTGAAGCATAAAGAATAACTTTTAAGAAATTACACTAAACGAATTGAATGACTTGCACAATATTTGTTTCATTACAAGGGACTTATTGAAATTAATTTGTTTAACAAAATTATTCTTTTCTAACCCCTTTACTTCCCCCTTCAAAGTCTTCAAGATGATAAATCTTTTTTTATGTTGTATTAAATTTCACTTATCTTGTTACTTGGAAACATTTATGAAAAATGCTCAATATGGAACAGCGAAGTACATACATGTTAAGCCAGCCAGCCCATTAGTGCAACATGCTTGAGCACTAAAAGTTGTCCCAATGTTCAGTGAAGCCAAGTGCTACATAAAGATGGTCTCTGTGTGACTCACTCTATGAATTTAATTTGTTTCTATGCAGATGGCCATCCATTATCAAATGAAGATCACTGGTGCTGAGGATTAGATTGTGGCAGAACACAGATTGTGTGATCTGCACAACTTTCTCCAATCCAATGCTCCCCCAAAATAGAGGCAATTATGGAGGAGAAAAGGGAATAACAAAAAGTGCATTGTAATGTCACAACTCAAGCTGTATCACTTATATATTCTTGTGATATCACAATACAAATATAAAAAAGTAGAGCTTGCAGTCATGTCACATCAGCTGTTTTGATATTTTGACATCATCATGATTAGGAACAGATGCCTTTGCCCAGAAATTTTGAACTGCAAATCTCATAATATCCCAGCTAGCATAGTGGATAAAATTCAATTTGTTAATCTAGTCTTTGGTACTGTTTCATCCAAAGTTTGTCATTCCCATCATAACTCTAACATGGAAGGTTAGATTCTTTAACCATTATCAGATTGTGAAGATTCTTTTAAATGAAATGTGTCAGAACTCTGATAATTACTAACTAGTATTATGTGATGCACCAAGTGAAGATGAGAATGGTGAACATTTCTTTCTTTTCATCCTTGAGGGTTATGAAGTTTTTAATATGTGTTTTTAAAAAACCCAATCCTTCTGCAATTGCTTAACTTTTTATTATTTATTTATTTATTTATTTATTTATTTATTTATTTATTTATTTATTTATTTATTTATTTATTTATTTATTTATTTATTTATTTATTTATTTATTTATTTATTTATTTATTTATTTATTTATTTATTTATTTATTTATTTATTTATTTATTTATTTATTTATTTATTTATTTATTTATTTATTTATTTATTTATTTATTTATTTATTTATTTATTTATTTATTTATTTATTTATTTATTTATTTATTTATTTATTTATTTATTTATTTATTTATTTATTTATTTATTTATTTATTTATTTATTTATTTATTTATTTATTTATTTATTTATTTATTTATTTATTTATTTATTTATTTATTTATTTATTTATTTATTTATTTATTTATTTATTTATTTATTTATTTATTTATTTATTTATTTATTTATTTATTTATTTATTTATTTATTTATTTATTTATTTATTTATTTATTTATTTATTTATTTATTTATTTATTTATTTATTTATTTATTTATTTATTTATTTATTTATTTATTTATTTATTTATTTATTTATTTATTTATTTATTTATTTATTTATTTATTTATTTATTTATTTATTTATTTATTTATTTATTTATTTATTTATTTATTTATTTATTTATTTATTTATTTATTTATTTATTTATTTATTTATTTATTTATTTATTTATTTATTTATTTATTTATTTATTTATTTATTTATTTATTTATTTATTTATTTATTTATTTATTTATTTATTTATTTATTTATTTATTTATTTATTTATTTATTTATTTATTTATTTATTTATTTATTTATTTATTTATTTATTTATTTATTTATTTATTTATTTATTTATTTATTTATTTATTTATTTATTTATTTATTTATTTATTTATTTATTTATTTATTTATTTATTTATTTATTTATTTATTTATTTATTTATTTATTTATTTATTTATTTATTTATTTATTTATTTATTTATTTATTTATTTATTTATTTATTTATTTATTTATTTATTTATTTATTTATTTATTTATTTATTTATTTATTTATTTATTTATTTATTTATTTATTTATTTATTTATTTATTTATTTATTTATTTATTTATTTATTTATTTATTTATTTATTTATTTATTTATTTATTTATTTATTTATTTATTTATTTATTTATTTATTTATTTATTTATTTATTTATTTATTTATTTATTTATTTATTTATTTATTTATTTATTTATTTATTTATTTATTTATTTATTTATTTATTTATTTATTTATTTATTTATTTATTTATTTATTTATTTATTTATTTATTTATTTATTTATTTATTTATTTATTTATTTATTTATTTATTTATTTATTTATTTATTTATTTATTTATTTATTTATTTATTTATTTATTTATTTATTTATTTATTTATTTATTTATTTATTTATTTATTTATTTATTTATTTATTTATTTATTTATTTATTTATTTATTTATTTATTTATTTATTTATTTATTTATTTATTTATTTATTTATTTATTTATTTATTTATTTATTTATTTATTTATTTATTTATTTATTTATTTATTTATTTATTTATTTATTTATTTATTTATTTATTTATTTATTTATTTATTTATTTATTTATTTATTTATTTATTTATTTATTTATTTATTTATTTATTTATTTATTTATTTATTTATTTATTTATTTATTTATTTATTTATTTATTTATTTATTTATTTATTTATTTATTTATTTATTTATTTATTTATTTATTTATTTATTTATTTATTTATTTATTTATTTATTTATTTATTTATTTATTTATTTATTTATTTATTTATTTATTTATTTATTTATTTATTTATTTATTTATTTATTTATTTATTTATTTATTTATTTATTTATTTATTTATTTATTTATTTATTTATTTATTTATTCATCTTGAGAAGTATACTAAACCCTAAAGTCATATAATTTTTAGTAGGTTATAAAAGCATGAAAACAGATGTCAGGCTTTAAAAACTTCCAGTGTTAGAGCATTCACAACTTCTGGAGGCAAGTTGTTCCACTGGTTAATTGTTCTAACTGTCAGGAAATTTCTCCTTAGTTCTAGGTTGCTTCTCTCCTTGATTAGTTTCCACCCATGCTTCTTGTCCTGCCCTCAGGTGCTTTGGAGAATAGTTTGATTCCCCTTCTTTGTGGCAGCCCTGAGATATTGGAATGTTCCTATCATGTCACCCCTAAACTAGACATACCCAGTTCACATGCCCGTGAGGCGTCTTGCTTGCATGTCACACACACGCACGCTCGCTGGGAAAAAAAAAGGATGGAAGGAAGGAAGGAAGGAAGGAAGGAAGGAAGGATGGATTGATGGATGGGCGACCGCTTTGAGCGCAACCCTTCTCCCGCAACTAAGGGGGTCAATGTTTTCCCCAATCCTAGGGTGTGGGGAAACAGTCATTCTTTCTTCCCCCCTAGTCTCTCCCGAGATCGCACTGCAGCGCCCATCATCCCCAGCCGGCAATCTGAGCTCGTGCCATCGATGTGGTCCTTGAACTTCCCCCTCCTTGTTTCTAACCCAGCCTAGGATGGCCGGCGTGGAGGGTATGGTGGTGGTAAAACGACCAGGAGAAAGCTTTCGCTCTTTTCGAGAGGTCCTCTTGGAAGGCTGGGTTGGAAAGGGAAAGTGGGGAGGGGGCAGAGATTTCTTCCTCTCGGGTCCCCTTGGAAGGCTGGGTTGGAAAGGGAAAGTGGGGAGGGGGCAGAGATTTCTTCCTCTCGGGTCCCCTTGGAAGGCTGGGTTGGAAAGGGAAAGTGGGGAGGGGGCAGAGATTTCTTCCTCTCGGGTCCCCTTGGAAGGCTGGGTTGGAAAGGGAAAGTGGGGAGGGGGCAGAGATTTCTTCCTCTCGGGTCCCCTTGGAAGGCTGGGTTGGAAAGGGAAAGTGGGGAGGGGGCAGAGATTTCTTCCTCGGGTCCTTCTAGAGTCCTTGAGAAACTGATATCATACAAGGTTAATAAATTATACTCCTTCTCCTCCTCCTCCTCCTCCTCATTGATGAGTTTTTCATCCTGAAATTGATTGAAACATTGTACCATCATATGCTGCCATAGTATAGTGTTAACAACATCTGTAAAGATGATATATGAGCATGACACTAAGTTTTTTCTATATTTCCCCCTTTATTGAAAAACTTCCAGTGTTAGAGCATTCACAACTTCTGGAGGCAAGTTGTTCCACTGGTTAATTGTTCTAACTGTCAGGAAATTTCTCCTTAGTTCTAGGTTGCTTCTCTCCTTGATTAGTTTCCACCCATGCTTCTTGTCCTGCCCTCAGGTGCTTTGGAGAATAGTTTGATTCCCCTTCTTTGTGGCAGCCCTGAGATATTGGAATGTTCCTATCATGTCACCCCTAAACTAGACATACCCAGTTCACATGCCCGTGAGGCGTCTTGCTTGCATGTCACACACACGCACGCTCGCTGGGAAAAAAAAAAGAAAAGATAGATAGATAGATAGATAGATAGATAGATAGATAGATAGATAGATAGATAGATAGATAGATAGATAGATTAGAAAGAAAACAGAACAAAAAACAGAATAATAGAGTTGGAAGGGACCTTGGAGGTCTTCTAGTCTAACCCTGCTTACATGAAACCTTATACCACTTCAAATGCTTATCCAATATCTTCTTAAAACTTCCAGTGTTAGAGCATTCACAACTTCTGGAGGCAAGTTGTTCCACTGGTTAATTGTTCTAACTGTCAGGAAATTTCTCCTTAGTTCCAGGTTGCTTCTCTTCTTGATTAGTTTCCACCCATGCTTCTTGTTCTACCCTCAGGTGCTTTGGAGAATAGTTTGATTCCCCTTCTTTGTGGCAGCCCTGAGATATTGGAATGTTCCTATCATGTCACCCTAAACTAGACATACCCAGTTCACATGCCCGTGAGGCGTCTTGCTTGCATGTCACACACACGCACGCTCGCTGGGAAAAAAAAAGGATGGAAGGAAGGAAGGAAGGATGGATTGATGGATGGGCGACCGCTTTGAGCGCAACCCTTCTCCCGCAACTAAGGGGGTCAATGTTTTCCCCAATCCTAGGGTGTGGGGAAACAGTCATTCTTTCTTCCCCCCTAGTCTCTCCCGAGATCGCACTGCAGCGCCCATCATCCCCAGCCGGCAATCTGAGCTCGTGCCATCGATGTGGTCCTTGAACTTCCCCCTCCTTGTTTCTAACCCAGCCTAGGATGGCCGGCGTGGAGGGTATGGTGGTGGTAAAACGACCAGGAGAAAGCTTTCGCTCTTTTCGAGAGGTCCTCTTGGAAGGCTGCCTTGGAAAGGGAAAGTGGGGAGGGGGCAGAGATTTCTTCCTCTCGGGTCCCCTTGGAAGGCTGGGTTGGAAAGGGAAAGTGGGGAGGGGGCAGAGATTTCTTCCTCTCGGGTCCCCTTGGAAGGCTGGGTTGGAAAGGGAAAGTGGGGAGGGGGCAGAGATTTCTTCCTCGGGTCCTTCTAGAGTCCTTGAGAAACTGATATCATACAAGGTTAATAAATTATACTCCTCCTCCTCATTGATGAGTTTTTCATCCTGAAATTGATTGAAACATTGTACCATCATATGCTGCCATAGTATAGTGTTAACAACATCTGTAAAGATGATATATGAGCATGACACTAAGTTTTTTCTATATTTCCCCCTTTATTGAAAAACTTCCATCATGCTTCTTTCTGAAAACAAAGGTCATTATAATATACCTCATTATATATTTGATTTGATGATATTTCAGTTAATAAATACCATTTAAGGTGTTAAGCTTCCTTTCTTTTCAGCAGCAAAGTGAATTACAACTTTAAAGAACTTTATTACTTTATATTCATTTATTTTAAGTATAGATTTTAGATTTTTAAACAAATATGTTTAGAGCTTTTATATCTTTCAAGTTATTCAAATTATCCCCTCAGCAGGTATATAATGGCATCCAATTCCAATATCATGTTGGGGCTTTTGAGCAAGGGAGGAGGAACGCGAGCACCACCTTTCGCGCTGGCATTCCGGGATTTCCCTTTGTTTAGAGCTGGGAATCCTCCTTCCCCCTTTTGCACTTTTATTGTTTTTCGTTCAAATAAATATTCATGTTATTTTACTTGGCTCTATCTTTATTTTTTACATTGACCAGTAGCTGCCTCATTTCCCACCCTCGGCTTATACTCGAGTCAATAGTTTTCCCATTTTTTGTGGTAAAATTAGGTGCCTCGGCTTATACTCGAGTCAATAGTTTTTCCCAGTTTTTTGTGGTAAAATTAGGTGCCTCGGCTTATATTCGGGTCGGCTTATACTCGAGTATATACGGTAATTATACAACTGTTGCTAAGGATAGGATCTGCAAGATCCATAGTGTCCCTGATAGATATTGTTGCCTAGCTTTTTTTTATACTATATACATGAAGTAGAAGATTACAGCATCACAAGATTGCCTGTTACGTAGTTGAACAGTTCTTGGCCAAACTATGTTTTCTACCAATGTCTAAATAAAATCTGCTCCTTGTTTCCCTCTGCGCCTGCTTTTAGTCATACTCAGAATAGAATAGAATAGAATAGAATAGAATAGAATAGAATAGAATAGAATAGAATAGAATAGAATAGAATAGAATAGAATTTTTTTATTGGCCAAGTATGATGGGACACACAAGGAATTTGTCTTGGTGCATATGCTCTCAGTGTGCATAAAAGAAAAAATACGTTCATCAATAAATAATTCTGTTTCATTTTCTGGAATAATTTGCTAATACCATTCCTTTTTTGTTTTGTCTTTTAAAACTCTTTTAACTGTCTTCTTTCCTTTTTTCTGGGAATGTTCTTTGATCGATATATACAATATACTCTACTGAGTTCAATTTATTCTTTTAGAATGGCAGAGGATTCAAAGTACTGTTCACAGTATCATAAAACAAAACTGAAATTTAAATTTATAATATTTAACTAATAATAAAATTATTAAGATGCTGTCAAAAGAAATACACTTTTGTTACAATGCCATTTCAACAAAAAACATTTCTGAAAGGCACGTTCAGAAGATCAATTCATATAATCAAGCATCAACTTAGAATCAATGTCATAATGACTTCAAGATCTGGAGGGAATGCCTCTCCTGCCAAATCAAAATAATGTCAAAATTAATAAGATAGATACAGTTAAAATGATGTTAACTCAATTAGTAAACATGCTGTATTTCAGGATATTATGTCAGTAGTGTGCTTCAGGCATTTCTGCCACTGGCTGTGTTTTAAACAGCTGCCTTACAATGCTTCTTAGAAGCTGCAATCTTTGCTAATTTAAAGCTTTCCTTGCTTTTCATCAGACACTTTGATTCTTTGTATATAAGACCAGTGCTTCTCTTTCCCACAGCCCCCTCCTTTGCCACCTGCATCCTTGGTTTATTTGCTTGAAGGAAGGGAATCTTGATTTCAATATAAACCCATGAAAGAAAAAGAATCACTCATGAACTTCTGCAACAGAGGGTTTAAACTGAGCACTTTCTTGAAAATTCAGTAGAGAAAAAGTTTACAAGACATTAGAATGAAGTCGTGCTGATGCCAAAATCCCTCCTTGTTGCAAAAGGCTGAGGGTTCTACATAAGGCAATGGTTTCTCATATTCCATCCAATTACATCTAGTATAATTTTGTGTCAAGATCAACCAGCTGCTTTTGAGACCTTTAACTCTTTGGATTGTTGTTCTGTGGTGGACAGTTTCTTGTTCAACAGATTTCCTCTCCTGTCTCTAAAAACGTTGGTTTCTTTCTATAAAGGTTGAGAGGCAATAATAGTATCAATGTACACCTGCTATTGGCCAGTTAAATTTACAGCTGTCTTTCCCAGCATTCCTGACTAAAAGTTAGAAATAAACTTAGGGTTAAAAAGAACTTTAAAAGAAACGAACAAACAAAAAGAAGCAGTAGTTGTTTGTCAAATGAACATTTGTTGGCTCTGCATGGTAAAGTCCATTTTGCCATGTAAAATTCCCAGGTCCCTTTAATTTAGTTGATGCAAGCCTTTGTACATTATTATCTCTGTATCATGATCGTTGACTCATTTTGCTGCAATGTAACCTTAAGAATATTATCAAGTGAATTCATTAGACTGACAAGTCACAAAGCAACAAACGGTAGAAAGTGGTGGGCTGAAAGCCACAATTATATCCACCATTTTGGACCTTTTGGTTCTCCTGTTATAGAAAGCTAAATATGTATCTAGCATAACTGAGGACTTTCAATGCATATTTGTGCATTAAGATCGCTGGTTTAAAGAAATTGTAACATGCATCCTTTTTAAAATGCTTTTTTGGTTAACTGAATTGACCAGTTTGTCTTTGAAAAAGCATATCCCAACATGTTCTAAAATTGTTAATGGAAAACAAATATATTTACAGATAAATCATTGATATTCTTACTCTCTGATTTGATTCCTAGTATCTAATTTTAAAAAAAATCCCTCCTGGATGTCATTCGGAATGGTTTTTCCTCCCCAAAGCTCATCTTTGATTCCTCCATTATTACCATTTACTAGAAAGTAAACAGAGCCATCACCAGCTATCAAATCCTATTTTCCTTCGTACCCACAAGAACTTCAGTTACACTAAGTCAAAAATTTTGACATTTTAGCCCTTTCATTCATAATGAAATTTATACATTCACTTTTCTGCATCAACTCACTCATCAACTCACAAGATCCGACCACCTTCATTCAAATTTCTTGCATCCTCCCCCTTTCTCTTATTATAGACATACAACATATCCAAGTGGCAATAAGACTTGGTTGCCATCCTTAGTCAGACCTGTGCCCCATACCTTGCTAAAGGTAAGATCGGTGTTGGTCATTTTGGCTATTATGCCACAAGCACAACCAAAGTCCAAATGTACTCGCGCTCTTTTATGCAGTCTTGGGTCTCTAATCTAGGATTACTTTGCAAGCCATCATACTTCTGCTTGCATTCCACCAATTTATCGTTTGATATTATGTGATACCTCAATATTCACTAACATAAACATCCAGATGTCTTTTCTGCATATAAAGTGGACATAATAGCTATTACTGAGAATGATTACATGGGTAGCTTGCAGGTTTCAGAGACAGCTTGAAAAAAAATGAAGAGAGCAGGTTCTTTTGTTCATGTCTTATTTATGATAGGATTATTCCTCTTTATTAATTTCAGTGAGATTGAGGAAAAGACTGTTTTTAGTATGAACAGTAAAAACAAAGACTGTAACATAAAGCTGTGAGCATTGAATCTTGTGAAAGTAAATGTGAGTTCAAACATGCATGTTAACATATATTAAACATCCAGCAGTAAATATATATATGTGTGTGTATGTGTATGTATATGCATGTGTATATGCACAAAAAACCCTCCATCCAATCAGAGCACAGCCAAGCTCCCACCCAATCAGTTCAAACCCCCACTAGCAGTTAAAAGGAAGAAACAGCTGCGATCACACATTGCTCCTAGAAGCACGAAGCTGAAGCCTGAAGATGACGAATGAGACTTCGTCGAAACGTTGCCAAGACATTTCCAATTTTACACGGGAGAAAACCCGAAAAACCAAAGACCTACATACATACATACATACATACACACCTAGTGGAAGGCATATACACACATGTGTGTGCGTGCGCATGCGCACACACGCGTGTGCATGCCTTCCACTAGGTTATTTGGAGAATGCAAGGAGAAGTACTGGTCAGACATCATTTCTCTCTCAGTTTTTTCGGGAAAGGTAGATTTCTAAAGCACTAATATTGGATGAGAAATAATGCGCAATCCAAGGTAAACACTATAGGACTCTCTCTTCTCACCTAATTCTGGTAAAACAATCCTGAATGCTATTGGTTTTTAATAACACATGTTCTTTTTGGAAAATCCTTCCTTCCCTTCCAGTACCGTCCTCTGATCCTTTTATTGTATGTTCCCCCCACAGCATGTGATTGCCATCCCGTGGGTGCAGCTGGAAAAACCTGTAATCAAACTACAGGGCAATGTCCCTGCAAAGATGGTGTGACGGGCATCACTTGTAATCGATGTGCCAAAGGCTACCAGCAAAGCAGATCTCCCATTGCCCCCTGCATAAGTAGGTGGATGCTCTTTTTTGACATCTATACCATAACATAATTAATCCTGAGTCTGGCTTGTTTACTAACACCTAACTGGGTAGACTCAGTTTTATGTAGACTATGTTTGGCTATCATACAGTACAGTATTCATGGATGTTATTGGTATATACTGTGAACCCAGTAAAAGTGCAATTTTTCAGAGAAATCTCTGGGGCAACACACAGGGAGAGCAAAGCCAATAGCAAAAAAAGACTTATATGAATTTGGAAATCACACTGGATTTACTATAATTCAGATTCATTAAAGATATAATATGGGCAGTAGCTATGTTGTGATGTTTTGCATTCACTTTGCATATTAATTTAAGAGTGAGGTTTTATATATATGCTAGTTATGTGATCTGAATAGAAAATAGTGATCACTTCTATGAAAGGTTTGAAGGTTAAGATGTGACATTTGAATGGCAGAATATGTATTTTTGTTTTTTCCATTAACCTGCTACTATTGTATTGTTACTTATGCCTCAGGTAAGATCCAAGTAAAAATATTAAACTGCCCAACTTCCCTCATTTTTAGGAACTGCTATGAAACAAAACAAAACAAAAAGTGGCAAATTGTGAAACCTAAAAATCTAGTCCTACGCAGTATAGAATGATAAAGCTAATGCAACCTGGTCTTTTTAAATTGGATTCTATTTACACTGGTATTTTTCACATCAATCTCTCAACTTAATGGATATTTACTAAAAGAGCAATAATAGTAGCCTACAATTCTAATTCTTCGAAATCTCCTATTTCATGGCTGACATGTATATAAAAAATGAATCTGTCCTAACTTGCTTACACAATCACCATAGTAAACAAATGATGTTGCTTCCAGATCTATTTTATGAATGGAGGGGCATTGATGACTAGCTATGAGGTAGTTATGACTTCAAGAGAGATGCGTCCATGGATGAAGCTATGTGGTCTTCTGGGAATATCCTCTTTCAGTTTATGTAACTCATTGATGCTCAAGGCCTCCCTTCATGTACACAGTTTACATGGTACAAAGCCTGCAAAGAAAAATCCAGTTGTACCCCACTCTTCACCTACGTGAAGATGCCACTTTCTGCACTAGGCTGTCATTCCATATAACTGAGAGTCAGGTTTCCAGAGAGTTGGATCACCTTTTCCCAGGTGGGAGCTCAGAGTGACTTTGGGGCAATCACTGTTTCTGAGCCCAATTTACTGCATATAAGGATAGCTGATAGTAGAGGAGAAACCACATATGGCTCATTGGCTCCCTTAGCTTCCAGAGTTACATTCATTTACATGTACAGGAGAAAATAAAGTGATACACTTGGGAATAACATGAAATGAAGCAAATCCTACTTGTGCACTTGACTGCAGTATGAGAGGTTGAGAATCCAGCTGTTTTTAATCTCTTTATCAACATGGCTTCTTCATCCAGTTGATGAGGATCATACTACTACCAATGGATATTGTGATCAAAACCTTGGGAATTGTGTTCTCTTTTATATTTAGGTAAATATTGATTGTTGCCATGAATGAGGGAAGAAGCTCCAGCAGCCAGATGATTATAGAAATATAAAAAGCCCTAAAAAAAAAAGTAGTTTTTATTAATCGTGCTGCATGTATACTAATTGCTGTAGAATAATGAAATAATTCATTAATATCCCCCGCTCCCCGCAACTGCTGCTACTGTAATCAGATTTATTGTGGTGTAATTCTTAACAGTGTTTTCCTCGGCTGTGTTGGTTTTTAAGAAATATTATAAAGAGCCAAGCTACATTTATAGCAACTTTGAAGAATAACAATGAAGCAGAAAACTTTTATATCGTGCCAGTACATTGTTTCCTTGGCTCTAATGCAGAAAAAAGAGAATATGGTTGAAAGAAACAAGTCTTTTCTAGTGACCCAAAACAAATTCTTAAGATGCATTTCTAATAAACTGAATTATGTATCCCAAAATATATTCCTGTACTGTTGTTCAGATGGAGGTATGTAATACCACTGTTTTCCTGATGCTAAGCAGACATGGCTACTGTCTGATTGAAGAAATAATAGTGTCATATGCTCATTGAATTCTATTGCTTAAATTCACCATCACCACTGTCAGACAAACCTTATTGAAAGTATCTACAAGCACTTATAGTGTTATGGGAGATAGACTATCACTAATATACCTTTTTAAAATAAAGTTATTTGTGAATCTGAGAGCTGAATTAATAATAATACAAAGAAATTCTGGCTCCAGAGAGTAGAAAACTCATATAATAGCGCTACTGGAAAGAATGGAATAAGAATTTCAAACTATTTTCCCCCTTTGGGATTTATTGCTTTTAGCTGCAAAAGATTAACATAGTGAACTCTCTAATGGAGCAATTAATGTTATAGGCACTCCTTGTCAATTAAACATATCTTTAACTACAAATCTAATTTTAGTTTAGTTCACCCAATGGTTGTACAAACAGTATAGTTCTGCTTATAGTTTTATTCATTCTAAAATGAGATAGGAAACATTTGGAGAAAGTTGGAGAATAGGATTTTATTGCTCTTTCAATAAAAACAAAATACAAGCTGCAGATGCATACAGTTTGTCTATAAACTCTATACTTCACCAAAAAGCAAAAGATAATCAGCATCTAGAAGTTAAAATTATAGCCATTGGACACAAACCCAGTCTTTCCTTTCATGTCGGAATGCTGATATTAACTTTACTGATAGAAAGATAGATGAAAGTCTCTTTCTCTTCAGAAAGACAGCTATTTTAAGTACTGCTGATTTTGTATGGAAAAGTGGGAATGAAAGAGAATAATTAGTCGCTGAAATGCCACTTCCCCATCAATTTAGAATATTCTTAGATCTGACATGAGGGGGATGGGAGACAGTTTCAGTAATGGAACCTCTAAATTGTGTGAAGAATGGGCCTCAAATTCATAACACCAGGTTTTGTTTTGTTTTTTATTTTTGTCACAACAGTATACGCAAGCATCAACATAAAACAACAACACATCATATAAGCATATATATATAAGCGAAAGTATGCAATAACTATATTCATTTGATATAATGAAAGGAAACAATAGGACAGGAACGGTAGGCACTTTTGTGCTCTAGGTTTTGTTTTTTGTTTTGAAATTCCTAGAAAAAGATATGATTCCCAGAAATATGAGTGTTGCTTTCAATTACTGAATTTGTGGGTATATATCAAGATTAGTATAGGTGTTGCTGCTACTGTTTGCTATGATAGCTAGGTGGCAGCCTCTCCTGAATGTAATTTTGTGTAGATGGTGATTCCAAATTATGGGGTAAGTTATTAGCTTCTCCACCATTGGGTGGCCTAGAGGTGATCTTGTCACATCTATGAACTGATGATCTTTGCAGTCATCTATCTGGTAGTATAAAATTGCCCAATTCCTTAGCTAGAAAAGTAAATAATACATTTCCCTATTTGTTTGTTCTTTTTTCTGTCCACTTTTTCTTTTTGCCCACAGAGATTCCTGTTGCTCCTCCTACCACTGTGGCCAGCAGCACAGAAAAGCCTGCAGGTATACTATTATCATTGTTATTGTAATTTTTTTTATTACTATTATTATATCACCATCACAATCATTATTAAATATTAAATTTAATGCTTAAATATTTAAATCTAATGCTTAAATTTAAAGCATATTGAAATATGTTTAGCCTGAAGCATGTGGTGTCTAAATTTGTTTTGCTGTTCAACAATTTGTTAAAAAGTGCCTGCTTTCATGACCATGTATGTTACTAAAGAATATAGTATTAGAATTAGAATAGAATGGAGCTGGAAGGGACTGTGGAAATCTTCTAGTCCAGCCCCCAGCTCCAGCAGGATAATTTATACCATTTCAATAAATATGTAATACTCTATGTAATATAGTAATATGTAATACTTATTCCTTGAGCAGTGATGACTAACCTATTTGCTGTCACGTGCCAAAAGTGGGGGGAACGCGGGGGGTCACGCACACATGTGCCCACACCCATAATTCAATCAATGCCCCTCCATGCCCCCTCCCCCTCAGTGCGCCCCTCCTGCGCTCCCCCCATTTTGGCACGCAATGGCAAAAAGGTTACCGATGGGCCCGGTAGGCCTGTTTTTCACCCTCCTCAGACCCCAGAGGCTTTTTTTGAGCCTGGGGAGGGTGAATACAGCCTCCCCCACCCCTGTGAGGCCCTCCGGAGGCCAGAAATGGCCTGTTTCCTGACTTCCGGTGGGCCCAGAAGGCCCGAAAATCAGCTGGCCGGCATGTGCATGCACGATGGAGCTGAGCTAGGGCAACACTCACGTGCCATAGGTTCACCATCATGGTCCTAGAGTATGTAGATCTCTGGCCAGGGCTACCTGTATCAACAGCCTGATTTGGGAAAGCATCAACTAATAAATAAAATATGGCAAATGATCTTTTACAAGGTTCTGGTTCCCCAGAACCAGGCAGATCAGTTTAAAGCACCAAGTTTATCTACAAAGGCCTATATCTGATAACTTGGCTTTTATTATACTATGAAGTGTTTTGTTTACTATAAAGTGGACAAGGAAAGAGATGAGATTTATCAGCAAAGTCAGTGCAGATCACACAAAGCTATTCTAAAAATATGCTGAGATGTAGAAAATTAAAAAGCAGGCTTGGGTATTTCTTTTGGTTTCTTCTTATATGTTTGTGACATGTAGAATGCATGCATGCTTTCACTTAATATTATCAAGGTTTGAGATGTTTGAGTAGCATATAGCCTTTGTAAATAGGCATATTATGTACTGCTTACAAACCCGAGTAACAGGAAATGCACTTCATCAAGCCAATGGGCTGATTATAGAGGTTTCCCTCTGTCTCACTAATATCTTTCTCTGACATCATTAACTTATATTCCCAAATTCCGTACTTTTCCCAGGCCAGGGAAATAGGAACATTCTAGAGATAAGAGACTTTTTCCCATTATGAAGGTTTTAAAGTAGTAAATAGACTAGTCCCATCTTATGAACTATGTGAAACAAAACATAAACATAAATAACCACCATAGATGATAACGGAGGGACTTTTTAAAGTGTCTTATTATCATAAAGGGTTGATGTTTTCAAGACAATGATTGCTGCTAGGAAAAGAACAAATAACCCACTTGATAATTTTATAGTCCTAGAAGCCACATCTCATTTCCTGCTGAATTTTGAATCAAGTAACTTGTCACCTATATTACTTCTTTGAGATTGAAATGTCCAAACAATATGAAATGTTGAAAAAAAATACCCTACATATTATAAGGTGTAATACTAATATGTACCGCAAATCTTCTCCTATTTTCTCCTAACCCTTCAGCCATTGTTACAAACCCTATCTGCTTTTTTTTCAGGGGCGGGGGGCATTATCAAAAAAAGCTTTTCCCATTAAGTCCGATTTAAATTAAATTAACTTCAGTGTTGTAGAATTATTGTTCCAAGTGAAAAATACGGTGCATGAACAATGTTATGAAATCCAGCATGAGTTTCCTCTTGATGATATTCGTGGATCTTCTATTGTATATTTTAATGCAAGGGTTTTTTTTTAGTGCCAGTCTTTCTGCTCATACTTTCTTCCCTTGATATAAGGTTAGCATTGTTTAAAAAGCTAGTGTGGATACTTTGGTCAATCAGTGTGGAAATATTAACTGGAAACTGTTCGGTATTGTGGAGTTAGGTTTCCTGTACATCATAGCATGTTCCTAATATTTCCCACAAAGTTAGGAGTAGATTATCATAAGATATGATCTATTTTATCTTATCTCTTACAATGACTCATTTCCAATAGCAATGCAATTATGCAAATGCATTAACTGATCCAAGCTGGGCAGGACAACAGGCTAGAGAACAAATTGTATGGACTATTTTTGTTTTGCCTAGAGATGGACTGAATTTGGACTCTCTTTCCTAATTTTGTTCAAATCATATGTATTCAGTCTATACATGAATGTGGAACTGCAGTCTTATGCTTGGTTTTTTTGGTAAAAGTCTTACTTATTTTACTTGGTTATTTAAATTTGTAAAAATAATATGGTAGAAGGTATTTTTTTACTTTTAAAGTACTTGACTTATTTTCAAAAGTGAAGATTAAGCTTAGTTTTAGAATTAAAAATGCAAAGACTACTCCTAGTTTTATTTCATAACTCTTTGGTTATTGTTATCCTCTTTGATTATCCATTCTTAAAGGGATGGGAGGTTAGTAATTCTGGTAATGAATCGTAATGCCACAGTAGGCAATCATAATAGTTACTGTAACTGGCAAAAATTAGGAAAGAGATAGATTATTTGTCCTCCTTTCCAAGGGATAGTAGATTTTGCTTGAAAAAGTTCATCTGTAAGATTATTTACTTTTTTTTAAAAAAAGAAGAGATGCCGAGTAGATGTGCTCAATGATTTTATAATTTTCTGCAAATGAGGATACTGCAGTAGACTAGAGAATTGTGGTGAAGTTGAAAGGGACCAAAAGGATCATCTAGATCAACTCTTTGCAATGTGCAGGAAAATCAATTAACAGTCTTTGAATCCAATTTATTTTGAAAAATCTCCAGAGCTGGAGAATGCACAACCTCTGTCATACTGTTCTAAAGATCTTACCATCAGAAGTTTTTTCTTAATTTTTAAACAAAAGCTAGGTAATTGTAACCATACTTGTTATTTATTATCTTAGGTTCTTAGGTATGGGAATGAAAAAGTCACACTTGGCTATTTTCTGTATGGTATATTTTTATGGAACTGAATGTATTCTCATCGGAAGTTCCTTCAGCCTATCTTCACAGGGCATGTACTCAAATACTTGTATAATCTTTATAATCTTTATAATCTTATCCTGATTCTAGCCTGAATATTTTTGGGGTGTGATGTGCAGGTGTGAGCTCACTGTGCAAAGTATGGAGGATTCATACATATCTGAGGCAGCTTTCTTTCAATCCAGAACTGCATTGGAACCTTTCTAGAACCTATTTCATATCACTTCCCATATTTAGCTTGATGTCAATGTTCAATCCAAATCCTTCTCTGATGTACTTTTCTAAGTTTTGTTTTCTTCCCTAAATATAATACTTCACATTGTTCCTTGTTGGAAGATACCTTGTTGTTATCAGCCTAGTATTTTAACCTGTCTGGATTAGGTTGCAATCTAATTCTGATATCTCGAGCACTCCCAATTTCATATAATATTAAAATTTGATAAGCAACCCATCATGAAATAAGCAAATATATAACAACAACAACAACAACAACAATATTGTATAATATTACCCTCAAGCTAAATCTCTGCAGAACCTCACCAGATTAGCCTTTGTATTTTTTAGCTTAAGTTTTAGTTAAGCTAAAAACTTAACTTCATCAACAATTTTAGAGGACAATTTTTCCAAAACCACCTGTGATTCAGCCTACAGAGGTTAGTCAAATTGATGATTTGTTTCATTGTTTTTTTATCTCAGAAATTCAAGAAATGTTTTTTGTTATTATTAAAATGATTTAC
This sequence comes from Ahaetulla prasina, assembly GCF_028640845.1. Lineage (NCBI taxonomy): Eukaryota > Metazoa > Chordata > Lepidosauria > Squamata > Colubridae > Ahaetulla > Ahaetulla prasina. The sequence goes on from NC_080540.1 coordinate 121,426,624, forward strand.
ACAGACTTCATAGGGTTTTAGGATATTTAAAAGGATTGCAGTCATTTTAATGTCACCAGCAAAGACATGCTAGTTGACCAAGAAATGTTTCTGACAATGAATTATTTACCATCACTGATTATAACCAACTTTTTGTAATGTTTGTCATAGGTTACGGTAGAACATATAATGATTGATTGAATGGTTACAAAATACTTTGCAACCCTTGTTTCCATGAAACAATAAACCATACTTGGATTTCAGATATTACTTAGGCTCCAATAGAGAGGATAACAAAGCATCTCAGCAACTTCTTGATATTGTCTCTCCTATTACTGTCCAAAATTGTGCTCAGTAAGCTTACATCATCTCCTTGCTTTCAACAAGGATGTTTCACAATGGAACTTCTATACAATGAAGAAAGCTAAAGGTCATGCCAAAGGTTAGAAGGCACGCATCAGGGGTTCTGGCTTGCTGTCAAATACAAAGCAAAGGTTTTTACACCTCAGTCTTTGGGCTTGAGCCTTTTTCTTTCCATTTTTATTTTGTGCATTGACATAGCTACTTTGCTACAATAGGACATCTTGCCAGAAGCTAGAAGGCAGGGAAGAAGGTGTGGATGTCCTTGACAACCGACTTCTATTCTCCTCCCTAACACTCCCCTGCAAATTATTTTTTAATTTGAATTTTAAGTAGATTGTACACTATTATATGCCTCTTTCTTTCTACTCCATATTATTACTCTAATGCCAAATTGTTTTGGCATAACTTGAGGGGAAGTGAGACCACATCTGATGCCGAAATAAATCATTTTATTTTGTAAAATGAGAGGATTTGGTTTTCCTTCTTCTCCAGATAAAAATTAATAATGGCTTACAAACTGTCTAACTATTTCAGAATGGCAGTTTTTAAGAAGCTAGCCATAAGACAGAAATTTAACAAAATAACCTCATTTTCTTCAGGCAGTCTAACTATAAGTCAGATAGCTGTGAGGTAAACTTTTAAAATGAGATGCACCATAGTTCAATGAAAATCATCTGGATTGATTCTGCTTTCAGTTCATTCAGTTAAGCCCTTTCTTCATATTGATATATTTTGGTTTTATATACTAGACCTTAGGGTGGCAACATAATATATTTTAATTCTTTTTTGATATATTATATACATTGAACAGATTCATATTGGTTGAGGGAACTATGCATTAATCTAAATGTGCTTCTAGATATCATTCTGAAATATAATTAGGATTTGTGACTACCCTTCCAAGATCTAAGCTTGAGAGTAGGGCTGAGTGGCACTAATCCTAGTCCTGCAACATTTGAAAGAAGGTCAGAATGCCCTAAAAATGTAGCAAATAATAGACAAATAAATAAATAGGAGATGGAATCATTTATGGGCTTAATACTGTGCTTCGAAATAAATATGAAGCTCGGTGCAACATCATCTTATGTAGTTAATAACAGAACTCAGTCCTATTAGCATCTTGCTATTGTGATTCTGGGTGGTTAGCAAAAAAATTAAATCAAGAAATAATAAAGCAACAATTTTTTTAAAAAGGAAATTAGAAGCACAATTAATCAATATGGCATTTGGCAGATGTCAAAATAGATTATTCCATTTTACCGTCAATAAATACCCACCCACCAACAACATGCAAATCAATCAACAAAGTTCTCTTAACTCAAAAAATATGATGAATCATGTGGTTTTTGGTCATATGGAGGGTGTTAACCTCTCTACTATTGATTGTTACTGAGATAGAATTATCATATCTGAATGTTCTAAAAAGAAGATTTTCTGGACAGGAGCTACCCAGCATACTGCATTTATTTAAATGTATAACATCTGTCAGTATAAAATGCAGTCAGTTGTTATTTACAAGGTGCTAAATACATTTCTCAGACATGTACACATTTTCAACAATAACCCACCCCAAATACACTGTCAGTACAAGAGAAGTAGGGTATGTGTGAGGGAAAAACAAATTATGATAATTCTTCCCCTAGTACACATCAGTGATTTAAAATGTGCATCTGTTATCCAGACATTTTGGCACACTACTGAGGCCAGCCCAAATTCCTGAAGCACTTATGGCTGCCGCTAGTTTGGCTTATCTTCATGTCTCCTCCTCCCAATTAGCAGCATAACAGAATCTGGATAAAGCCAGGAATCTTTTCACAAAGATGTCCTGCCATATTGCAAAAGCAGTTTATCATGTGTCCTATAGGTAACCTGTTCCTGACTCCTCCTTCTGTCCCCTCTATTGACAAAATAAATATTCTCTCAGTCCTATTACAGATAGTCCTCAACTTATGACCACAACTGAGCCCCAGATTTCTGTTGCTAAGCGAGACTGTTGTCAAGTAAATTTTGCCCCATTTTATGACCTTTCTTGCCACAGTTGTTAAGTGAATCATTGCTGTTGTTAAATTAGTAACACTGTTGTAAAGTGAACCTGGCTTCCCCATTGACTTTGCTTGTCAGAAGGTTGCAAAAGGGAATCACATGACCCCGAAAGGGACGTTGCAACCGTCATAATTGTGAGCCAGTTGCCAAGCGTCCAAATTTTGATCATGTGACCTTGGGGGGGGGTGCAATGGTCACAAGTGTGAAAAATGATCATGTTACTTTTTTCAGTGCCGTTGTAACTTCGAACAGTCATGAAAGGAATGGTTGTAAGTCTAAGACTATCTGTACATCGCTTACACAGTCCCAGTTTCTGCAGAGTATAATCCAGCACTTCTTTTCTTATTCACCCGTGGAAATGCCAGCAAGAATTTCAAAAAAGATTGTTGTCCCTGAAGAGATAGAAACATCCACCAAGGCTACTAACATTTAATGTGTCACTTTGGCAAGATGTCTGTCTAAATGGGCTGGACAAAGCTTTTGCTACTCCTTTTTGTGTTACCTTATACAGTAGGTTTATCAAAGGGATACTAGATAGATTGCAAAGGTTCAAGCAGGAGGATACTTGAGCATTTATATTGCACTCGGACAATGACACGCTGCTTTTGTTGATTCTGTTGTGGAATGTCTGTAAAAGATCCACCTTGCTTTTAACCAGACATTTCAGCCTTTCCTTATTTATTTTTCCATAAATAAAAGGAGTGGACTGTGCTCTGTTGTATGATTATGTTGAAAGAAAAGTTCTACTAAGCAGTTTTGTTGTTCACTTTTTAAATTTGGGAAGCTGGAAATTATCTGTCAGTCTGCTTTGTTCAGGGTAGTTAAAATTAAGCTAGCCTTGAAACTGCCAGCCATCTGCTCTTCGTACTGTATTTTCATAAATGATCCTAAACTATAATAACGTGGGCACCAGGAAGGGCCATTGGCACACACTTTTTCATAGTGCCTCAGCTTCTATACAAGCCTATCCAATTCATGATTTCAATGCTGGCAGCCCCAACTGAGAGGCTTTAATCTAATTTCATGCTTTATTTGCACCCATTTGTTTTTCAATCAATCTTGTTCAACAAGAAGAAAAGATATTGCTGGAGGTTCATTTGTGTGTTCTTATTCCAAGGGTGAGGTTAATAGCAGTTATGTTTTCCTGGGATTGCTGCAGAGTTCATGGAGCTTTACTTGTTCATTTTAGTTCTGTTTATATACAGCACATCCTTCTGTTCCCAAATGCACTCAAACCAACAATTGCAGTAGAGATCCTATAGCACTTCTTCTAAAAAGCAGATTTGGTTAGTGGAGTCCTTATAAAGATGATTAAATTACAGCCATTTCAAATATCCTGTAGAAACCCACAGAAGCTGGGGAGTGAACAACATGGGAAGAATAATTGCGTAGGAATCAGGCTGACAATGTTTTTGATGCTGAGATTAAGGGAGGTAAAAGTAGGTTTCTGAGCATAGCAAATTATAGAAGTTCAAAGAAGTCAAATGAACATGCTACATATATTTGAATATAGGGATTAAGAATAAGTTTAATGCTAATATTGAAACCTCTGACCTTAAATGAAAGATTAGCATGGTGATCAAATACACTTATGAAAGCATACTGTAGAAAGAATAAAGAAAATTACCTCAGGAGTTTTCAGTGATACATTGGGGTATAAAATGTAGTATTAGATACCGTCAGGAAATCACTATGGCTGACAATGTCACTCTGAAATAATTTAGTACTGGCAAAATGCTCAGGGGGCGCTGGGATATAGAAAGAGATCAAGGACTAAGTTCAAAGGGGATTTTATTTTATTTTATTTATTTATCAAATTGAAAAACCACCCTTCTAAACTCCAGCATATGATTGATTCTGAACTAAAGCAGTGGGTCCCTGAACTGAGGAGAAGGCTGGACCGGACTCTCTTTAAGCCCATCTGTTCTATAAACTTTTAATCAAGCAGGCCATACTTATCTCAGAATGTGGAGAATGTTTGTTTCTTTAATTTTGGAAACAATTTCTTCCATTTCATACTTTTTAAATTTAGGAAAAAAATTAGGGGAATTCCTGCTATGCCGGTCTCTAAACAATGAGCAATATACCAACATCTCCTTTACATACGCATCTAAAATCTGCCAATTTATTTTTTCCTCTAGTTACTTTTTTGTTTTATTAAATATGGCTATTAAAGAGCAGCTATTGTAAAGGACTTTTCATTCTTCTTTTTGAACAAGAGTTGGAATAAAATATGTGCTTAATACGTTCTAAGCATTAATTTTAACTACTTGTACAGGTTAAATATATCCAGATTTCTTTAAAATTCCCAGCAGCTGGAAGTTCAAAGCAAAGTGCATACTTCAATAAACATTTGACATCTGTTTTTTAAATAGCTTGCTTTGTAATAGTATTGGCAATGGTGAGGTATGACTATCTAAATCAAATGGATAATTCCTCCCATCAAAAAGTCTGGCAATACCTAAAGCACAGTAGACACTTGATCCTTTTTGGAGCACACAAAACTTCCATCAGCCTTATCATTGATCCATGTTACAAAGAAGTGCCATTTACAACAAGCTACATCGTTTGTGATAAGCTACACTTCTGACCAAACCAACAGTTATTTTGGAAATCATGCACAGCCTCAAAGACTTCAGTTCAAACAAACTGGATGCCGCCAATGGAAGGTTCAGCCTGAGGTCTTGAAGAGGGCATTACCTGTTTCTGAAAGGTTATAATGGTGCCTATTCTATCTGAATTGCCCATCTTACAGGAGCAATTCACAGGAAATAATATTTCCACTGTAATTTGTAAATTTACTTAGGTATCATTAAAACACAGATTTATATAAGCAAAGTTATAGTTTCAATGCTGATAATGTCTAATTCAGTAAAACAAGCTGTTCAGGCCCCCCCTCTCCCTCCCTCCCCCCCTCCCACCATATTGGGCATTCTAATTTTAAAAAAATGAACTTGCATTTTCCCATGCTTACAGATCCCTCGAGGGCCCTTGCTCATTTTAATTGTTTTAGTATTAGGAAGAGAGACATCTCTTGATGGGAGATTTTTCATCTTCAACTCTTCATGAGACTAGCAAGAGAAGAAATGGAGCCTCCTCCCTCACTATTTTGCCAGCACTGCATTTGCATAGAATAAACTGGTGATGTGCCATACCGTATGGACCATTCTTTATTTTTCTTATTTGAGCAAGACTTTTTCCCGCTATTTATGCTGTGTGTAGGGGGAAGGCTGGACCGGACTCTCTTTAAGAGAGGATTTTGAGGTACCCTTCTAAACAATAATCTAGCTGAACTAGTGCTTTGCATAATTTACAACTATTTTGGAAAGATTATGAGCCTTCTTCCACCTTTCTTATTATCAAATCCTTGTTTTTAATACTTTCTTTTGAACTAAAACATGAGGCAATGTCCCACTAACATAAATTAACAATATTGCATTGGGACCTTTCTTTCCAGTCAATTTGTACATCTTACACTGGGTTTTGAATGTCACAATTAAGTTCCAGATCACCCCTCCATCCACTCGGTATATGATAAATTCTTCTAGGACAGAGTCTTTTATAACATCTAGATCTTAACATCTGAATCTGAACAATTTATGCATACTTAATTAAAGTCATCCATTATCAGTCCTTCGGTGAAGGAGAAAGGAGGAGATTCTCATGAGAAGTTAATTCCATTGTTAAAAGCTCTTATAGTTAGGAAATTTTTATCGATATCAGATCGAAATGTATTTCCTTGCAATTTAAACTCCTTGCTTCTTGTCCTATCTTCTAAAACAAGTCTGAAAATTTTGCCCTGTTTTCTAGCATTTATAACTATGTTGAGCCTCTCAGTATCTCATCTCATCTCATCTCATCTCATCATCTCATCTCATGAAATTCTTTCTTTTAGGAAGGTATTTGCTAATTCTCCCACTTCATGAAGACTTTTCTGAAGCAGGGTCATGCTGAGAAAAATATTTCTTATGCAATACATGGTCAGGCTTCTCATAGTTCCTCTGATAGATTTATTTATGCTGAATTGTAGTTCCAGGCAAACCCTTTTCACACAGCTTCCTTTGTAGACATTATAACTTTGGTCTTCATCCATTCAATGGTTATTCCAACTAAGTTTGTAAAATAATGGCAGACTCAGTCACAGAACCGCTTAAAGCAGCAAAATATTTGGCAGAAGCAGTACTTACTTGGCAGAGAAAACAAACTCTGGCTCTCCAAAAACATTTTTACAGTCATCCATGGAACCATTTGCTGCTCTGATGTTGATCTTGAAGATATTAAAATGAATAAAGTTACTCCAAGGACAAATTGAGCCTAAGCATAACAGTGAAGAATTGTAGGATTGGTTGGAATAGGATTTGAAGTCCAAATTCTTGCACTAAGAAGAAATAATTGCTAATGGTTGGCCTTTTTGAGACATATTTTGACATAAAAGAGAGACAATGATTTTGGTTAATCTTCTACTAGTACAGTATTAGGAGTACATTGACCCCTAACAGTCTTTTCTTTTATCTATGATACCCTTTCATTCTCTGGGCTTTAACTGCACATTGCTCTCCAGCAATTGTGTAACTGTGGTGGATCATTACTCTTCTGAGATATTCTGAAGTTATCAGGTAGTTTATCTGTAAATAGATATTATTTCTACATTTAATTTATTCTGGGATAGAGTTAAACCTAGGGATGGCTTCTCCTGCTCTTTCTTCTGTAATGGTCTAAATGGTCAACTATGGAAAATGGATAAATGTCATCTTTCTCTCTTTGCTTACCATGCCTCACAACTGATAGCATTTGGCTAAACATTACAAGAATTTCTTCTTCTCCTGTTTTCTCTTCTGAAAAATTGTGTTTCATGGGGTTCATTTGGCACTGCCCTGTCTCTTGATTTGTTTGTCATGGCTTTCATTGGGCATATCAAGTATTTGCAAAAACCTGATTCCTATTTAATGATTCCTATTTCCACTAGTAGGTTTCCTAGTCTCCCTTTTGTCTGTAACTTCTGGACATTTTCTAGAGACTCTTTATCTACAAGGGAGAAATTAAACTTTTACTTAATTAATCATTTTCTGAGCTCACATAGTACGTTGAATCTGAGTTTACACAGATTTTTTAACTAAATTTTAATTGACCTCATTAAGCATTCCCAGCCTATGGTTACAAGATTACATGTGTATGGATTCAATGAAATCCTATGAATATCCTTTACGGGAATTTGCTTACTGTTCCCAGCCACAGAGGACCCCAATTGTATGTGAATGTTGTACTTTATTACAATGAATCAAAATGATTTCTAGAAGCCATTTTGGGAGAGTGACATATAAGTAATCCAAGTTTAAGATACCTCAAGACGTAGCATAATCCAAATATCAAAAAGAAATAAATAAAATGGGTAATGGAAGATATAATAAAATAAATGTGCTGTGAACAATATGCACCAGTTTTCCCTCAAATGATAACAAAAATGTAATGTACTATAGAATTAGCCACTTCGTATCTCAAGTGTCTAGCATTCTGCTGAGTATTATGTATCCCAGCTAATGCAAACTTGCACTTCATTCTTGGCTCCAAATATCTATAGCATTGTTATTTAAGAAGTGTTCTATGTTTTATAGCTTTAATGACAGACATTTAATTACTTTAAAATCTATGTAAATATCATCCTGAGAGCCTGCTAAATCTTTCTTTTTCAAGGGGTTAGTACAGGGATGGGGAGATTGCGCTCCTATTAGTTGCTGCTCAAGAGAAGAAAACACCAGCAGTTGGCTTATAGCGATTTCTTATTGGAGAGTCACAAGAAGCGCTAAAAAAAATAGAGAAATTAATAAGTAGTGAAGTGGCAAGAAAGGCATCAAGCCATAAAATTATTTCTGACAATATACCTAAGCAGCAAATGAGGCAAAACAGCTGCCCTAATTTTGCCTTGCTTGGAGATTTTAAAATGTGATGTGTTTTTTAAAAATCTGCTACTTTCCAGGTACATGTTGTTTTGACTAGGAATGAAAGATGGAGCTGTATAATTCCAAACTTGTAATTCTTTTTCTTTTTTTTTAAATTCAACAAGACTTAATATTTCATCTTTTGGGGAAAATAATATTTGCATCTTTCAAGAGCAGGGACAGGAGCAGAAATGCATTTTAACTCCCATAAACATTCAGATCAGGAATTGCAAAAAGTTATTACCCAGCACAACTAATTAGGACATCTTATTTAACAATTGAATCCATATCCTATGTTTTGATCCAAAAAGCATGCGCCTTCTCCAGGGGTGGTATTCACTTACGTTTGCTACCGGTTTGCAAATGTGAGCACATGTGCAGAGTGTCAAAAACAGGACTTGATGACGTCTGGGTGGGTGGACGGAGCCTCCCGCAACCGCCGCTACCGATTTGCCCAAACCAGATAGAATCAGCTGAATAGCACCACTGACCTTCTCCTAAATTTTTTCTATTTATTCAGCCATGTTCTTAATTTTTCCATACCTTCTGGGATTTCAGGTCTAGGAGGGTACTCACAAACTGGCATATGGATGTTTTCTTCCCAGCCAACTAGTACATTGTTGCCATTCTGAGCCTCTGTGGCTCAGACTGGTAAGATAGTCTGTTATTAACAGCAGCTGCCTGCAATTACTGCAGGTTCAAGCCCCACCAGGCCCAAGGTTGACTCAGCTTTCCATCCTTTATAAGGTAGGTAAAATGAGGACTCAGATTGTTGGGGGCAATAAGTTGACTTTGTATATAATATACAAATGGATGAAGACTATTGCTTAACATAGTGTAAGCTGCCCTGAGTCTTCGGAGAAGGGCGGGATATAAAGGCAAATTAAAAAAAAATTATCTTAAGGTTGCAGAAAATCTCAGAATATTAGTTCAGTTTGCATTCCTTCTTGGAAATGCAGGAACTTCATCCAAACATAAAGCTTATTAAGGTACTGTACCATTACATGCTTGTTTAAATACACTAGAAGTTAGTATGTGTTAAAACAGAATAAATGAATAGAAGATAAAAATAATTTCCACTACAATGTATCAGCAGTCACCTCTGTCCACAACTTCTAGTTTCATCTCCGTTGAATTTAAATCATTTTTAAATCAAATTCAGTTCCTGGGGACTCCATAGATATATACATGTAGTTTTCTTGGTTAAAAAAAAAAAAGATAATTTCTTGGTCTCATGACTTCTCAGCCTAGGATACAAGCCTGGAATTTCCTGAAATTCTCTCATCCAAGTACTGTATCAACCTTTTTAGCTTTTTAAGATCAATCACATTTAGCTAGGCACTTATTTCTTCACAGAAGTAATATGTTTCTGACATTACTTAATGTTGGAGACAGCACGATGAAGATAAAATATTAGCACAGCACAGCAAGCTAGCAGCATTATATAAAGTAAAAAGTGCATTGTCCTACTTCTAGTACAATTCAAGACTATCAGAGGTGAGAAGGAAAGGGCATGACATGTGGTATAAGGAAGAAAGAGTTTAGTGTTTCATTCTTTTATCTTTCTCAAAATCTATATTCAAATAGCATCTCATTTCAAAGCCTCACCGAAAAAAAAAATCAGAGTAAAAATCCAATCTACACGAGATTTGGAGGTTGTTAATGCTGACCTTGATTGCTTCATTGGTCCATTTGGATTGCTAACCATTAATGTGGAGATAAAAATTAAGTTGCTATATCTGACATTAGAAAAATTTGTTTTACAAATGGTGGTTTACATACTGGTGACTTTCAGAGTTTTGGACTATTCCTTTTGTAAATTCTAACTAGCAGAGCCAATTAGCTAGACTAAATGTGGTCTATTCCCACACTGGGAGATGGTGCAATTAATGCCTTAGCATTTGATGCTGCTCATATATTTTACACTGTAATACAAAGAAAACAAAGTTAGACCTGGATTTCATTTCAAAAATGTAAGCACCAGTTAAATATTCTACATTGAATTTGAGTTTTAAAAAAACAATGTTAAAATTTGGATGGAATCAAATTGGACATCTGTCTAGTTTAACAGGTTTAAAAATTTAAATGTAAAATTTGTAAAAAAAATAGTTGCAAATCACCTGTCAAATACTTAAAGCTGTCTCACTTTGATCATATACTAACAATGAACAGTTAAATTCCAATAGCCATTGCATTCTTAAATACTCTTACTAGGAAGTTCCATTGCTAAGGATTTAGTTGAACTTACATTTGATTATTTGGATATGTCCAGAAAATATTCCACATCAAAATTTATACATAAAGAAACAAAAGACATGTGGATATTATTTCTCTTGGATTTCTCTGATAGTTAGAAATTAAAATCACAAACTTGTTTGCACAATTTCTCTTTGGTTTTTATCAGGGTTGTTTCATATAACATTCTGAGCCTTCAAGTTGGGAAAATCAGCCAGCTTCAGTATTTTTAATGTAGCCCTCTGCCTCAGTCTGGGAAATCAGCCAGAATTATGCACTAAATGATTACACAAATATCTTATGCTATTTTTACATCAAAGGGAATAGACCGAAGAGGCCAAAAGTAGCAAAAAAAAGAAAAAACAACCAAGAAAAAGATTAATTACTTTATTTTATTTACTTATATATTTATAAAACTTATTAACCACTGAAATACTAAGGAACTCTAGCTGATGTGCAAATATAAAGCAGGATAAACAAAATGAATGTACCGTAATAATAATATAAACCATTAAACTATTCTCATGCTACTTTGGAGTGGACTGGTATCACCTTGTGATCTTCCCAGATTTATACTTTCCTTAATATTTTTCAGTTGGAGGTTTTTTTAAAAAGATGTTTGTGATTTGAGAAACTCTGTATTTTTATCTTTCCATAATTGAATATTTTCATGACTACATAAAGACTACATAAATTTAAAAGGTTTTTTAAAATATTATCTTCCCCTTCTCTTGTCTAGCTACTGTAAAATTAGTTCATCTCCTTATGGAGTTGGGGAAGGAAGAGTTGGCTCTACTAGTCATATTCCTCAGTACAGGACTAGGAGAAGACATCATAGAATTTATTTCATTTTTATTTTCATATTTTCTCTTTAAGTGTGTCAGAAAAGCTATCTCTCACTGGGTTAGTAGGTGGTTGCCAAGTAAAGCACTCCATAGAAGATCCAGTATGTAAAGACTGCATTACTTACCAAGCTGCAACATTAAGACAAGAAGTTGGGTAGACCTTGAGGAATTCTGGGAGAGAAGATTCGAGGTTCACCCGTGCTGCTGTATATTAGTAGATATGAGATAAGGGAATTTTTTTTTTAATTGGTCAAGTGTGATTGGACACATAAGGAATTTGTCTTGGTGCATATGCTCTCAGTGTACATAAAAGAAAAGATATGTTCATCAAGGTACAACATTTACAACACAATTGATGGTCAATATATCAATATAAATCATAAGGATTGCCAGCAACAAGTTATAGTCATACAGTCATAAGTGGAAAGAGATTGGTGATGGGAACTATGAGACGATTAATAGTAGTGCAGATTCAGTAAATAGTTTGACAGTGTTGATGGAATTATTTGTTTAGCAGAGTGATGGCCTTCGGGAAAAAACTGTTCTTGTGTCTAGTTGTTCTGATGTGCAGTGCTCTATAGCGTCGTTTTGAGGGTAGGAGTTGAAACAGTTTATGTCCAGGATGCGAGGGATCTGCAAATATTTTCATGGCCCTCTTCTTGATTCGTGCAGTATACAGGTCCTCAATGGAAGGCAGGTTGGTAGCAATTATTTTTTCTGCAGTTCTAATTATCCTCTGAAGTCTGTGTTTTTCTTGTTGGGTTGCAGAATCGAACCAGACAGTTATAGGGGTGCAAATGACAGACTCAATAATTCCTCTGTAGAACTGAATCAGCAGCTCCTTGGGCAGTTTGAGCTTACTGAGTTGGCGCAGAAAGAACATTCTTTGTTGTCCTTTTTTAATGATGTTTTTTATGTTATAAGGGATGGTAGTAGCAGCCCTAATTCCCCCCTCCCCTGTTTTCAAAGGTTGGGTTGTTTGTTGTTGTTGTTTGTTTTTTGCTTGCTTGGATTGGAAAGAATCCTGCTGTTTTGTAGAAAGGGAGGCAGTAAGGGAGTAGATGCCCACTGGGATGGCATGTGCCAAAAGACTGGCATCACCACTGAAAGGCTGGGCCCTTTCCCCCACTAACCTTCTTAAATCAGTCCGGATTTCAATCTCAGCAGAGAATTTGGTACAAATCAAGAAAGCACAATAAGTTGTCAGGTTTCTGTTCTGGTACCTACAGAGATCCATGCATCATGTGTCAGCTGGCTGATGCCATTATTTTTTTGTTGCAGCTAGAACTATTAAGGTCATATTATTGGGATTGCACCAAATAGGTCCAGACTCTGATAGCCTTTTGGACAACAAAGTACCAGTAAAATAAATATATTGTCAATATATTTAAAGATGTGGTATTGTACCCAGATATTTCATTCCTATCAACAACCCTAACCTAACCCTAACTTATATCAACTTTATTGCCAGCTTCTTACAATAAAAATGATATTTCTTCCAAATATTTTTCCTTTCTTGCTTAAAAAGAAGTGTGCGCCATATTAATTGACAAATTCCTCAGTATTCTGAAAAATTCATCAGCTTCCAGTAGGAAGTTTTCCATCCTTGAAGATGTGGAAGGAAGCCCCAAACTAAATCCTCAATGATCTGACTTTGATAGCCAATCTTTTCCTATATAGCCATGAAACTAAAATTAGCAAAATATCCCTCCATAACCAAAGGATTATTAAAGGATTGGAACAGATCCATAGTTGTCACAGCAACCATAAAGTCTGAAATTGATACAGAAATTATATGAAAAGGGAAGTCATATGAATAAGTCATTTTATTTATTGTTCTCTTTTCCACATTGTTACAATCAAATGATAGATTCATAATCAAGGTTCAAGAAAACCCCATTATTTACATTACATTTACATTAAATTAGAGTTAATGTAAAATCTTGATAGGTGGTGAAGCCAAAACCTATACAGCTTTTAACATGATCCATCTGAATTCCAAACCAAATTAAAAACATGCTGCATTTCTATTCTCTGTACTTTCACCAAGGTAGAGTTGTATTATTGCTGGGTAAAAAAATCTTTTAATAGTGATGTTTTTATGGCTTTTTCATTCAATCAGCAGGAGGTATTGCTAGGCAATCTTAGAAATCATAGAGGAAAACTAAGGTATGTCTCCTTACCATCTGCTGTAGTTTTATTGCATGAAAATTATTTAAAATCATCTTGTTAATCCTCAAAAGAGGCAAGAAAACTTGTATTACTTGTGTAAATTAAAAAAAAAAGTATGTTTTGTTGTACCGGGATAGGAAGAACATTCCTTATTCATGCTTCTTTTCTTTCTGTTTCTATGGAAACTGTCTTCATCTGCATTAATTAAATTCAGATAGCCAATAATCAGAGACATTTAACCATTCTAATAAAGTTTACGGGATTAACCTAGGTTTAGAATAAATTTTCCAGAAATTACATCTGGTCCAGGAAATGACAGCACGCACAGTTCTAAGCACCTCACAATTCACCCATGTTACACCACTGCTGTGTGAATTGTATTGGCTTCCAGTTTCTTTCCAGGTGGGCAATTCAAGTTGTGAATTATTATCTGTAAACCCTGTTTGGCACAGGACCAGTTTATCTTGAGTGTTGCCTCTCCCTGAGGAGTTTACCTAGATCTAATAGGGTGGCTGTGATTCAGGTACTTTTCTTCAATTGTTGTCATCTAATGGGATCTAGGCAGCATGCTTTCTCAATAGCTGTCCCTTGGATCCAGCAGGTCCCAACCCTCCTAACCCTCTGAAAAACAGTAAACAGGTGAGTCTGGATCCCTGAAAGTTTTTTTTAAGGATGTATGGAGAAGGGTAGCAGTTGGAAATCTGGAAGTTTTTTATGTTGATTTTTCTGCATTTATTACAGTTATTGTTGTTTTTGAGCCACTCAAAATTATGTTGCATAAGATGGGCAGATATATAATCCAGTAAATAAACAGACTGCTGAAAAAGAGACTGAAAGAAAAAGTCAGAATAATTAAATATCCTCATAAACATATTTAAAAGTACAATCATTGAGGCTCGACTGTAATGTTTTGTCCAGTGTAATGAAGGGTCAACCAACATCCCGAAAGCTGTTAAGGTTAAGATGGCTTCCTTAAAACGTGTCCTAACACAGAGCAGAAAGAGAAGCAGAAAAAGTGCAGGGTAATATAAGGAATTTTAAAAAAACAATTTGAGGTAAAAAAAAACAGGAAATAATAAAAATTTAAATGTATTTGAATGGAAAAAGCCTAGAGCAATGGTTCAGCCATTAGAAAGCAACAGAATGAATGAGAAACTCAAGGAATGTATAAAGTCTCAGCTACCACAGAAGAGACAGAGACCTGGCCCAGCATTGATTTTTTCAGGGAATGAATTGGAACAAGTAAAGCTAATTAAAGAAGCAGATGAAGATATTGCAAAACATCTTGAGACAGCATACAGAAACAAATCACCAAGTCTGGATGGCCTTCACCTGAGAATTCTTAAAGAATTCAGTGATGAAATTACTGGTCTCCTAACAAAAGTAGGTATACAAATAGCATAAATTAATTATTGAAATGAAAGACTTCTTCTTAGTTGTAAAACTGAAAAAAAGCAGAAGGATGTAATAGTTCTGAATCTATGTCTTCTGATTTTTGTGCCATAGAATTAATGAATGAAAGGGAAATGAAGATGTAGCTTTAATTAAGAATGGAGCAAGAATAAATGATAAAAAGTATGAATTGATCTCATCTATGTTAATGTGACAGCATGTCAGCATAGGGCTGCATAGCTTGCTATGCTGTATTCTAGTGAATGATAAGAATGGAAGAATCAAAGATGAGTTTTAGGGAAAATTGGAACAAATCTGATCCATCCATTATTCCATCTAATTGGGTAATTTATTTACTCTGTGTCGGATCTCTACAAAGTCTCTGTATATAACTGACCAGAAGAAGACAGACGGATGGTGGTTTGATGTGTTCAAATCTAATGAGATGACTGGGCAACTTCTTGTGAAGTCATCTGGGATTAGCTAATTCAGTAGAGTCCAAGAGATTAGTTTGGATGTAGCCTGAACTCAACCACCTGAATCCTTTTTCTGCCCGTCTGGTTTCTTTGGCCAGCCAAGGATGGGTTCCATGTAGGACTTGAGAGTTAAGAGCCAATACTAAGGCCCTTATGAATACCTGGACAAGAGGAAATAATTGCTGCATTGATTCAAGAACAGTTAAAAGATTCAGAAGGAAAAGTAGGTAAGACAACCAGGGCTGTACATTCTGGATTTGAATGGAAAGAGATTGTGTGAATATATATCATGACAGCCAGTTTGGTGTAGTGTTTAATGTACCAGGCTAGAAACTGGGAGACTGTGAGTTCTAATCCCACCTTGAGCACAAGACCATCTGGGTGACTTTGGGCCAGCTGGTCTCAACCTTAAGAAGGAAGCAACGGCAAACCACTTTTAAAAAACATTGCCAAAAAACCTAGAGAGAATTATCCTGAGAATCTCTGAGAATCAGACACATTTGAGTGGAAGGGGAAACAACACATATTATTTTAATCAGCAACTCCTTAAATAAACAGTATCTTTTCCTGAGCTCGTGCTGTGTGATCCCAGAAAAAAATCGTTGAAAGAGGCAACATGCTCACTTAAATATCTTTCTGCCATCAAATCGAGTTTGCTTCACAGCTTTAGATCTGGTGGCTGTGAGTTTGCATTCAGGGATGGTGGGGAACAAAGAGACCATTACTCTGATCCTGTGGGATTAAAGAAATCAAACTTCCCAAGTACGTCAGAAGCAGTGCAATAATCAACTCGTGATTAGTAGTATTAAAATGGTACGAAAGCTGATCTGTCCTAAATCTCTAGGCATGTTTCTCAATTGAGTCATTTTCTCCTCTAAGATTGTGCATTGGCTACTTTATCTGAAAACCTTAGTTTATAGTTACTGGGGACCTTTGCATTAATTAGCAGCTCCAGGAGAACGATTCTTCCATTAATCAATAGAGAAGTGATTGGACAATTGCTCAGTGGATGGAGCACCTGGATTCTGTTTCCTCTGCAGTTATCTGGGGCATTCTTCTAATTCTTGGCAGCCCCTGAGTCCCTGTTGCTTCTGACTCTGCTGCCTTTTTCTGGAATGAAATCGGTTCAAGCTATCAAAATAATGCCAACAAAAATATGAAGCATGACTATATATGTAGAGAGAGCCAGGAGGACGGAGTTGCCTGGAAAAACTACAGTATAATGACTATAGCAGCAAAGCAACCCTGTTGTGATGTTACTGGTTTTTATGTATTATATTTCCATAGTGTATGAAATATGCCAAACATTATTCTAAGTACTTAGCAAGATGGTGATGGTGATTAAATACTTTGTAATGTATAGCTCTTTATTAGATTGCTATTTGCTTTCACTAAACTAACAAGATATCAATTCATAGATAGGAAGTTGTTGGCGATCCCCATGTATGCTGCTTTGAGTAGTTTTTATAAAGAGAGCGATGTCTCTCACGCACGTTTTTCATGCGTGAGATAAACAAGGTGTGTACATTGCAGATTGTTTCACAAGCACAAAACATATTTACCTCTTCATCCCTGGTTTATTTGAGTAAACATGAATGCCATTGTAGAGTAAGTGCTTTTTGGTATTTCCAACAGAATAACGAGCAGCCAGAGCAAGTCACAAGAGCTCCGTTCAGTCCCAGCCAATGATGGGAGAGTAAAATGTGACTGTGAGGATCAGCCTTTGATGCACAAAGCATAACTGAGCTCCCCATGTTCCAAGTGATGCAAAATAGCTCCAGCAGGCTCTGCCAAAGTGGCTATGCTGCATCACATTAGTAGCACTGGAACACAGGATGATGTTCAGAAGGAGTAAAACCATTGTATCACAGCAGTAGGGCCTATTAGAAATGAAGCAATCCCACTGGGGCATTTTATTTGCACACTCCAGTAGAGTGGACGCCAAAGGCTTTGCTAATGCTTCATGGGCTGCTAATTTCCTCTCTGACCCCTTTTGTGGAGGGGTGACCCCAGCCAGAATCCTTCTGCAATGAATGCCAAAGCCTGACACAGGTCTGGGTTAGGGGTGACAAAGAGGCCTCTGTGGGCTTTAATCAGGCTCCAGTTTGCCGTTTAAGAACCGGGAAGGGGGGGGGAAGAGTTGTGGCTCTCTAAAGATCTGGGTGGTACAATAAGGGAGGCCCAGGGTCTCCCATGGAGGCAGCTGAGTTGCAGCAGGCAGCAGAAGACAGGCTAAAAAATTCATCAGACAAGGAGGGGAGGACAAGAAAGGAGAGGCGGATGGCTTCTTTTGTGAAAGGCTTTCTTTGGAATATAGAAGATTTTTCAATGAATGCCCCCATTAGATGACCCAATCAGGTCCTGGCAGATGGATCTCCTAGGCACGCTGCTTATTCATGGCAGGCTGAGTTGCTCTCTCACTTCCCTTTCCCTTTGCTGCATCCCTCCCTTCTTCCCACATGCCTTCATGCTTATTAAGACTAACTTTATAATGTATGTGTGTATATGTACATATATATATATATGTACATTTCTTTCATATATTTCTTTCTCTTCTTGTCCATCCCCAAAGACTGTGATACCTACTGCAAGGCATCCAAAGGGAAGCTGAAGATAAACATGAAGAAGTATTGCAAGAAAGACTATGGTGAGCAACTCTCTCTCTTCCCCAACGTCACCCTGGAAATGCTTGGTGTTTGTCTGTCTTGTCACAGGAGGTTTTAAAGTGGCATTTCTTTTTCTGAAACATGGTCAGTATAATCTTTGTTATGGCATGGTAAGTGATTATTGGCCCAAAAGGGCCTTTCTACCTGTCTGCAATATTATTTATAACTGAATCCGCAATAAAGGACCTGCCCAAGGTTTGAGATGGGCATAAATGGGAGGATGGAGAGGAAATCAGCAAAGAATCTTCTGGGCATTTGCTCTAGGAGGCCCTCCTGATGAGAGCATATTCAACTACCCAAAACACTGAGTGCGCATGGGAAATTTACCGTCTTGCCTCTTGGAAGATGGAAAAAAATGTCATAAACTACAACTAAAGATTTCATGCATATATTTGAATGGGTAGCTTGTACAATATGTACTGGGAGATATGTGCAAAGACAGAATTTTTAGATTGTGTTCACACAGCATTTTTAATCTCCTTGTACATTGATCAGTGTTCCGGGTTATAATGAATAGAAACTGGCCAAAAGGAAAAAAATATGTTATAGGTTCAACAAATGAATTCACAAAGAAGATGAATTAAAAATCTTTTAGTAGGATTTTTTCCATTTAAATTTAGGTATGTGTGTTTAAAAATAAACAAGTGACAGAGATTTATAACATGGGTTGTTAACATTTTTGGAATATGGTAGGAAAAAATACAATAAAAATTTTAAACTATGGTGTCGGAAAAGACTTCTGACAATGCCGTGGACAGCCTAGAAAACAAACAAATGATCATTAAACAAAATCAGAGTTTTCACTCACGGTAAATTGACCAGACTCGAATTATATCTTGGGTGTATTATGCAGGGATCATTCTAGTCCCTTTATGATTGTGGGAAAATTGGAAGGAAATAGAAAAAGAAAGACACCATCAGCGAAGTGGATGGACTTCATTTTCGTGGGGATGGATGTACCCTTGTAAAATCTGAAGGGGCAGGTAGGGAGACTGATTGTTCTGGAGGTCTACATATATGGTTGCTAAGAGATGAACATGGCTTGATGGCACAGAATCAATCAATCATCCTATATATGACCTTATATGTAAGAAAGACGAGGGAAAGCCCATAAAACCATGCTTATTTTACACACTAGATAAAACTTGATATATTGATTCCTGTCATGTTTTATAAATAAATGATTAAACATTTAAGTTCCATATACTTTCAATGCTGTAGCTTTTGTATAAAAATGCAGGAAGAGTTAAGAATCCTTCAAATGATTGTGTAATTGATATAGAATGAGTGTGTTGCCAGAAAGTATCAATCTTTTTCAATCATAAAAATATACAATTCTAATTGTCTTCCTGTTTCTAAATGGCTTCCTGTTTCCAAGTCATTTTTGTCCAAAAGGGTGCTACTTAATGCATAACATCATAGTAATTAAAGTTTCAGATTTGTGCAGCAGATTTCCAACAATACATGAAGCATTATTTTAATCCACTCACAGATAGACACACGTGCACACACATAAGAGTGATGTGATTGGTTATACACTGTGCAGTCAATTTAAAATGGGAGGCCAAAAGTAATTACAAAGTTGTTAAGTTTGAATGTCCACAAGCATACTTGGTAATACGTAGACCTATGCCAAACAACTTTGCTTCAACAAAGAAATTTGTGCTGTGGAAGCAACATGATTCGCTTCATTGAAGCGAAGAGGTGAAGTGATTCACCTTGACAAAGCAATTCACATAATCTTAAACCACTTTGGGCAGGGCTTCCAGAACGGGCAGCTTTGTGCACACTGCTGGATGTGCAGTGTGCTCTGAAGCCACCCAACCTTGAAGAACTTGAACAGTTCATGAGGGGGCTCCAGGCTAGAAGTCTGAACTTCCCATTGTTCAAAAATGGTCACTTTGAGGTCAGTGGCAGAGTTCCTTGGACAGCTGAAGTCCCCCCCCTCCCATTAATCTTTGAATACTGAAATTTCTCAGATAAACTTTATACCGTTTATTAATTTTGCCAGTTCATCCTATATACTCTGCAGACATCCCTTATGACGGCATATATCACAGTGGAAAATGATAAATTGAATAAAGTTCTCAAACTTTTAATTGGTGTAATTAGAACGATTTTTTTTCCTGAACTGATAATAAGTTATATTTATTCTCTAGAATGGTTGTAAGGAGAGGTATTTTCTTCTTGTTTATTTGCAGTTTGTTGTTGGTAATAAGCTGTATTAGGTTGTTGGGGCAAAACAGCCTGTAATTAGGAGCAGCACTTAGACTTAGACTTAGAACTTAGACTAACTTTATTGTCACTTTAAATGTACACTAATCGGCATACATTAAAATGACATTCTGTTGCATACAGTTCTCAAGGGGCTTGCAAAGGAAAGGCTTATAAAGGAAAAGTAATTTTATTGACCATGATGGGCTGCAATTCACTGATATGTTGGACTGGTTTTAACACGCAATCAAAAGTGACTAGTCTTTATCTTGATCAAAATAAAGGCTTGATCAAGAGCTTCACCTTGAGCCTGATAGGGCTTCACTGTAGATGAAGCTAGAGAATATTTTAGGGCTGAGGCCTCTATACACCCCATGGAAACCTTCACTTTTTGTCAGCAGACAGGATTGCTATTGTGGGAACAATAGGAGGAGGAAGTAATATTGTGTGCGATGGTTGCCTTGAGTTATTTATAAAAATAATAAAGGCAGGATTATTATTATTTTTTAAATGTGACAGTCATGCTTCTTTCAGGTGTGTGCCCAGTCAGGCACACTTTATTAGACCTGCAGAACCTTCATCCTACTTCTATTTAGACATGGTTTTCCTGGGCTTCTTTGGATTGAGGGATAGGAAAAAAATAACTTTGTCTTCTTCCCTCCCCTCACACCTTAATTGATGATTATAAGCTTCTTTCTTCAAATGATGGCTGATTAGCATTAAGGGGAGGAAGAGAGATTCGTGAGTGCAACAGAGAGCAATGAAGCACGAAAGTTTGAGAAACGATTAATTTATTGTGGTGCTGAAATGGAGACTGGGGAAACCATGGTCAAGAGGAGTCAGAACATAGATCTAGCACTCTTACAGAAGGCTGTGTACCTCCTATGCATCTTGCCTGGTAACCAGCTGCTGAGTTGAGGGGAGGGCAGGATAAGTGGGAAAGATGTGCTTTTTTATCCCCTCACTCACCAGATCTCTGACCCACAGATTGGCTCCAGGCAATCAGAAACCTGGAGGTAAAGAAATGACTCCGCCAGCTGCTTATTGGAGGGAGAAATAGCTATTTATTTATTTATTCAATTTCTATAGCTTTCTCAATTAGTGATTCTGGGCCGTATACAACATAAAAAATATTTTAAAATATAGGGTAAATATGTATGCTCATCAAGTAAGGCTATTGCCATAGGTGTTTATACCTAAACCATTAAAATAGCCATGCCAGAAAAGACAATATAGTTTTAATCAGAGGGCCTAGTCCTCTTCCCAAACTCACCTCCTCCACAGTCCCTCCCATGTTAATGGGATAATTTGTTGAATATATATCAACTTGCAGCTGAGCTATTGGTAGAAGGGAAATTGACTTTGTAAATATACAAATAGAATGAGACTATTGCCTTACACACTGTAAGCTGCCCTGAGTCTTCGGAGAAGGGCGGGATATAAATGTAAATTAAAAAAAAAAAAGCAAAATTAGAGTTATCCAATCAATCACTTTACTTAACTTTACTATTTACTATTGTAAGGACAGCACTGATCTCATTACTATATAATCACAGGAGTTGGCAATTAGGGCAATACAACCATCCTGCCACCTCAAAATAAGAGGATGGAGGCTTGTTAAAGCCATAAGACCTTGGCTTTTGCAAAATTGCAAGAGGAAAGGCTATCTGTGCGAACTGTTTGAGGTTTCAGAGAAACACATGGAGGCATATGAACATAGAAATACAAATATTAAAATATATGAACTTTTTATCTGTTACACAGATTCTAATAACACTCAGCTTTCACAATATCCCGTTTCTAAATTATTGGCAACTTTGGTTTGTTGCAGCAAAGTATTATTAAAGAAAAGCATTTCTTTAACATTAGTGCTAGGAGTCAGTAGCAGTAACTGGTTAATTTTTGACTCTTCCTTGAGTTTCTTCTACATAACACAAATACTTTTTGCACCCATTTGCCTTTTCTTGGAAACAACAGACAGGCTGCAGCAAATTGACATTTCTATCAACTATTTCTATAAACTATTCTGATACTTTTGGGGGAGAGATAAAAATCAATAGAGTGAGGTAACCCATCCATTAGCACAATTCACATTTTTTTAAATTTCATTTTGTCACAACAGTATACACAAACATTGTCATAAAAAAATATATCATGAAGAAAATATATATATATAAGTAAAGAATATGCATCAGCTATATTAATTTGATATAATGAAGGGAACAATAGGACAGGAACGGTAGGCACTTTTGTGCTCTTGTGCTCTTATGTTTGGATGCAACAAAGGTTTTACCTTTGAATCTAAAGTTAGGATTATCAGATACCATTTCTTAGGGACATATACTCTAACTTGGGAAAAAAACCCTTTATTTATTCTACAAGGTGAAGAAATAGTTCACCAATTACTTCTGAACCAAGCATATGGCTTTTCCATTGCAAGGAATGACTCTTTTGTAGCTGTACGTGATATTACATCATATATAACAAATTATGCTGCTTTTGTTATTCTGTCCCCCTTGGCATTCCCTCCCCACAAGCAACTTGAATCAACTTTAATTCAGTAAAAAACAAAATAAATAATACTGATGAAAACAATCTAGGGGCTGAAGCTGCTGGTTACATCAGACATTGCTGGTAAACTGTGGGTTTGCTTAAATTAGTCATTGCTTGGGAAGGGGTCTTGCATGGTGAGATTAACCCTTTTTTGTAATGTAATTTTTTCTCTCTCTTTTGATATCTCTTCCCATAACACATTGTATTTTCTCTGCTTCCTTTTTCTGCTGCTATCCCTTCACCTTCCTCCCATCTTCTTCTTATGCATTTTTATATCATATGTTTCTCTGAATGAGAATGGTTGGTGTGTGCTGTATAAACACAGGGATCCCATAATTCTAACAGTGCTTTATTGTATTGTATAGTCAATTCATTTTAACATGCAGTTATTAAATCAATTCATTTTATTTCTTGCCCTGTGCTGTTTTAGATCCTTTGACCCATGCACACACACATAACTATACATAAACATATGTGCATGTATCACTCCACTCTGGTGGACAGAAAAGCTCCAGGACTAGTTTTATTTGAAGCTGGCAATTCTAGGTTGACAAGGTGAGCAGGATGGACATTGCATAAGACTTTTGTTATCTCTAATTTTTTTTAATCTTTTCATTTTGTGGGAATTATTTTAAATCCCGGGTCAATTTTCTTCCCAGTAAGTGGAGTATATCCTTGATTTCCACAGGATTTAGGACTCATTTACATAACTGTTGAATGGCAGTTCTTTTTTACTTCAGCCCATAATTATTTTGTTACACCATACATTGATTCTAAACTATTTGTGATTTCACTTTAGCACTTTAAAACACCCTACAAAGCATTCCTATTGTAAAACTAAAATTAAGCTGAACATCATTGAAACAAGCAGAAGTGTATTTTTCTGACATGTGTCACTGGATGAGAAAATTATGTTGTCCTTTTTTTATGAATATGCCAGGGTTGCGGAGTAAAAGAAGTAATAAATGTTCTTAAAAGGATATTCATGGTATTGTTCGCATTCTGTAAAGTTGCAAATAAATTTAGCATTGGGCATCTAAACAAGGGAGAATTGTAAGGTGGCTTTCCAGAAGTTTTACTATAGTGCCCAACATCTTTCAATAGTAGCCATAGAGTCTAGAGTTTATAAGAGTGGCTCTATAATAAAATCTGGAGGACCACACTATACCCATCACTAAAGTATTTTATGTTACAGCCAGAGGGTCAGTATATAGGAAAGGAGGGATTGGTGATACTGCAGTAGTAGAATTAACGTGTGAAAACCCACCAAGTCAATCAGATTTTTTAAAAAATGCAAAATCGACCTTATGCTTATTATGAGCAAAATTTCCTGACAGCACTTTCATGTGCTAGTGGCATGGTAGTTTTTGTGACAATATTTTTAGGTGAGGACACAATATTAAAAAAAAGAAAAAAAAGTCCAGCTGTGAAACTGCCGAATAGATTACCCAGAAGGACAATAAAGATGTTTTTATGGATTTCCCAGCAGGAAGCCAATTAGAAGACTGTTTTCTTGAACTTTACAAGATGATAACAGCTCTGAATATCCTAAAAAGCCCTAATTAGCTTGAATATGGCTATTTCCCTTATGTGCTGAATTGAGGTGCTACCATCTAGATTCGTTTCTATTGAGGTTTTAATGTCCTTTTAATTTGCTGATTCAAAGATGATAGTCTTTTAAAAAACCAAACAAAAGGAAAAGGAAAACCCTCTGCCTTAGTTATATTTCAAAATTTCACAAGCAAATTATACTTTGTTCAAATATTTAGGACCAGGAATATTTAAAGAGAATTTAATTCCAAACTATATTTTGGCG
Source organism: Ahaetulla prasina (assembly GCF_028640845.1). Classification (NCBI taxonomy): domain Eukaryota; kingdom Metazoa; phylum Chordata; class Lepidosauria; order Squamata; family Colubridae; genus Ahaetulla; species Ahaetulla prasina. The sequence continues at coordinate 121,451,314 of NC_080540.1, forward strand.
CATCCCAACACTGGTTTACTTCTGACATAAATGAATTGCTTTGCTTAACTATAGCAGGAAGGTGACAGGAAAATGAGCTCCTAACTTTGGAAAGTCTGTGGGAAAAATTCATTCATAGCTAACTGCAGAGTACTTTGTAAAGCCACTACAAGCCAAGAGATCTGGTTTGCCGTGGGACATACTGAGGATATCACAGCTTCCTGAAAAACTGAAAGAGAAGCAACTGTTGTCCATGGGAAAAAGCCTTCTAGCTAAAAAGCCCTGTTGCCAGACTGTATATATACAACTCTCTTTCTCTATTCTTTTTTTGACATTTTATGGCAGACTTGCAAAACATGAAGCCTTCCATATTTGCAGTTTCCCAGTTCCATCAAACCAAATCAGAACAGTGTTTAGGATTACAGGAGTTATAGTACAAAAAATAGGGTGTCAAATATTTAGAAGACATATTTATTTATTTATAATCCAATTTCTATACCGCCCTTCTCCCGAAGGACTCAGGATTGGAGGAGAGACAGAAAGACTGATGATGATGATGATGATGATGATGCACAGTTTTAAAGGTAGCCAGCCCAATGATCCATTGAAAGACTCTCTCTTCAAATACTTTAAGCCTTTTGCAGCTCACTCAAGCATTTTGGAAGTACAAGTATATTGTAGCACAGTGTCTGACTCTTATTTCATTGGAGGATTCCTTTTTTAACCACCTGTATCCAAACACCAATACAAAAAGATTAGAAAATTCTAGGATTAAATACAGTTCCAATGAGAGTATTCACCATTGTCTTAGACTGAGGATCACAAAAACTCCAAGGACTTGAAGTACGGGCTATTAGTGCGTGAAGGCCAGAGAGAGTTTGGATTATGGCTGTCAATAAACTGTCCCCACCGACCCATCTATCCCAATCATGAAGTCCTACAGTAAATCACCTTGTCTTGTTTGTAGCATGACAGTGAGACATAACAATTCAACTTGCTTCCATTCAAAAGAAAAAAAAATGTCCAAGAGGCTGTGCACTGTTATTGTTCAGTTTGGGTCATTTTTCTTCTCTTAACCGTAAGAGCTTGGTAGGCTTTTCAACCTTAAGACCTCATACAGTGTTGGATATCGCACCGAGAGCATCTGTGTGATTGTCCATCCTGTCCCCTTCCCTGTGGTCACCAGGAAGGCAAAAAGAGAAAGGATCAAATGTTTCTCCTCACTTGATTGCCTCCCTCTAATATATCAATGGGAGAAGAGCCCGTTTATCATGTTTCCCATGATTAATAGACATGGGATTCCTAGAAGATGCAGGCAAACATATCAGAAAGCACCAGGATAGGGATTACACAAATCCCTTTACCAACAGCAATACCAAGAGTAACAACACATTTATTATTTACAGAATTCTCAGATACACATTCTCATACATTCTGAAGAAAAGAAAAAGCACATTTTGCTGTTAGTGCATATATAAACTCACCTTTATTAAATAACTTGCCTGGCTAAAAACAGAGATATAAACTGAAAACAGCCACAAATTGGATATACTCCAAATCAATCCTAAAAATTCTGCTAGCTAAAAACAGGTAGAATTAAATACAAGGCGCAGCCAAGCCACAGAGCAACATTCAAATACTATTGTAGTGGGGTGATGGGAGATCTTCCACCTTTGGTTTGTACTGGTTCTTCGTACTGATGGTTCATTCAAAAATAGTGATATGAAGAATCAAAAGCAGATGTGTCAAGTTCAAGCTAAATGCAATGGCATATGGGGACATCTTTGGTATCCCAGACAATCATTAACATCTGTTCAACTGAGATGTCATTATCCCGCCCAAAAGGAGTAGAAGAAGACTTTGAGTTTCTTAACTGGTTGGGTAATACTACACATAGACTGAGAAAGACAAGAGAAGGTTTTAGTTTCCTGGGCTCTTTAATCTCTCAATGCTGATGCATTGTTTATTCCATTCTACTCCACTCTTTCACATAAACGTGAGTAGGCAAACATGGATGCATTTCTACTTTTTATTCTAGGCAGTTGGAATTATAGAATTTCAGGCAGACACATAGATACGGTACCTAGATTTATTTCCAAAAGCAGTAACAACTTTTTTGGTGAATTTAGTCATCCAATATCAGTATGCCTGGTCTCATTCTGCAGATTCAAGCCCAGTAAGTTCTTGAATGGGACACCATCAGGTACTCCAGAATTGTAGACTGAGCTGGGAAGTTGATTAGACTAGAAAGTAAAATGAACAAACTAACAAATGGAAGAAGGCAATAGACAACCACAATTGCCAAGAAAACCCTATGGGTATCTACATGAAACCCCCAGGAACGAAGTTTGACCTGACGATGATTTCATTTTACTTTGGTTCTCAGACAGACAGTCCAATGGAACTTCCCACCAGTCAGTCCTTATATTTATTAAGAAACAATGGGAGTGTGTGTAAGTAAGCGTGTACATGTTTAGGTGTGCAAGAGAGAGTAAACTGCAGGGGAGGGTTCCTGTTCAAAAGGTGAGATCACCACCCGCTACAGACTTGTTTGGAAAAATCCTTCTTTCATGAAGACTCTGGTTAGTCATCCCCTTTGTTGAAAGGCAGCTGTTCATGGAAAAATTAAAAAAAAAATGTTTTCAAAAGGTTTTTAAAAAGTGTTCCACGTTTTAGCCCAAAACTCCTGGGGATAGCAATGCAGAGAGAAAGCAAGAGGAAACATATGCTTTTCCAATAACTCTTCTGCAAAATATATAACACCATCAAGCTTTGTGCTAGGAGGATTTTCCAAGGATGACAACAGTTTCTTGCCACTGTCTGCCTCTGTGTGTAATGGGGGGAATCTCTGTGACAGATCAGCTTCTGCCAGGAAGCTCATAAGCCACAGGGGAAGGGAGCACAGCAAAACCTGTTAAACCACGTAAAGGCGATGACAAAATGAATCATGCAATTGCAAAAGCTATGTTGAAGATGTCTAATTTTTAAATTTAAAAGAAATTCAAACAACCTATATAAATCTGTTCCCATTTCAAAGATTTTTTTAAAAAATAATGACTGTTTCTAAAGAGAGCGTCGGTGGCATTATTATTTTTAATTAGTATTTAAATTTCTAGGCTGCCCCACTCCAAATGCCTCTGGGTTTGCCAATAATGGGAACTAGAATAGCTGCTAAGAACCAGTATGGATTAATTGGACAGCTTTAAATTTGTACACATTGGAAGGAATGGGAAGGTATTCCAAATGACTATATTGCATCGCTTTTGAAACCAAAGTTTGGTTTAGTTTGATTTTTTAAAAAATCCTAGAATTCTTTGGAAGTGATAGCCTTAAATTCTGAATGCAGAATTATTTCTCCCACAACACAAAAACCATTAAGAATTCTTATTTATACATTATATAGTGTATAACATGCTGGAAAAGAAGCAAGCCATTTAAAGTGCAATCCTGTTGGTATCTATAAGAAAACTTCTGAGTTAAGCAGGACTTTATCTCAATGGGTTAGCATGTGTGTAGGTGGTGTCTTCTCGTTTTGGGAAGTGGTCGCAATTTCTCAATGCCTATGGAGATTCTCAGTCATTCAGATCATAGTTGTCCCAAAGGTGCTTTTTCAAGAGGCAGCTGGAGTTACTTGTTCTTCTTTGAAGACGTTTTGCTTCTCATTCAAGAAGCTTCTTCAGCTCTACTCCCATTGTAAAGAGCTGAAGAAGCTTCTTGAATGAGAAGTAAAACGTCTTCAAAGAAAAAGAAGTCAGTCCAGTTGCCTCTTGAAAAAGCACCTTTGGGACAATTTCTCAGTGCCTATAGTATTATAGTGCCATCTGGTGGTTGGCTAGTAGCACATTAATAAATGGCTGTGGCCCCAATCTCCTTTCAGTACTGTATATTTTATTGGATATGCTTCAGTTCTCAGCACTAGTAGTTCTTTAAAAATCTTGCAAGGAAATTGAAGTTGATAAAGACCATAGCAAAAAAAACCTTTCCAAGATTATAAGTGTTTGGTGTAAATGTTTATCTTACCTATTTCTTATTGATATGGGCCTTTCTCTGGAGAGAAAGCTCTTCTCAGCTAAAACACATCTTCCTTGAGCTCTCCTTATTCTTGTACCCATAAACTACCCATTTACCCACAGCTTCTGCTTTAATATAATAGTTGAACCCCTGCCTAGGCTGCGAATGCAGCTGGCCTTCTGAGAAATACAATTTTACCATAAGAGGAAAGCTTCTTCAACATTTCTAAAAATAATAAAAGTGGGATTTAAATCAATCAATAAAGCTACAATTGTTAACTGTTTTTCTTGAACAATAAAACTTTGCAAGCCACCAGGAGGATGGGAACCCTAACTTTTTCTACTCACCATCTCAAAAGTAGGCACATCTAAGATACATTTAGAAAAAGCTGAACCCCTATTGACCCATGAGCCCAGGCAAAAAAAAAAACAACAACAACAAAAAAAAAACATTGCTTTCTTTCTTTGGGTCTCTCCCTTGGGGATTGGGGTGGTGGGTGAGAGAATTGCTGGAAAGCAGCACCTTGTGGAACTGCTTATGGGGGCTCTGCTGCTTGCTGTCTTTGCTGCCCCCTTCCCTACTCCCGTTGTAAAGGTGTTCTCCCTGCTACCAGGATGGAGATTGACTGGGATAGCTTTCAGGCTCCAAGGACAAGCTTTGCCATGAATAGAGCCAGGTGGAGTTATGTCTGGGGGCTGCTTCCTTTTCCTTGCTGTGAGAGGTTCTCAACCCTGTTAACCGGCTAGCTTGGAAGTTTTCTTTTAGGCAAAAGTCTCTTTGAGCTCTTGGCAGGCAACCAGGCGATAGTAGGCCTGTCAGCAGGTGAAAGACAGATTAGAATAAGGAATAGAATAGAATAGAATAGAATAGAATAGAATAGAATAGAATAGAATAGAATAGAATTCTTTATTGGCCAAGTGTGATTGGACACACAAGGAATTTGTCTTGGTGCATATGCTTGGTGCATAAGGCGTGCTGCTCTTACTCAAGATGAGAGCTTCCCTGCCCTTCTTCAGGCTGATTCATCCCCTGGGCTGGAGGGGGAGGAAGAGCAGCTTCTCAGAGATCTACTTCTATCAGACAGTCCAGCCGTTCCTCACCTCCTTTCCAGGCAATTAGCAATGGCTGCTATTTTCTCTCTCACCAGTGAACTATTTAGGTGCCCATGGCTTTTGCATGCAAGGTGTTCTGTGGAGAGCGGCAATGGCAGTGCATGGGGAACACGAGACACTTTCTTGGGGTGGTTTTATCTTTGATAACTGTTGAAGATCTGAGATAATTTGATTAATTTATGGTTAATTCTTCCTTCTAATATTTCACTGGAAGATCAATTTTCTTCTTCATCCTTACTATGTATATTTCTTTATTTCTGAAGTTCCAATGAGCTTCTACTCAAAATAAAACAGGACAGCCTACTCTACTAGATGAGGCTTCTAGTCTGTGAAAATATAGTATAGCAAGATCCTTTTCAGAAGCTAGCTGGTGATAAGCCAAAACAACACAAAGTGGCAAAGCCTCGGGTGAGTTTTCAGCAAAGAGAAACCTCTTTGCTGAAAATGAAAGTGGTGCCTTTTATTACCAGGGCCATTTTCATCATATTGGGCCAGAACAGTCTGGTTTTTCTCTCTTATCTTTCTCTCTCTCTCTAAATTTCATAGCAAGCCTCAAATTCATTGGCAAAAGAAACATAGAAGGTATTCCCATCATTGTTAGGCTTGGAATGCAGTACATCATCACCAAGGTCGCAAAGAAGAAAAAGTAGGAAGAAAAGTTTCTAGAGCATGACAAAAAGAGGGAAAAGATTGACCATATATTCTCATATATTCTTTGCTTGGGGCAGCCAGTTTGAAGTACTGAATCATTTACAGAAAAAAATATTTTTAGAAGTTTAATATAAATAAGCCTTTTGGGGATGGGAGCATCATACTGAACCACAAGTCAGCCAGACAATCTGCATCTGAACAACCTAAGCATGCCTCTTCCTTCAAAAACCCATATACAGATAAAATTTCATTTTAAATGTGTTGTAGATGTGTAAATGACCTGGCTAAACATGCTGTGTGAACATTAGAGCCAAAAATGATACCCAGACTATATAAACTCTCTTAGTATAATCTTTCTTAAAAATAGGAATGCACAAATTGCCTAGTTTAATGAAAAGAAGGACTAGGGGAGACATGATAGCAGTGTTCCAATATCTCAGGGGTTGCCCCAAAGAAGAGGGAGTCAAGCTATTCTCCAAAGCACCTGAGGGTAGGACAAGAAGCAATGGGTGGAAACTGATCAAGGAGAGAAGCAACTTAGAACTAAGGAGAAATTTCCTGTTAGAACAATCAATCAGTGGAACGACTTGCCAGCAGAAGTTGTGAATGCTCCAACACTGGAAATTTTTAAGAAAACATTGGATAATCATTTGTCTGAAATGGTGTAGGGTTTCCTGCCTGGGCAGGGGGTTGGACTAGAAGACCTCCAAGGTCCCTTCCAACTCTGATGTTGTTGTTGTTGTTGTTATTATTATTAAAAATAATAATTAATTTGAAGAGCTACTCTGTTTTTAACACAATAACCCAGACTGAAATATTGCTTCAGTACAAGCATCCTAAAGTAAGCACCGCTTTTCATTTTAACTGAATGTGTGACCTGTAGCCAAGCCCAAGGAATTAAACATTAGGGGTATACCAAATCCCTAATCACCTTACATTTCTGAGCAATGGATGAACACATGCAAATCTTGCTTTCCACTGTAACTTGTGCTTGATGATCTTGAGGAAAACTGCAAAATGCATTAAAGAAATGACCTTCTCCCGACTTTCTGTCTCCAGCTGTCCAGATCCACATCCTGAAAGCGGAGAAAGCTGCAGAATGGTGGAAGTTCACGGTCAACATCATCTCTGTTTACAAGCAAGGGGCGAATCGGATACGGCGTGGTGACCAGATCCTCTGGATTCGCTCCAAGGACATTGCCTGCAAGTGTCCCAAGATCAAGCCTATGAAGAAATATTTGTTACTGGGCCATGATGAGAACTCTCCAGATCAGAATGGCCTTGTAGCAGACAAAAGCAGCCTTGTGATACAATGGAGGGACACATGGGCCAGGCGCCTGAGAAAGTTCCAGCAACGAGAAAAGAAGGGGAAATGCAAGAAAGCCTAGAGGGAGGATCAGAGACAAGGAAAGACTGCACATCCTTTCATGTCCAAGTCAGAGCAGATGAGGTGGGATTAGGGACACTGGCAAGAAGCTCACTTTGCAATTTATATGCAACTGGGTGGGGAGGACAAGTGAGGAATTAATAACCTGTGAGTTATGCCCATTTTGGCCCTCATAAATACAAAACCCACACAAAAACTAGTGAGAAAACTAACTGTAAATCCCTACTCACCATAGTAACAAATATTAGATCAGTTACTACTTCCCGTTCTCCCATTTGATTTCTTTTTTTTCCCCCCACTTTTTTCTCAAATCATTTTGGTCTGAAGGATGATGAATTGCCTTAAATTCACCATCTTAATTACTTTTCAAGTCCAAACATAAGAACCAACCAACTTGTCACTGAAAAGAATGATATTGGACAGAAACTGTCCTCCTATATGTCTTCACTTGCAAGAAATGGAAACAGATTGCTGTTGGTAGAAAGAACAGACAAACGGGGTTGTTGGCTAAAAATTGATCATGGGGTACTGCATAACAGTCTGCTGGCTGGTTCTTCTATCATCTGTTACACAGCAACTTAGGGGACATACCTTACTCGCCATCGTAAATGAGAGCAGTCACAAATGTGTGAAATGTACACTAAAGTCTTATTGCTCATATTAAAAAAGGCAACTTGCTCCTAAAGAAAGGAAGATGAGAGTTGTGAAGAAGGATGCATTTATGGAACAGCTCAATGATGGATACCCAATGAGTAGCAATACCTAGAAGAACACTAGTCAACACTCAGCTAAAAGAAGGGTAAAATTACTGGCTTTTTAGAAAATCTGCTTGCAGTGCTGCATTTGTGAACACAACTCACCAAAAAAAAAAAAAGTTTTATATTTTTCTTTCTAAATTCATCAAAACATGAAACAAATGCTATCACAAAATAATAACCGCTTTATAAATAAAACGTATTCATCTCAATTGCATAAAGCAAAAGTTACACAGGACAGATGGTTTTTACTATACTGATTTTTCTCTTGAGATAACACTGTGTTAATAGTTCAGCTCCCTGACCATGGAAATATGTCTAATGAAAGTGTGCAATGAAATTCCATCTCTCCACATTAGTGTGTCTCGATTGTGGTCATTAATATCTCATGTAAGATTTTAACAGTGCTGCTGTCTCCATCAAGCATGTTTCTGAACCGCAGATTATTTTACGAACTGGATGAATTTGTCAAGATTTGTACCTTACTTACATGCATGGATGAAGAGAAAGGGGGCGGGGGAGAATCAAATAAGTTTTACTACTGCTTATAAAGATGAAAAAGAGTCCGAGCTAATTAATCGTTTTGTTTATTTGTTTTAAAGAGCTTACTATATGTAGCTTTAATTTCTTAGTTGTAAAATTTGATATTGACTATAATTTAGAATGAGGGAATCATTCTACCAGATTTCTTTTACAGAAATTCTCTGCACTTCCTTAAACAGAAAAGTTGGCGGTGGGCTTTCTCTTCTGTATGAAGTTCACAAGAAGTGAGCTTTCTGTTCATGCAATCTCCACTTTCCTTGCAAGCAAACCAGGAAGGCTGCATTAAATTCAGCACAAATAAGTATAAAATGACCAGATGCCAGGGAAGTAGATGGTAGGGGGAGTACGAGAAGTTCCTGGGAAAGAAGAGAATAAAGCTTAGTTGCTTTGCACACTCACAGAAGCCTCTGGGCTGTCCCTTTTTTCTATCAGCTGAATTTCGACAGAAAAATACAGTCCTCAAATTACGACCACAATTGAGCCTAACATTTATGTTGCTAAATGACAAATTTGTTAAGTGAGTTTTGCCCCATTTTATGACTTTTCTTGCCATGTTTGTTAAGTGAATCACTGCAGTTCTTAAATTAGTAACCCCGTTGTTAAGTGAATCCAGTTTCCCCACTGACTTTGCCTGTCAGGTCGCAAAAGGGGATCACATGATCTAGGACACTGTAACCATCATAAATGTGAGCCAATTGCCAATTATCTGAATTTGGATCACATGACCATGGGGATGTTGCAACGATTGTAAGTGTGAAAAATGCAGTCATCTCAACTTTCTACTCTCAGCTTGTTCATCATATGGGAATGATATCCAGCATATTTGAGCTTATAACTAACTAACTAAACTAACTTCCAGATCATTGTAGTATTCATTGGAATGCCAGTTGAAATCCCCTGTTATTTTTGTTCAAACCCCTGCTTTAGGTTTATAAAATTAATGAAGTATGTATTCGTACATACTATAGATATACAGACATAGGCACACACAAACTAGGTAGCTGCAGTCAGAAAACTAAGGAATTTTGGGTAAAAGCAGGAGGGATATCTCTAATGTGTGCACAGACACCATTAGTTTCAGACACACAGAAAATATGTCGGGCAACTCTACATCACTCCACAAGATGTAAAAGTAACCTAACCACATCATTGCAGAAAATGGCAAGCTGCTGTCAAAACTAACAGAAATGCGATATTGATAGCTATGATGGAGTAACAAAAAAAGCTAAACATTGTTCTCAAGAGATGCACACTGCCTTCCAGAATTGACAATAGTGTCTAAATAGGGGGTTGAACTAATTAAAACTGGTTTCATGTTGGTTTGTTCTCATTTAAAATATCTCTACAGTTCTAGTTTTTCCAGGCTGCGTTCTCTGAAAGAATCAACCATGTCTAGTACCACTTTATGAGAAATGCAATATAATCCGTATCTTCTGTTGAAGTTCCTCACAGGAAGAACAATAAGCTTGTAGCTGCTGAGCACTTTATACCCATCCCTTAAGATCTAGCTAAGATCAATAGATCAATTTCCAGTTGATTTTAGCAGCCAAAGTAGAGAACTCAAAGCCAATGATACCAAGCTTTGGCACAAAATAGCAGGATATCCATTACCCAGACAGCAATGTGGAAATGAATAGAAAAAAGTAAGTGGAAGAAGAGGTATGTAATTATATCCGATACATATTTTAGTAAGAAACTCAAAGGTGTTTCTATATTGACCCGTTGTCCATTAAATTAATGAACAAATTCTCTCCTGGGTCATGTCCTAGGAAAAACTCTATGCTGTTTTGCATTGGAGGCACCTATTCAGAGTCAAATTGCAGTCTTACTAGCAGCAGTGATGAGGTATCTTTCCCATTTATTAGTTTGTTTGTTTTTTAAAAAACTTGGGCCATTTCTACTCATGCAGAATTTTTTTTACTTTTTTTGCTTTTTTTTTTTTGCTTTTGGTATCCAGATTGTGCTGAGTAAAGACAAGTCAGGACTTTACCAAAATCTTGTTTTGTTTTTGTTTTTTAAAATAATTCTTTGGCATTGTAAGGTAGCCCACAAAACTGTAAGAGCACTAGGGCGAACTGTGAAAAAAACATAAGGCTGGAGTGAGTGAGAGAGATTACCAACAGTATAAAAAGTTTAACCACATCACAGATTTTCAGGATTACTAATAGTCATTAAATTCAAGAAATAACTCAGAAACATCAGTTCTGTCACAGGTTATGTATTTCCATGAAATCCTTAAAAAACAATTTTGGTGGCCTTGTGCATTGCTGATTTCCTAGAAATATTCAGGATTTCATGAAATTGCTTTTGAAATTGTTCCTCAATTTTCATGTAATGTGTTGGGCAGTCTGATGCAATGGTTTTCCTTGAATATGCATGTGTCAAGATAAGATTTGGGATGGGGGGTTAGGCCTGGCCTGTAATCAGCACCTCAAAAGAAAGTAAATATTTTAATTTACAAATGAGTAGCATCTCAGATTAACAAGGTGTTTTCATTGCAAATCTTAGTAAGATGTTTTTATGACAGTGCCTTTGTTATCAAGTCCAGCATCTTGACTACAAAGCAGCAAACATTACTGTAATCCTATATAGAAATATGGGAGGCAATTTGGGTTTGCTTTTTTTGAAATATTGATAACCACTATATATAATCACTCAACATGATTACAAAACATATATGTTCATGGTATCTAATCTCTTTCAAAGAGTTGAAAAAGTCTTACCTTCTGTTACACAAATATTCTGAAAAGCTGTGAAATGTGATAGTTGCATCAACTAGCAAATGGAAAAGAAACAAAAAAAAATCAAGACTGATTGTAGAATTAGTACAAAATGTAAAATAGCTAGAGTGCAGAATCTATATATTAATCAAAAATATAATACACTAGAAAATATTATAACAATCCTGATTCTGCCTACAGTAGTTAAGAAAATCTTGTTTGTTTGTTCAATAGGGGCTATCTTGACATGATTAAGGGTTTGTTCTATACTTCTATATACAGTAAATATAGCTTTGTATACATAACTATACATCCTTATATTTAACAGATTTCAGCTTCAAATAAAAAAACAGAAAAGAATAAAACAAAATCCATTGTAATATTTTAGGCCATTTATTGGTAGAGGCATAATTCTCGCCATGCAATCATATGTTCTCAGGAGACAGCACATAACCAGGTTCATTTACATTTTTAGCTGGTAATTTTATTTGAAGGCCAAAGTTTATGCAAAAGGAGACCCCTAATACAACTGAAGTTTATGGGCCTAGCACAGAGCAAGAATGCTCTATCGAATGCAATGGCTTAGATAGCTGGAAAGCTAAAATAATGCAACCCTGCATTGTTTAAGACAACTTTGCAACTTTTAAGACACGTATTTTAATTATAAGGAAATCATCTTGTTTTTCTGGATGGGAAAAGAATCACTAGCACGCACACACAGAGTGAGATATATGTATCTGCGGTAGAACCAATTGGTGCCTTACATCTTTTTTAAAAGACTGACAGGAGAGGGTTGTAAAGACTACTGATATAATCTCTAATGTTGGGAGACTCTTGAGAATATTCCAAGCTCTATGTTAACAAAAGAACTGCAACACAAACCATTCTGAGAAGCAACTGAAACATTCAGACACAAGTAATGCAGCTTTGTTCTCCTTTTTACTTGGTCCACTTTATGTTCCTTCCCTTGATCGCCTTAACTCCTCCCCCCCCCTCATTATACAGGGATAATAATCCTCTGTTCCTATTATTCCTGTTAATAATTATGAACTGTAAATGTTGCTTAGTTATGACCTTTGCATATAGTTTTGCGACAATGTTTCTTTACAATGCATACTAATATATTATGGTTATATATATATGAATATATTTAATGACATGTGGGGAAAAAAGTTGTGGATTTTCTTATATACCCACCCTTCTTTTACCTTCATTTGTTAGATGGGATGATATAATGAAGCAGATGGAGCATGTAACAGTGCAGAATCACTTGATAAAACTAAATCCAGACATCTGTCAAATAAACTCTTATAAACTTCTACCCATGGCAGTTTCTTCTGTTGCAGCAGAATGAACAAAGCGACACTTCCTTTTCAGCTTTGAGGGCACATGAGCGCCTCTTCTGAAAACAGCTAGTCAATTATTAACTTGCAACCAGTTCCTTTAATTAGATGAGAAGCCGAGATTCTATCATCCAAAAACTCTGTATGTATGTTTGTAAAAACTCCAATATATACTGTATAAATGATGTGTCTGCACAACTTCGTTTGGATTTATCTGTTCACCCAATACATATTTTAAGTTTAAAAACACTATTTATTTGATCTGAAAAAAGAGTTTAGCTCAGACGTTATCTCCATATGACAAATAGGCCAGTTGGTATTAGCTGGGCCCCAGGTTTCCCAATTCTGCAAGCAAATATCCAGAAAGTCTTTAGAGCTCAAAATTCATTTCAACACAGGAGACTCAGCTGCTTTTCTCTCAGCTTGGCTAAATTTACTGGATTGTTATAAAAATGAATATAAAATATGTGGAGATGTGAAAATATCTTAAAGCTATGTAATTTCAAAAACCAATGATGTCAATTATTTTATAACAAAACTATTATGCCATTAGAAAAATATTCCACCATAAAATGCATTATTTCTCTTCAACACTTAATTTAGGAGACATGCATCACAAGGAGACAGTTTTAAACATTTTCCTCCAAGGAGAACTACCTCTTGGGAAAATAGCAGTAATCAATTTTAACTGAAGATCGGACGAGAAGATAATCTTTTCTGTGTTTGATTTATCTAAAAGCTATCAAGTCACTCTGATCCCTTTTTACTGCAAAGGAATTCATAAACACAGAAAAATTTGACCTGTTCCAGCTTCAGAAGTGAATTGCTCCAATAATAATGAAAACCTAAACTGAAATGACCAGAACTCTTCAGTAGAAAAGTGACCCTCTTATCTTTTCAGTAAAAAGGAAGCTGACTCTTCATTTCACTACAGTCTAGTTTGATCCTTTGGCTCAGTGAAGGATCTGCTAAAGAATTTGGACAACTTGATATTTGATTTGAATGCTTCTGTTGAAGGGCAACTATACTTCTACACAAAGCAACCAATGGCATCAGTTGAGAGTTCTGTCCATCAAGAAATTCCTTTTATATATAAGCTGAATCTACATCCCTGCAACTTCTATCAGCTGGTTCTGGCCTTGACCTACAGATAAATAAGTCTACTCCTTTCTCCTCTCAACTCTTCCAGTACTGTAGACTAGTAACATATGACCCCTAGGTCTTCTGCAGGTTACACAGACCCAAATCCCGTAACTGTTCCTCATGGGACTTGGTTTTCTTTGGTGTCTCCTCTGAATTCAATGCAGTTTGTCATGGACATATTTTTGCAAGTAGAGAATGACCAAGAGGAGAAGGTTATTTCCTAGGAACTAGACTCTATTGCTAATATTACTATGTCCCAAAATAGAATTTTCCTTTTTTTTTTTTAGCGAATTCAATTGTGATGTATAGTTCCAGTGCTCTAATTAATATCACCAATATATCCATGTATAACTGTATATGGATATTGTCAATCATTCAGGTCCTGAAAAGTCTAGTTGCCTTTTGAAAAGCACCTTTGCAACATCCATGTCCAATACAATTAATTATATTGTGATAGTTTGCCTTTTTTTGTTTGTACAATTGAAAGGCAACTTCTTGTGATGGGTCCCCTATGGTGAAAACCTCTGGCAATAGAAAAAACAGCCTTTGATATCAGCTGGTCAAACATTTCATTTGCAAATTTTTATTTCTATCTTTCTAATAAATATGTTGATTTGTTTTTTAAAAATTGAACCTTTATCATATTCAATAATGGATCATCAATTCTATTCGGTCAAACATGGAGTAGATCAATTACTCTGAAATACTAAATAACACACACAAAAAAGTCGACTAAAGAGTTTCAGCCCTTTACCGGAGATGTAGATAAGGCTCTTAAAATAGTTTTCTTTTGAAATCTTCGGATCTCATAGCACAGAATTATTCAACATATATCAATGCTACATGGGCTAGAATGTCATTAATCCTAGATATTCAAGAACACAGATAAAAGGCTTTAAATATTTGTGGCATAAAAGGATAGAAAATAAAGTAAAATACAAGATAACAAAAAAAAAATCCTATAGAATTAAAATGGCTTCTATTCAGTCTTACTGCCTTGCTATCCATTATGTCAATATATATACAGCAAAAATAACAATATCTAGACATGGATTAACACTGGGGTTTTTAATCCAGTGTTGCATAAATAGAAAGATGTTGATGCAACAGGATTTGTCTCCCTTGAAGCCCTCATCAATCTCCCAAATGTGCTTTGCTAATCCTTCACTGTAGATATTGAGTGTTCAGGGCAAGTTACCGAGTCATTTTCCTGCCAATTCTGCTAAAAGAATAATTTTCATTTACTTTCAGAACATATATAGAAAAAACACATTTTGAAACTCTGAATATCTACAGTAATTCCATTTCTTCCCTGCTATTAATATACCTTGGTAAAGAAAAGAAACCCAGGTATTTAACATAATACATTTGATTCTACATTTTTGGACCGAAACTTCATCTTTTCTTTCCAAAATGTATATCTGAGAGCTACCATTTTACAACAGTAATTGCCCTCTGACTCAAGTCAAAGATTTTGTGGATTTTTTTATTACTTTGAAAGATGTTCACTCTTCAAAAATGGTAGTTTCTCTTGAATCTTTGACATTCTCTCAGGAAGAGCCATTTATTTCAGCAATAAGGAACTAATGTTAGAAAGAAAATCCTAATATTTTAATTAGACACGGCAGAGTTTAAGAGAAAGTTCCACTTAATACTATTAGAAGCATTTATAGACAAAGTATTTCTTTGAAATTAATTTCAATTTATGCCTTGAAGTTTATTCAGATGAGTCATTTCTTTTCCAATTATGTTCTTGAGTATACAAAGTTTTATACAGAATTTTGTAAAACCTTTATGCAGCTCAGGCATAGATCTGTCTCTTGTAGTGGAGTAAGAACAACTATATCCACGGAGAGTGCCAACAACAAAGTGGGGTTGTCCTTGCTATAGATGACTATTAACACTTAGTTGCCAAATGAAATAATCTCTGATTACTTTGTAGGCCACACAGCAACAACCACAATAGCAATCAGCAATAATACGATCACCACCATCATCCCTGAAAGAAACCAAAAACATAAACTAATTATTATTTGTAATTATTTTAAATCTCATAAATAGATACACTTTAAAGAAAACTCCATTGGAGAAGAATAGATTTATTTCTAAAAGACAACATTTAATTTTTCAGTTTTATCAATTCAACCATTCATTCTCTGTGGCCGTTTCAAAAACATTTCAACATATTGCCTGTTTTGACAACTGATGTGTGTACAGTTTAATTGTATTAGCTAACTCTTTATTCCTCTTTGATTTATGAAATATAAGTGGAAACCTATATCTCAAGATATTATAGCAATAGAAAGAATGACTTTTATATTCTGCTTGAGAAATAAGTATATTTCCATTTTGCTGAAGAAACACAAGCATGGGAGATAGAGTTTTATAAAAAGATCTTTGTCTAACACATTCCCACACACAATTTTAAGAATATATGCACAAAAGACCACATAAAAAATTCAGTATTTAACAAATTAATTCAGCATTCCTGTTTTTCTGCCCAAGCACAGGAAAATACATGTAATCTCCATCTCAGTTTCTATAATTTTACATACATTTGCAGTTTAAAATTAGCATAAATAAATGCACATGAAATTATTAAATAAACCCTATAACCCCTAGTTATAATTTATTAACTATATGTTTATTAATTGCAATCAGTTTGTATGTAGTAGCTGAAGAACTAACTTAAAAATGCATGGATTCCACTTTCATATTCCTCCTCTTTAAATATTTTAAATTAAATAGGTCAACTTTGAAAAGCCCAGCTCCCTTTTGTTTTGTTTTGTTTTGATACTACAGAGTTTCATATTTAGATGCAATACAATTTTCTACCATTCTGAGGAAAAAAAACAAGTTACACCTTGGCCATATGGCTGGCTTGATACAGTTTTTCTAAGGCCAGGACAAATAGTCAAAGTACTTTGCCAAAATACTTGGCAAAATGAAACTTTGCTTCCAATCACCAAAATGCTACTCATCCCTAAATAATTGCTCATCCCTGACTTGAAAACACACCCAGTTGCCATTATTTTTCTCTGATCTCTGGGAAAGGGAATCTCTATGCCAAACTAAGCCAGTGGGAGGAAGAGAGCAATCTAGCCAGCATTCATTTATTTTCCTCTTAGGCAAATTAGCTCAACACAATGTAGGCATGTTGGAAGAACAGTTCTTTAAAGATACAATCCCTTGCTCCAACTCCAGTTATGAGTAAAGCCTTATTTAAAAAAGAAAAGGAGAGAAGGTAATCAAACACATAAAAAGCAGCATGATAAAGTAAACTTCTATAATGAGATATAAATAGAAATCAAATTAAATCAATCAATCAATCAATCAATCATTTCATAAACTCAGTCTGTCATGCTTCCTGATTCAATAGTATTCTGCCCATTGATATTACTTGACCCACTGAGTTAGCTAGGGCATTAACACATATTGGAGCTACCTTTATTTATTTATCTCCAATGGAGATAAATATGAAGACCTACTGTAGGTGAGAAGGAACAACTTTCCCACCTGGGAGTCTTAGGTGTTTGCAACAAGGATGCTGACTGGAATATAACTGTACTAAGCTAAACAATTCAGGCAAAGTTTACCAGGCCCAGCCTCCCCAGGGGCCTGTTCTGATTCAGTTTGCAGCCCATTATTGAGAGTCAAAATAAGGTTTAGGACATTCAATTTCCAATTCCTGTGGCATTTTTATTAGGCTGTTTATGTTAAAAGTATGTATGTGTTTTGTGGATAATTATCTGGTATGTACTACTGTAATAGGCACAGTTTATTAGTCAAGGAAAAATATTTTGATAGTGTGTTTTCCAATATGCTTCTCTGAGCTGATTTTTAAAAAATTTCTTTAAATTTTAGCTCATTTAAATTTTCATTGCTACATTTATGTTGATCCATTTCCTTACTATATTTGATGCCATTTATTCCTGAAGTGTCCAACCAGCTAATAATGAAGAATATCTTTAAAAAATGATTGAATAAAGATAAACCCACCTTACAAAATAGTCAAAACTCCCAACAGCATCACAATGGATCAAAACCCAAAAAACATACTTAATTACTTGGCTAAGGAAATTCTTAAGAGGAGAAGGAGGGCTACCCAAAACACATAAAAGAAATTATGGGCTGGATTTTGGTTCTGTGAACATTCACACAAACAAATGCAGGAGGGATGGAACGGCTGAAATCCATGGCTGGATATATATATATATATGAAGTTACTTTCGTGGTGACTGAAATTAGGCCTCCAAAGAAAATATGCAAAGTCCTGCAAGACAAATGTAAACATCAATGTACCCCTGAAGTGAGTCACTCATTCAAGCTTATTTTACTCCCATCCATTGCAGAAAGCCTGCACAATGGCGGGCACTGTCTCCTGCATTACAAAGTTTCCAAGAGGCAAAGCTTGCCAAGCTGCTGAGACTTCTTCTCTTGGTGCTTTTTCAGGGCCTTTGGAACGACTGAGTGAGATGCCTAAACAAGCGCAAAAGGGAATTCAGTTCTGCAGGAGAGAGTGAAGAGATTCTGCATGCTGGAGGGGAGCTTGCAACGCCACTCCTTATCATTCTGCTTTTGTCTGCTTGCAAATGAAGAACAGAAACAGCTGAGGAAAGGAAAGACTGGCAGAAATAATATTCGTTCATTTGTTTCCTTTCTCTACCAAAGTATTGGTTCTCTATAAGTACTCGATAAGTCTATTGAGTTAAACCAGTACAGCGAAAAAGAAGCAAGACACTAACAATACCTGGCAAAAATACTATCATGCCTGCTTCAATGCATGAAAGTCTTGGGTTTGCAGAAGCTGAATTTGAATGAAGATGGAAGGAGGCACAAGTTTAGTTTGCAAGGAGAGCTAGAATGTGAGAACTGTCACAGTGAAATGGGTTACAATGGCTTTTTGCAGGTAAAGCCTCAGAAGAAGAAGAATTTCCAGAAAACCAGCTGTGTTTTGTTTTCCCCCAGCGAACACAATAATGGATCCTGTTGCTCCTTCAAGATTAAATCATTTATTCCCACTTCAGTGAAGAGCCTTCCTTGGAGATCTACAGAGCAGTGTATCTAAGCATGTTTTTTTTGGAAAGGATCACAATAGTTTGTTAGTTTGTTATGATGAAACAGAGAATGTACTTAAGTTTTCTTAAAGACTTATTGCATTTTCAGTGTAGAGCAAGACAATATTCACAGGCTGTTTGGATAACAAAGTGCCTGAAGAGTAAAACACCTAGTCCTGTCAGCTACTGGTCAAGAGATGCTCTCAAAAAGAAAGCTCCACTTTCTGTCTTCATGGGAAGTAGAAAAAGTACAGACAGCTTGTTGTTAATTACATAGCACTTTAACCTGAAATCACATCTATTTAGATGACTGTACTTGTAAAGACTTGCTTGACCTAACACCTACTTTTTCAGAGATCTTTGTAGATGTGGCAGCCCGGTTCTTTTGTTTGTGTGCCATGTTAGTATTGAACATTTTAGCTGCACAAGTGTCTCTTTGTCCCAAAGAAGAATCATAACATTGCTGTTGACCTCCTTTTTATCTGTCACATGAACAACCTTAAATTTAGATTCTGAAGATTTGACATAAGAGCATCATGGCAGCCATGAACAAAATTCAACAGCAGGCCTTGTAGAAAGTTGTTGAAGGCTTAGAAAGTTATATTTTGCTGGAACTACAATGAATATGAGAGCAGTTTGGTACAGTGGTTGAAGCATCAGGATAGAAACTGGGAGACCTTGTGTTCTAGCTTTCTTTTTAGGCACAAAGCCAGCTGGGTGACTAGTAACTTTCTCTTAACTCTAGGAAGAAGGCAAGGGCAAACCACTTCTGAAAGTCCTTGCCAAATAAACTGCAGGGACTTGCCCAAGCAATTGCTGAAAATTGGACATGATTGAACAGGAGAAAATACAAAAAAACGTACTAGTTGTAAAGTCAAATCTCCATAAGATCAGATCTACAAGTTTACTGGGGTTGAATTCTGCCCAGTTTCTTATTCAATTATCTTCAAAATAATTCACAGCATAATTCATCCCAGAGTACAATTCAAATTAACCCATGTGGTATTGGAGATTTCTATCATTTCCAAACATTGTGCCAAAAAACTTCATGAATGATTTTTCTCCAAATAAAAGAAAGCTTACACAATATATGTTAAGACATTCAAGCAAAGAAATAGCAATCTATCTAAGAAATAATGTGGTACAATCTTTGGCACCAAGATAACAGTGTATCAAATTTATGATAAAAAGAATGCAGACAGCATTCAC
The DNA here is from genome assembly GCF_028640845.1 of Ahaetulla prasina. Classification (NCBI taxonomy): domain Eukaryota; kingdom Metazoa; phylum Chordata; class Lepidosauria; order Squamata; family Colubridae; genus Ahaetulla; species Ahaetulla prasina. Next base: position 121,471,224 of record NC_080540.1, read on the forward strand.
TTTTGGGATTTTTTTTTTATTGAGTGTACTGCTGAGAGACTTGAAAGAACAGGTTAGGGATAGATTATCATGTAGAAAATCTACCTATGTAGTCACTAGGAGTCAAAGATGGCTTGGTGGCTGGCGTTAATCATCACTATTAATGAATTATATAATGCCCATTTGAACATTTTTGTTCAGTCGCTAAATCGTGTGACTCTTTGTGACGCCATGGACCATATAGCAGGCCAGGACCCCACTGTCTTCTAAGTCTACCCAAAATCATTCCCGCTACACTGATGTCACTATCCAACCATTTCATCCTCTGATATCCCCTTCTCCTATTGTCTTCAAATTGAACACATTAGAAATGTAATATCCAGTACAAACGAGGGAAATAACAGCCCAGATGATAAAATCCTGGGGGGAAAAAATCTGTAATGCTGTTTAAAAAACAAAACAAAAAAGCAACATGACTTCATTTTTGGAGTTAAGCCCTGACAGGCCATTCTATGTAGCATAAAAGAATCTGTCAGATGTAATTCACTTGAAAAGATGGAGGTATGCAATTAGTTTTTCAGTTTTAAAAACTTGGTAATAACCTTACTTCGTACACACTAATCACAAAGTTGGCTCACTCCTGAAACCAGTGAGATTTAACCAAAAAATGCAGGCGCTATGTCACATTCTCTCTTAAAACCATTTTTTGATTTTCTGATTAAAACTTGGCCTTCGGTCACAAAATTCTGATCAATGATTAGAGTCATGCACTGCAGAAAGCTTTTACCACATAATATATGCAATAGGTTCATTATATCTTTACTGTAATTTATTTTTTAATGTTATTCAAAGATAACAACTTTATAATTAGTCAACATTTGTTACATATTATAAAAGTTGTTCTTGATGCTTGTACATATTTTAAAACTGTAACTGTGCTAGACATGGGATATACCCTAAATGTGTGAGAAATTTTAATCCCAGGATTTGGAGTTGGCAACTTTGACCTAATAAAATCTTTTCTAATGGCAAATGGGAATACTTGACTCCTTTCATTAAAATTTTGTGTTTTCTTTTATACATATCTATCTTTCTATAATGCCGTATGAGTGATTTAAGCAATTACCACACAGGAATGAAGATCAACGTTAATACAGTTTTACTGTAAGTATCCACAATTCCAATGAATAGTGGACAAAAAAGATCTTTGTTTTTCTTCTTATCCACTGAGACTAGCTGGTAAGGCAAAAAGAATGAGAATTTTACATGTCTTGCATGTCAAATTCCATCAGAAAAAGTGTGTAGTGAATTTCCAACCCAAAATGTTTATTGTCTCTATGATGAAATAATTCCCAGAGTTCATGGTCCCAAACCACAGGCACATTTTGACTGAATGAAAGGAAATGAGATAAGTGTTTCCCCTCATCTATCATTGTTAAACTTCAATTGCGCACTTGCGTGCACTCTTTCTCTCTCTTTACACACACACATACATGCACGTGTGTGTGTGTGTGTGTGTGTGTGTGTGTGTGTATCTCAAAATAAGTTCTTACTTTTTTTTAGAGTGAGAGAAATGCCAGATAATATACTTTGCTATTTCCAAGTTGAATTTCAAATACTTTCCATTTGCTTTCTGGGAAGCAGAGTTGTTAAAGGACTCCATATTCAGCAGGTCTTTCCAAACAGAGGACAGATTCCTTTGACCAAAGTTGGAACATTTATTCTGAGGCAGTAAAAGCAATTATTCGTCCAACTTTATCTTAGTTTTGTATTTCTAATCCAATCTTTCTCTTTAGGAGAAAAACACTTCTCTAGCATGGCTATGCAGAGAAAAACATAGAAATTAGAAGGAAGGGAAGCAAGCCAAAGGCTTTCTCTACACATGCCATTGGGGAAAAGGAACAAAGGCCTGGGATCACCGGCACATACGTTGGCAGTTCCTTTCTTGGTATTTGTGTATTGTGATGAAGTCTGGGCCTCAAACAGTCAGCTAGACATTCGCCCTTCCAACTCCTGTCATTGCATCATAACAAAAGAAAAAACAACTTTGAGAGAAACACTGCAGAATTTTAAAAATGGGAAAACAACGGAAGTAAAAAAGTATGCCAGACCAGATGGTTGTCTTCCAAGATTAATTAATTTTGGGCCTTATGGTCCCTGGAACACTTTGGATTCTTGTTCATTCCATAGCTAACAGAGAGATTCTTTTAAATCAGGGGTGTCAAACTCAAGGCCCATGGGGTGCTTAGATCAGGCCCGTGGGGCCGCCCTGGAAACAACAAAGTATACCGGCCCACGGTGCCTCTGCCAGTGAAAATGGACCTCAGGAGGTCTGCGTGCAGCCCACCTGAACTCTGTTTTCACTGGCACATGGTTGCAGGAAGCCATTGCAGCCAAAAACAGAGTTTGGGAGCCTGTTTTCACTGGAAAAGCGCTTGGGCCACCACACGCATAGGGTAGCCTTGTTAACCTCATCTGACTAGGAAATAAACCATATACTGTATTGTAGTGCAAAAATTATCATGTTATCCTTGATGAGAAATTGCTATGAAGACTTCTGTGTGTGCTCTTCTTGAGGGTCCTTTAACTTGTAATAATCACATTTGATATTTCATGTTCTTGGTAAACAAACCTGTGTAGCTACTGTCAGAATATTCATGAACTGGCAGAGACACGGAAGCAACATCAGCCAATGAATAGGCATAACAACTGGATCAGCCAATGAGGGCTGTTTAGAAACAGAAACTTAAGCAAGAAGTCTGGGCGTGGCTTAGCTCTGTGCTCAGCTCTAAAACGAAACTAATCTGCTGCTGGAACTGAAAGCAATCTCTCCTCTCTACCATGTTGGAAGAATCTGCTGTTAGTATTGTAAATTTACTTCATGTGTTATTATGTATATAAAGAAATTAATGAATCCTGCTGAATCAGTTTACCTGTGTGAGCTTTCTGGATTTGATTTTTGCAACAAACTCTTTGAGTTACTATTTGAGTGTATAGTTCATTTAGAATAAAAGATTAAAGAATGAAAGAATTTTTAAAAATCCTATTATCATGCTTTTTTTGGGAACAGAAAAATGTGTTGTCAAAACAAATGACTTTTGTCCCATATTTTAAATATATTTTAATATTAATTAATATATTTTAATATAATATATTTTATAATATATTAATTTTAATATATTTAATATTTACAATATTAATATTAATTAATTGTTTTCTCTAAAAACTATCTGAACCTTAAGTCTGGATTATTCACCACTTGGGGTTCTGGTTTAAACTGTCAAAAGATAAACCTTCGATATTACTGGAAAAAGTGCAAATGGTAGTTAATTGTCTTATTTGTTAGGCTCTTTTCCTTACTTTTCTATATGGCAGGCAAGTGAGAGTTTTCTGACACAATTCTATGAAGTGTCATTTATTGCAGGCTTTCAGCTACATAAGACATGATGCCTCTACTTTCTTCTGCCCATATTCTGATATCTTTCTTCTGCCCATATTTTTCATTCACTAAAAAACAGCTGTCAACAAAAGTCACCTCAATGGAATGATATACAACCAAGGACTATACTCTTCAGATTTATTCCTGAATGTTTGCATGATTCAGCTATAGTCTCTTACCAGCTAACTCATTGGACCAATCAAGACCAATATGTAAAATCCTGCTAAAACACATTTGGTGGCGCAGTGGTTAGAACACAGTATTGCAGAAAAACAGTATTGCAGGAAAACTCTACCCATAGCCTGGAGTTTGATCCTGTGATTAGGATAGGAAGGTTGGACCAACCTCACATTGGGGATCAAGATGTTCCAGAGGGCAGGATCAACAACAGAGAAAACCCTCCTCCTGGATCCTACCAGCCAGAATACTCAGGCTGACGGGACCTGCAGTGTGCCTCCTCTGCCAGCCCAAGTGGTATGGGCCAATTCCAGTGGTGTGAGATTGAAACTTGAACCCATGCCATGAAGGGCTTTAAAGGTGATCACCAACACCATTGAATTGCACCTGGAAACAGACTGGTAACCAATGCAGCTCGTGAAGCAGTAATGTCACAGGGATTATTCTTAAGGATCCCAAAACTACCTGTGCTGCCACACTCTGCACTAGGTATAGCTTCCAAATGTTCTTCAAGTTTGGCCCTTTGTAGAACGCATTACAGTAGTCCACTTTTGAGATGACTGAATGAGTGAGCACAAGAAATGTTATGATAGCTCTCTAAGCTAGATTTTTTCATTATCACACTAGAATAAAATTGATCCAGGAAACTACAGACCTATCAGCCTGACCTCAATACCTGGAAAGATTCTGGAAAGGATAATCAAGCAAAAAATCTGTGAAAACCTAGAGGCAAACAAAACTAAGATGGATTTGTCAAAAACAGATCATTCCAGAAAAATCTTATTGTGTTCTTGACAAAATGACAAAATTATTGGAACAGCGAAATGCTGTCAATATAATTTACTTGGACTTTAGTAAGACATTTGATAAAGTTGACTACAATCTACTACTTTATAAGACAGAAAAATCTGGGTTAGACAATATCACCACCAAATGGGTTTATAACTGACTGACCAATCGCATTCAACATGTAGTCCTTAATGGACTGCTCTATATGTAGGGAGGTATGCAATGGGGTACCCCAAGGCTTTGTCCTAGGCCCAGTACTCTTCAATATCTTCATCAATCACTTACAAGAAAAACTAATCAAATTTGCATATGACACCAAACTGGCAAAAATAACCAATACTCCAGAAGATAGGCTCAAAATACAAAAGGATCTTGACAGACTTGAATACTGGATGATAAGAAAATGAAATTCAATGTAGAGAAAAGTAAGAAAAGTTTTACATTTAGGCAAGAAAAACCAAATGCTCAACAGTAGTTCAACAGGGATCTTGGAATCCTAGTGGACAATCACTTAAATAGGAGCTAGCAGTGTGCTACAGCTACCAAAAAAGCCAACACAGTCCTAGGCTGCATTAATAAAAGGATAAAATCAAGATCAAATGGTAATGAAGTGGTAATACCACATTATAATGGCTTGGTAAGACCACACTTGGAATATTCAATCCAGTTTTAGTCGCCATTATATAAAAAAGATGTTGAGACTCTAGAAAGAGTGCAGAAAAGAAAAACAAAGATGATTAGGGGACTGAAAGCTAAAACATATGAATAATGCAGGAATTGGGTATGTCTAGCTTAATCAAAACAAGGACTGGGGTGACATAATGATATAATAGCAGTGTTCCACTATCTCAGGGGTTGCCACAAAGAAGAGGGAGTCAAGCTATTCTCCAAAGCACCTGAGGGTAGGACAAGAAGCAATGGATGAAAACTAATCAAGGAGAGAAGCAACCTAGAACTAAGGAGAAATGTCCTGATAGTTAGAACAATTCATCAGTGGAATGATTTGCTTCCATAAGTTATGGGTGCTCCAACACTGGAGGTTTTTAAGAAGAGATCGGACAACCATTTGTCTGCGATGAGCAGGGGGTTGAACTAGATCTCTAAGGTCCCTTCCAACGCTGTTATTCTATTATTAGTGCAGGAAATGTGGGAAGTGTGTCAATTATATGCATATTTGGATGAGGGTACTATGGATAGAAGTTAATTTGCATGTTGCAGTTGCAAAACAGTATCCTGTAAGGAAGTTGCACTAGCTTGTTCATAATTTAATTCACAAAACTATTTGAAAGGAGAATAATGACTGCTCTAGTTCTTTTAAATTACATCTTCTGTATCATCTTCTGTTATTTTTTTAGTCCATCATAGAACATCAGATTGGAAAAAAACTGTTGTATATATTCCATAGTGTATGCAATTGTGCATTTTTATCTATAGCTATATTAATAATCTACATACACATAGACTAGTTAATGCATTGCAAATGGAGGTTTCATATAAAATTATTATTATTATTATTATTTATTATTTATTCAATTTTTATACCGCCCTTCTCCCGAAGGACTCAGGGCGGTGTACAGCCAGGTAAAACAAACAATATAATATACAATTAAAATACGAATTAAAAAACTTATTACATAATTGGCGTAAAACTTTGGAACATGAAAACTAAAACCCACTAAAAAATTACTAGTAAAAAATTTAAAACCAATAAAATTTAAAACCAATAAAATTTAAGCCAGCCCCGTGCGAATAAATAAGTATGTTTTTAATTCGCGGCGGAAGGTCCGAAGGTCAGGTATTTGGCGTAAGCCCGGGGGAAGCTCGTTCCAAAATTATCATCATTATAGTTTGGTTACAGGGTGATAATAACCTCTAGAGATTATAAAGATTTTTTTAAAAAAATCTATTAATTTATTCTGTATCAGAACAAAACCTAATGTATCCTGTTCTTTCAGCAAATTCCATGAATTTGGAATATAGAACACATTCTCCTAGATTAGAAAAGCTTTAATAACATTTTGGCTATTGAATTATACTGTGAGGCCATACTGTACTTAACTAAAGGAAGCTTTTCAAGTTCTTGTTTTCAACTTAACCAGTGAATATGGGAAGCCATTAGTTCAATCTGCCACAATTAACTCTCAAAGGCTCTTTAGGGTCTGAAGTTACTTATCATGCAAATGATCTAAGAATCTCATTTTCCTTACAAGGCAATAGAAGGGTGGAACTACTGAGTTAAGTAGTTATTGGGGAAGCAGTCACACCTAGCTGCCCTACAAGATTATCAAATCCTAGGAAATTCATACGCTAAATCCCCTGCTCCTGACATTTAACATTCATCAACCATATTGGGATAATCTGCAATCAAGATCCTTTACAGAGGCTTCCAATATCTTTCAACCAGCAAAATGACAGATTGCAAAAATTCAATTTAATTTTGAAGTAAGAAAACTTCAGTCTTGCCACTCTGCAATTGCAAACAGCCTTGCTGACAATGGAGTACTTCATTTTCAACTAAATATCATACAACAAATTCCAACATTGTAAGAAAAAAATGCTTTCTTATATTGGTAATATAATACCAATTACTGATGGGTTCTTCTATGTGCATGAGTTGATTATCTAATATAGTGCAAAGATGAGATGCACCTCCTGCTACTTCCACATTAATCAAGGTTTTAAATGTTAGGTATCTTTAAATGGAAACTCAATCAATCTTTATTATGGTCATAGATTAGCAAATAAGTGGAAATTAAAAGACACCTGTTTTGTAGAAGTCAGAGACAATTGGAATCACTTTGTAGCAAACAATGACTGAACGTTTTTTCCTATTCCAATCCTCTGGAACTAACTTCCAGGAATTATGCCTGGTATCTAATTAATCAAAACTTCAAAAGGTACTAAAAAGATTTTAGTGAATCTTTTGTGAAATTGTTTTAAAATTTAGCCTTTATGAAGAAATATACTGTATTTAATTGTAGATTCTTATTATTGTTTCCCAGCAATTATTTGATTAATGAGTCTCCAAAATGTATAATCTTAAATTATGTCATAGTAAAGTAAATCTATAAAGTATATGTAAGTAAAATTGGACTGTAGGAACTGTTGCAGTATGGTGAATTATTGTATGAAATTCTTGATGGTGAATTGTATTTATTTATTTGTTTGTTTGTTTTGTAGTCTATCCAGATCTAGGCATCTGAAGAACAAAACTGCAAGCCTCGTATGATTTACCAGACACAAGGAAAATGGATTACAATATTAGAATCTTGATGGTAAAAAATTATTACATAGTCTTGTTTTTTGGACAAGACACTAGCAAGCAGTAAATAAGCCAGTAAAGGAAATATAAATCTGGAAAGGAATGCACCGCAACGTTCTTTTTTTGAGCAATGGTCCTCTTCTCAGTGCTTCCACAAATTCTTGAACACGTTTATTAATCCAAAGAGACATTTTCTTTTTTTATAAGAGGCATAGCTGAAGAGAAATAGTAGAGCAAAAGCCCATGACTCATAAATCACTTTCCTCCATTGTGCCAATTAAACTTTTTTTAAAAAATGGCAATGTATCCTCTGCTCTAACACAGGCTTACAAAGATTATTTCCCCAAACTGGACTCATTCATTTTCCAATGCTTTCCAGCCATTTGACTTCTGAATACCTTTTGCCATGAAAACTCATTCATGTTGCTGTTGTTAAATTTTCAACAGTACCTGACAAGCGTGCTTCCTTTGTATCTTTAGATACCAGTTTGTAACAGCTCAATGAGGAAAAAGGATGCACCCCCTTTATTCAATCAGCCTATGTACATACATAGACACACCTTCCTCCTTAAACCTTTAACTGCATGGGATTTCATGGTATTTAATGAGTATTCTTTAGAAGTGTATACACACAAGAAAAGGCAAATTAAGCCAGAGAGAAAGAAAAATAGGTTGAAAATTATGCAATTAAAATTTAATTGTAAAAAGGCTATTCTTCACTTAAGATAAAGAAACCAAATTTAGCTATTAGACTATCTTTGCAGTAAGAGTACTTGTGAAAACTATCCTTGAATTGTAGGTCATCACAAGTTCAGTAAGATTCAACTATGGTTATTAATAAGGTAAATGTTAAGTTAAAGATTGCCCCGAAAGAAGCATATAAGTAATTCTATTGGAATTAAAAAGAATTAAAAAGAAGCATAGAAGTAATTCATTGGAAATAATAATTCCTCCTATCTCATATGCTAGGAAGATAATGTTAATAATAACAACAGTAAAATTACATTCAATATTATGTAATCTAGACTTCAATGATACATGGAATGAGAAATGCCAGGTATATCAATTTGATTCAGATGAGGCAGGAACACCCAAATCCATATTGCTCACACCTAATGAAAAATGAAGGAAGGAAGGAAGGAAGGAAGGAAGGAAGGAAGGAAGGAAGGAAGGAAGGAAGGAAAGAAAACAGCAATGGAATTCCAAAAGAGATGCATATTTTTGCTGATTACACAAAAACCTCTGATTGTGTAAACCAAGACAAATTATGAATATCCCTAAAAATCTAAACGTATATAGGACCACTTCATCTGCCTTCTGAAGGTGATGATAAGAAAACAAAAGTTACATTGGAAAAGGATAAGCAATTCATATACAGTAGATGCTTCCTCAATTCTCTGAATTATAAGGAGGAGGAAATATCAAGTTATGTTCTATATTTATAGCCAATCTCAATAGAAGTAATTTTAGCATTCTTGTTGAATCAATTTTGTGGTCCAGTCTATCTAAAGGGGATAGCAACGATTACCTGATACAGATTCCACAAATTTATTCAAATTTGGCTCACCAAGAAGATTGCATGACAGAAATTTCGATCTTTGGATTCATCTCATCATGTATCTCTTAAGAAAACCCAAGAAATCAGCCTTTAAGTAAAATCCCCATCAAAGGGAGAGGGAGGGAGGAACAAACAGGTAATTTGTTGTATTCTTTTATCATGGGAAATTAGGAAGGGGAGATTGACAGTTGAGGAAGAACAGAAGTGGTTGGAATCTGGTTCCAGCTGGCACTGGCATCTTCAAGGCCATTTCCCTGAGTGTGGAATTTCACCAGCCCAAACACCTTAAGAGTTTTTCTGCAATCAGCATCTCTTAGTAAAATTGCCTTTTCACTTCAAATGGAGTCCAGAGTTTTACTTCCCTAAGGGATCAGACTGGGGCAGGTCTGACACTACCAGAATTCCTTGTTCATCTCTCCCAGGAATACCTGGGAGATAATGTTGCAGCATAATACAGTGTGGCAGTAGAAGGGGATGATTCCTGAATATACATTTATATTACATTTGTTGTATACTCATGCAGAGCAAAGAGAACTAAGAGTAACTGCAATTCTATAAAAAAAAACATTTAGAAATTTAACAGTTGAACATATTCTTTTTATTATTCCTACAAGAGAAAATTATTAACGGAATTGCCTCCACTGAGAAGGAAAGGAGGGAGGGGAGGGAGGGAGGGAGGGAGGGAGGGAAGGAAAGAAGGAAAGAAGGAAGGAAGGAAGGAAATGATATAAAAACTTTCTTAAGAACTAAACTCTCTATACAGCAAATGAAATTAAATTTCTGGAAGGTATATTATCTGAGACACATCACCATACAAGGCATTATTTTATTGTGGCATTATATATAAGCTAAAGCCTCCTGATGTATTGTAAAGGCCACATTACCCTAACTAAATATTTAAATTACCAAAATATGAATGATGGTTCTGTTCACTTCTGTTAAACATCAAGTATAACTGAAGAAAACACATTTGGCTTACGCTACTATTTAAGAAGCAACAACATTCTTAGGATACATTTCTGATTTCTCAATAGTAAGCTTACATACTCTGGATGGGATAAGACATCTGGTTTCTAATTACTTCCTTCACCCCTATTCATTCCATAACAGCTTCCAGATGATAGTTCAAAAGTGGGTCACACTAGGAAGACACAGGTGCACATCTTACAGCTGAAGAGTTACTTATAATTTGCCACAGGGTTAAACATAGTCCCTCTGTTTTCCCATATTCTATAGCCTATCAACAATAAACCTAATACTACTGCCTCATTCTGCTCCCTTCTCCAAATTAATTTCTCACAGGGTATATGCCTGTGCGAATTGTTATCATTTGTTTACATGCTTCTTAATAAATGTTGAATGACATTAAGGAACAATAATAATTTCTAAACTGAGTCAATCGAACTAGCTTTGGGATTCCTAGTTTATAATCAGAATGAGATGGATTTAGAAAAACAAATCTCATCCAGAATTATAAAAATTGAGCTGCAGTCACTTTGTGAATATAAAGTGAAGAGTTTGGACCAGGCTTTTTCATGCCCTCTTTAGTAATGGCTTCAATGCCATCATGTTTGAGCCAGATCAAAATGTGTATCGTCATACATCCTCACTATCATTTATGTGCTTGTCTTCTTTCTCCTGAATCTGAACATAACCCCATTTACCAAGAAATCTCATGTTTTTAAAGCCAAATATGACTATCTCTATGTGTATGAACTCTTAGACAGATTAATGGCTAACCCTTCTTGTATAATTTGCTTTGCAATATAACTAAAGACCAACACCTACCAGCCTATATAAATTTCAGCTCCTTAATAGATTCCAGGGTAAATCTACCAGCTGAGAAAGACTATTCCAGTATATCAAAATAAATCCCTTTCTTCCTCTCTTATCTGAAACTAATTTCATTATAACTATGTACATAGAATGCTACATTAACTGATAAATTCCAACACATAAAAGAAATCTGAAGTAATCAATAGCTGGGTGAAAGATTCAAGTTATTTCTCATTCATAGACTTTAACGCACTGTGTTGATTCCTTGAGGAAAAGTGTTTGCCCTTAGTGGTATCACCTCTGACTCCTCATTAAGTCTACATAATCAAGTTGTGGAAAGTGTTACAAAACCTCTTCTACCTCCCACTGGCTTTTTGTTGATACACACACACAGAAACAGAAAGGCTGGTATTCCACAGTTGTAAAACGGGCTCCCTTCCAACTATTCCCATTTTTTTCTTGGGGATGCAGGCTCACTTCTCTGAACAAGAGGATGACCTCCAGCAACATGGGGCCTGTACTTGCTACTGTTTTTGGTATGGCAACTCAGCACAAAGGCAGCAGGTCTATAGATACAATTTTGGGGCTGAGCTGAGGCCTCTATTGAGGAATGGAGACCCCAAGAGACAAAGCATGTGAGGTCCTTAATTAAGTCTAAGTGAAAGGCGGCCTAACTGTATCTCACTCCCATCTTCATAGCACCTTCATGCTGGACTTCAAATACACCCCCCCTTTATGCTGCCTATCAAGCGGGCTGTGGCATTCACATTTTCCTCTTCTTTTTAAAACACAGAAAGCCTAGTTTTCAACAGTATCCCTTCAGCCTGCTCTCAGTTTGTTCCTGATTTTAGACATGTCTCTGGTTTTTTAAAACAGAAAACAAAGGGACTTCTTGTGTGCTAGAAGCCCTCCAAAGGGTCTGCATTTCATTCCTTCCTTTCCAGGCAGGGTCTGAAGAGCTCTTTAGCACATTTTGTCTCATTAACATTTCCATGAGGGATCAAAGAATATATTTAAAAAATATCTAAGTACTATGTACAATTCCTCCTAGGGTAGTGTAAGACATTGGAACCTTTAACAAATCTACCTATATTTATTTCCCTATCCATGTCTTAATTCTCTCTTGATTAACAGCTTTTCTTTCTGGGAAACCATCTTTCTTCAAATCCTGTGAAAATCCCGATAAATACATTACACTGAACATCCCCTTTCCTCCAAACCTGTAAACAATTTCTTGTTTTGGAGGCATAGCTGTGATAATGTCCCTTGCAAACAGAAACCAATTATTCCCCTGGCAGTAAGTCACCAGCAGTATGAATTGCTGTAATTTTGCCCCTTTTAGCAGCTGCTGGGGGTGGGCTGAGAGGTGGCCCTGGTAATGAAGCAAGGATGAATACTAAAGATGCACTGAGGCATGGCATCCTGTGGAGCAGCGGTGCTTGGGGTTTTGTAGCATAATTTCTGGGCCCAGAAAGCAAATCTCCTTGAAGAGATTTGCTTCTTGAGGAAAGGAGGGGGGGGAGGCGCGAGGAGGATCTACATATATTTGCATTCCCAATCCTAACCAGAATATCAATTTTAACTCACCTGACCAACTGGTTAAAAAAAAAAACATTCACCTTGTGTTTCAAAAGTACTAACTCCCCACTCCCTCCTCCCTTCTTCGTAATTCTTTCCTTTCTCGTCAGAAATGCCCAGCAACATCACCAGACAAAGGCACTGCAAACAAAGTGCATAGGGGGAAAAGGGGAGGGGGGAATTAGAGTAAACAAAACAAAGACATGCAAAGGAATTTCTTTCTCCCTGATCTTGTGGAATACATTAATATCCTAAACTGTTGGCACGGCCTCGAATGCTCAGGCGAGTGACAATACGAACAGTGACTCCGAGTCTGGGATCTTCAAATAAACCTCCCCTGCTGTCATGGCCACCGGGAAAGCGACGGAGGGCAATATTAGCTGACCTTCATTTCGTTGTTTCATCAGACCTAACTGCTGGACTTTTGTTTGTCAGTTACTAGGAGTTTCTCTTTCAAAAATGCCAGCATTTCCTAGACAACACCAGAGCCCATTGATTAGGTAAATAAACCCATCATAAAGCAGTCGCTCCAGCTTTAGGTCGAGAATCCCTGAAGAGCAAAAAAGAAGCAGCAAATCTCACATCTCAAAATGAAAGTGAAAAGAATAAAACAAATACATTGCCAAAGAAGTAAGTGACAGGCACCTGCTATATTGGCTGCTCATCAAGCGATAAGAATAGGTACCGAGAATTACAGTAAGACAAAGAGAGGCAATGAGGCACCCATAAGTACCAATGTGCCCATCAGACCATTTGATCCAGCAGACTTTTTAAAAGTCTTTTAATTGAACTCTTTTAATTAAAAAATAAGTTAACTAGGAAGTTAGCGTGATGCAGAGCAAACCATCAGCATCATACGTATATGGAAAAATGACCAAGATCCTACTGGAGAGTCAAGAACATCCAAGGAATCTACTTGCCTTTTGCTCACCATGCTTGCTAAAGCAGCCATTCTTGGTAAGCATCATGGCTGCCGTTTGCATCTATTTCTTTTGTGGGTGTTCTTACGGTTTTAATGTTTTTCCCTATGCCATCCGTCTGGTAAACTCCCAAGATTCGTTTTTCTCGCCATATACATACATACATCTGAACTAGACTGTGCTGTTTCTCTGAGTCATGTAATATATATGGGTATATGCATAAATATTTATTTATTTATTTATTTATTCAGTCATGTTTATGTAGTGTATATTGGAGGTGGTCACCCTTTGAGAGCTGTATGCAACACAATTTTATTTTAATATATGCCAATTAGTGTACATTCAAAGACACAATAAATTTATTCTAAGTCTAAGTCAGGTGCATGTGTGCATGCCAGCGCCCATGATGCTCGCGCAAGTGGGGCTTTGCGCACTTATGACACTCACATGAGGTTTCTAGCACCTGCAACACTCACACGGGTGGGGAATCCGAGCACCACACCAGATGGTACTCACACAATTCAGTTGTGAATAGGCCATGGCCCAGTAGTTCTAGACCCCTGTTCTAGTCCAATCCCCTGCTCAGACAGAAAGCTCTGCACCATTTTAGACAAATTGTTGTCCAATTTCTTCTTAAAAGCTTCCAGGGTTGGAGCATTCACAACTTCTGTTTCATAATTTTAGAATAGTAAGCCATCCAGAGTCATTTGGCTGATTTGGGTGGAAACTGAATGAATGAATAAATAAATAAATATGCAAAGGAGGGTGTTTTTTTTTGGATATGCAAGAAGAATGTGAATATTTTCAACCATTTATATTGCCACAGTCGTCATGCTTCATGCATTTATTTTAGAAGAATCATTGCATAACAAGGCAGCCTAAACAAAAGCTATTTATTTTTAGTCATTTAAATACAATTGCTGCAAATAGAAGATGCTAAGTTACAGTGACAAGACTTTTTGTAATGGTTTGGTGTCTTTATTTTATTTTTATTTTTTTTAAAAAAACTTGAACAATCAGTTAAAGCACAATAAAACCCCACCAGTTTAAGGACTGCTAGGAAAATAAATGGGTACGCATTAACTATCTAATTATCGCATTCCAGCAGTTTTCAAAAATATCAAGTAGTGATTTAACTCCTTGACACGTATCCTTGGAAAATGAACTAGAAGGTTTGTTCTCCTTTTTATTCCAACAGAACTAATTACTTGGCCTTTGAAATGATAGATGACTGAGGAGGCATTCCAGGGACTCACTGCAGCCCTCCAATAAACTGCAGGGACCAGTGACAGCTGTACCAAATCCCTAGCAAGAGATGGAGCAGGCACTGGCCAAACTCTGTTTGAACAGCTGCATATGCAAATGTAATTAACTAGGTGTCACTGTCCCTTTCCCATTGGCTAGCTCTATCCATTTCTCACTAGACATGCCAAATCTAGCACTACTCAGTAAAGAATAAAGGAAGAACGAAGTTAAGGTATCTAGACTTTTAATCTGCAGATTCAAATGACCTTTCAAAAAAGCTCAGTTCTGGGAATATCATTCTAAATGTCAGATTTTTGCTCCCCAAAGTAAAATGTGAGAAAATATGAACTTGGCATAGGCCTCTTTTTTTTTCTAATCAAGAGGACAACTGGACAACTTATTGTCCAGATACTTTCTTTCTGAATGCTCTCGCCAACAGAATGATTGTTTTGCAATTAAAGCCTTCCCTAGATACAGGTCTACGGAGAGCTATGCACCAGGCTGTCTGGGTAACTGGGCCAAGCTACATTACTTTGATGTTTTTTCATCAGGGCAGAAGCAAAGGATGAGGACAGAAGCCAGTGTCTATGCTGGGACTTATTATTACAAATAATAATACAACTTTTGACACCTGGAAATCAACATTATGATTCTAGGAGGACTGATTGCTGCTAAGATTTCTGTTAACTAAGAATCCCAGCACAAGGGCTAAAGCTATCTGAATAAAAATTATTAAAATATTGCTGAAAAAATTAAAAAAATTTAAAAAAATTAAATTATTAAAAATATTGCAAGATTCTTATGGGAAACCTCACTAAAAGTAGTTTTAGCTTTCCTGTGGAGTTGATTTCTTGGTCTGGTGTACCTAATGGGCTGACACAGTGGCTTAGAAAATGGCCAATTTGCCTCTCTGCTACTGCAACACTCTGCTATTGTTCCATACTTTCTGAAGAACTTGGAGCAATTTTACCTAGAAATTGTAGGGCTGAAAAGCATCATTGCTAAAAAGATCAGCAAGGGATACCTGCTTGGGGAAGGGGGAGAATGACAGTGAGAATCTCTTTCCCAGTTCCTCTTTTCCTATCAGTTCCTTTATCAGCAGAAGTGGGAAAACACTGCCCCAATCCTGTCTGAGGGCAATATGTTTGTGGTCCTTTTTTTGAGGCATGGCAAGGGGAATGTGGTAGAAGAAGCAGTTTCTCCAACCATCATGTTATTTTCCTATCTCAAAGATAGGAAGAAACTATATCACAGGAAGAGGCCCACATCATAGATAAGACCGTGGGTAAATCTTTGGGTAAATTTTCTCTGATTCAGGAAATGCTACACATGACATTGTATTATAGATGTGAAACTCTTTTCCCATACCTCCTTTGAGGTGGTTTCCTCCTATCCTCAAGCTAGGGAAAAAAACATGCTGATTGGGAAACCACTTCCTCTACCACATTTTCCTTGCCATGCCTTGAAAAAGGACAAGCAGCAAACCTGATAACATTTCACAATGTTTTGCCCCTTCATGGAGCTGGGATGGGCCTGTGTGTGATGCATCCGGCCCGCAGGCCGTCAGTTTGACACCTCTGCAGTAGATGCATAGAAGATGTTAACACTTTGTAGATCTGCAGAAGCAACTATGATCTGAGTAGCTCTGCCAAATAATGGACTTAATTATTTGAAGGCAAAATTCAAATTCAGATTCTGCCCATAGCAATCAAGGTTCAGTGCGGAAAAAATAGAGTTTCTGGATTTCAAGACAGGTTCTGGTGGCAGCAAAACATACACAATTGTAAATATATTGGTTCTAATTTGGCTTCAGCACATCACAGCACTGGTGTTTCAGTAATTGAAATATATATATATTTTCAACAGGAAACAATAAATTGTTCATCTCTTCTCAATCTGATCCACAATTTCTATAAAACACATGATGTATACACACACAAAATATATTTTCAAGAAAAAGATAATGAAACCAGATACGCTTGCATTACAAGTAACATGGTAGCACTTCTATGGAAAACTATGCAACTTATTTAACTCTGGAAACATGACAAGATTCAAAAACTGGCACAACTCATATGCCAGGAAAAAATGCTTTGGGAAAAACATCTTTTGGTTCCAAGCCAAGGCAATTGTCCATGCAGTTTTTTGATGGAATATTGGCATAATCATCCAGCAAACAGACCGTAGGAAAAGTTGACTTCATGTCATGTTAACTAAACTCTTGGTTATATTAGAAAATAAATGAATAGAGATTTCCTCATTGGAACATACAAAGTTTGTAGCTTATGAAAGCATCTGCAGACCTGAAATAATCTTTTCAAAAAACTTAGTGAAAGGAACAGTAAATAGAAATTACCAGTAAATTAGATAAAGAGAAATATCTAAAAGACGAGAATCATTTTATGTAACCCTATCTAATTTACAGCTGTAATTTGACAGGCTTTAAGATTTTATAATCCTCTTTGTTGATTTAGATGAGACTGCTCTATATTTAAACATAACAACACAAACCAGGGAAAATACCTGACTACTTTAGTAATCAACATTTCTGAGACGGGTTGATATAGCAAAAGTTTAAGGAGCAAAAAAATAGAAGTGATGATTCTACTTTTTCCAAAACAGTCAGAAACAATATAAAAGGGAAACTGTTATTTAATTTCTTAAGATTAGGAACTGTATCACCATCTTGTGGAAGGAGGAGAAAATACATTGTCCTTAAATCTTTTCTGAAGAGGATGTAAAAAAAATTTTTTATGAAGGAGGAAAATACCATCAGCTCATTCCCCTTCAGTAATTTCATGAGTAGACACTGACAGAATTCACTATCTCCAGATTGCAAGTTCAATTACACAGCATTTCATGGTGCTTAGTATTAAAATTACTACTTACACCATGATTATACTATTTGTGCTAAAATTAATCCGAAAATTATATTCTTCTAACCTTTTCCCCCTCAAGTATAATACAATCATTTTCATGTACACTCATATTTTGTTCTTAATGCTGTCTTATATGAAAATCTGTTGAAATCGTATCAATTGATATGTCCTTACATTAATCCATCCCCCCATCTCTCATAATTCCCATGCATTTCTTGGTCTAAATATGGTTCCCCATATTTATTCCATAATAAACAGACTGCTATGCTACATGTTAAACTAGTGGCAGGAGATGAAAAGAGTACTGGGCCTGTTCCCCTTCCTTTGAATTTCTATGAACACGTTTAACTGAGGATGAGAGAGTGGAAACAAAGTAATCACAAGAAAAGAGGATTGTCATTTCCCACAGTCAAGAGTCAGAAAAGTGAAAAGGAAGGCCTGTGCGATGAGCAAAAGTATAGGGAAAGCGTTTTCCACCATGCCTCTTCTGAACCAGGGAGTACAGCCAGGGGGGCTGGAGTCAGTGGGAAGGTGGTGAGGGCAGTACTTCTATTATCATAATGTGGATCAGGATGTATAAAGGGGTTGTGAATATAGCTAGTAGGTGAGGTTACTGTGCTTGTATTATACTGTAGTTGGGTCTCAAGAAGGGGTCACTTGATTGGACCTTTGTTCACTGAGAAAGGACAGTCAGCTAACTGAGAAGGATGAAAATGGAGAAGATAATGGTAATGAGACACAAATGAGGTATGGAGGGGAGGGAAGGGAAGGGTCAAACTTTCCAGAAGAAAAAAATATTGGAAATTTTATTTATTTCTTTGTTGAAATTTATTGGTCGCCCAATTCCATTGGACTCTAGAATATGCTGCCAAAGTCTGCTTTAGGCTTCTCAGCCTCAACTCATAAGCCAATTATTCAGACTGCTGAATCTTGGTCTGTAGTTGATGTTTTGAATACAGGTCTGTTAGTAATAAATCTAACCTTCATATACTGATGGATGAGAAAGCATACCTACTGCATTCTGGTTTCAGACATGGACCCGGGATAGAAACTGTATTGGTTATTTGCTCATTGGTAATGACCTGTGATAAGACTCAGGAAGGAGCTCCCCTCCTACAGAACAGACAAAACCAATAAGATGATAATGGTTCCCATTCTCATGGCCTTCTGGAAGCTGGCAAAAACCTGGTTCTTCTAGAATACTTTTCAGGATTGATTCTGGTTTCACCAGAGCCAACATTAGTATAATGTTCTAAAGCATTTTTTACATTTAAATAATTTTGTATTATTTATCACTATTCTGTTACTATCTCTAAACTGCCTAAATTTAAAGAGTGATGCAGGGAGAAATCTCATAAAGAAATAATTCTGTCTCCTATTTTATAATTTTCTTTTAGAGGTTTTATGGCCTTTATCTCTTCTGGCCTTTTTTCTAAAAGAAAGACTCTGAGGTAGAGCATTTCAAGCCCCACAGAGCAGTGGTGAAATCCAATTTTTTTCACTACTAGTTCTGTGGGTGTGGCTTGGTGGGCGTGGCAGGGGAAGGATACTGCAAAATCTCCATTCCCTCCCCACTCCTGGGGGAAGGATATTGCAAAATCTTCATTCCCACCCCACTCTGGGACCAGCCAGAGGTGGTATTTGCCGGTTCTCCGAACTGCTCAAAGTTTCCGCTATCGGTTCTCCAGAACCTGTCAGAACTTGCTGGATTTCACCCCTGCCACAGAAGCCTGGGAAAATCAAGAGGGAGAATACCATCACCCTTTTTCTTGGTGTTGGGGAAAATCTGTTCACTTATAACATTGCTTTGTTTTTGTTTCTTATGTTTTTTTTTTACAGAGGAAGAGATACTTATATCTGATTTGTCTCATGTGCTGAAAAGCAGCCACAGCATCAGAAATCTCCTAAACTTTAATAATCCGTTTCCTAAACTGAGCTTCTTCAAGATGGAGGGTTGTCTTTGATTATCCTCAGCTCTATTTAGCACTTCTTTGGGATTAATACCTTCTTTGTTTTCTGGTCTGGAGTTCCTCCTTGTCACTGTTTATCCTCTCTTCCACTGTCATGACACATTATTCTATAGTCCCCTAACTGCCCTATATAAAAGCAGAGGGAATTGTATTAGAATGTGGCATTTCTTTCTGGCCTGACTGGGTTTTCTACAAAAGTTGAGTACTTGGATTCAATGATAGCCCCACAGTGTTTCTTGTGTAGCACAGCTGCCATGCTAATCAGCTATTCTGTTCCTCTCCCATCAAGAAGAAAGATTGATAACATCTTGCCATGGTTTCCAGATTGTGTTTTCAGGCTTCTACAGTGGCACAGTAGTGTTCAAAAGTAGTGCAGCCTCACCTTTTAAAAAGGAAGAAGACAAGAGGAAGGGAGGGAGGGAAGAATAGAAGACAACACAAGAATGGAATGGTGCTTTGTTTTAAAAAACTGAACAACTGGGTTTCTGAACTTCCAGATGAATTCCGCTGTCTGCATTCTATACAGGGCCAATGGTACCTCTCCTGGCAAGACCCATTCAAGATTGACCCTTGCCTACTAGTTCCAGAAGTGGAATTATCTCAAAGTAGAAAATGCCCTCCATGGGATAAATAGCTCATTTTCTTTAATCAAACTTTGGATAATTATGACCGGTTTATCACACTTCTTTCCCTCTTTTAAAAAGGGTAGAGATTTTTCAAAAGTCCTGGATATAATTGTTAGATTGTTTGTAAAGGAAAGTACAAGGTTATATGAATGAGCTAGTATTGGCTGTCAGAAAAAAAATGGCTTTAAATCAGGTTTCAGAACACACGAAGTAGCCACCAGTAGAAAGCAAAAGGAATGAAATTTAAAATCTTACCACAGGAAGTTGACTTTTTCTCCACCCTCAAGACATTTTTGGTTTGTCTGCGTAGGTTGTCATCAGTATTTTCTACCAAATTGGCAAGATCATCAATGATTTCTAGGAAGAAGAACAGGATTGAATATTAATATCTAAGCTTTCTATTACTGCTTCTAAACAAACAGAATTTTATCAAGCGAAAGATTTCTGTAATTCTGATTTTGGACTGCAGTCTTCTAAAGTAGATAAAGTAGAGAATCATTTAAGATATAGTATCATCTATGCTGAAATCATTAAAAGAACCACATGCATAAGTAGCGTAATGAATTATTAAGCCAAACATATTTTGGCATTGGATTATCGAAGGCTTCACTCTGAATCCAAGTTCCTTTAGTAAAAAGAAAGTAAAATAAGTTTTGTTTTTGGGTGTAGTGGTTTTTTTATTTTTGGGTGGTTTTTTTCCCCCCTTTTTCCTGCATAACAACTTTACATGGTATAAAGGAAAAGAAAGTTCTTCAGTGGTCTCATATCACACTGGATTTGGCTGTTACAAATAAAACAGACTACTTTTTTTAAGGATCCTGTAAGCAGTTGATAACATTTCATAAGAACTTACAATTAAAATTAATACAATAGGGTGGTGGGGGGGAAAGGTTTAGGGTTTAGGTTAATGTTGTAATTTTGCTGTAATAAAAATACCCTTAACTTAAGGGTATTAAGAGTGTATTATTTAAATTAAAGAAGCTGCTGATTATTTTAACATATCACACCAACTCATCCTAATTCCCATTATTTCCCTCATCTATCTGAAGTCGAGGCAGTATGGCCTCAAGAATATTCAAGGGGGAACCTCTGCTATTCCCTTCACACAGGTACATTTTTTTCCTCGCTGTAAAATGAAAATGCATACATGATAATTACATAGCAAGTATGGTAAAAATATGATGATAATTTAGCCACTGAAAAATTCCCAGGCATCCAATTCTAAATTCAGCTCTTAGAATATGTGATCTTAGCATCTCTGACATGGATTGGCACTTGTACAAGCAGGTCATTATTTTACATCTGAACAAGTTTTTATGACTTGGGGGAGTGCTTCAACCAACATACTTTACAACACCGTCTACATGGGGCTGTCCTTGAAGAACATCTGGAAGCTCCAGTTGATGCAAAATGAAGCAGCCCGAATGGTTTTGTGCACACCCAATGTACACGTGTATCACCTCTCCTGCATTGGTTGCCGATTTGCTTCCGGGAGCAATTCAAGGTGCTGGTTGTCACTTTTAAAGCCTTCATGGCTTGGGACTGTCTCTTGCCAGTCACATTTACCTGATCCATCAGAGCAGGAGGCAGGGAATGTTGTGGGTCCCATCCCCAAGGGAGATACACCTGGTGGGACCCAGAAGAAGGGCCTTCTTCCATGGTGGCTCCCTCTCTCTGGAATATCATTCCCCCAGAGATTAGAATGGCCCCCACTTAATACTCTTCTGGAAGGCGCTGAAGACCTGGTTCTGCCAGCAGGCCTGGGGAACCCAGAATGGAATGGAGTTCATTAAATGGCTTGTGTGATCTGCTGGCGCAGGGGGATGGGAGGTGGGAGATGATTTTGTTAATTGTACTATATTAATTTATTTGATTCTTTTTGTTAGTTTTTATTGTTTTAAATGTGATTTTATATTCTGTAAGCCGCCTTGAGTTGCCATGGGTGAATAGGTAGCAATATAAATTCAATAAATAAATAAATACTGATTTCAACCTTAGTATTGATAATAACAATCACATCTGTAATGGAGGAGAGTGGAGAAAGATAATAATGCCTACATTTCAGAGTATTTTAAGAATAATGAGTTTCATGTGAAATGCTCTAAATTTGATAAGTGCCACATAAAACTAATAACAGCCACATTTTTGCCCACATACTTTACCTCCTTAAGTGCTTTATTTTCCAAAAACACTCTCCTGCTTCAAGACAGAAGCTCTTTTGCGGATTGTACAGAACTCGATGCACTTAACACAAAGCACTTTGAAGTGATAGGCATGCTATTTATGAGCAATTCTAAGTTAAAGGAAGAGACAGGAGTGCAGATTCTACTTTGCTTCATTCATGTTTGAGAACCTCTGAGTTTTCCAAACTGAGTAAATTTGGAAGGTCCTACTCTTGATGAGTCCAAATTCTGCAGCTAATGTGTGTTGTGACCTAGGCCCAAGTAGCTAACATAGTTGATTAGAACAGCTGAGAATTACTTCATTCTCAGCTTAGTCCAAATTAATTCCAAAACAAATCCTTCAGAAAAAGTCCTTCAGCCTTATCACAAACCTTTATCTTCTTTGGCACCCTGCCAAAGGCTTTTCTTAGCAAAGCCCCACGAAGTTCAGAAACAAGAGACACTGACTAGAAATCAATGTAGTAACATTGCTTTCCTACAAAGATCCCAGGAGCCATTGCTGCTCTTTTAAGCCTTATGGGAGGAGGTCAATCATCTGCTGGCCTTACTCCCGAGTTGTCCTTTTTGCTTTAGCTGCTCTTGCCTTCTGGCAGCTCTTTGCATGCATGCACTAGGAACAGGCTCCTCCTGTTCCTCTGCCTCTCTGCTGTCCACCTCTGGAGGCTTCGGAGTCCGCGCATCACTCCCAGATAGCCTTGGCCCCATCTCTGCCTCCGACACAGAGCCCTCATCCAGGCCTTCCCCAGAGTCCAGGACTGGCCCATGGTCCTCCCCAGCCTCCTCAATGTCCAACTCCACTGCTAGCTCTGCGGGCTGCTGGTGGACCACAACAATGTGAAACACCAGTAAGACACTGGGACACTTCAAAATGTAAATCAAGAAAAGAAACACACTTTCTTGCCATTGCTCTTCTTAATCAATGAATTCAGTAGGAAAGAATTTGGAACAATGGGGGGAGACTGGTAGAGAGAGAGAAATTCAGGGCAGATGGGCCAAGGGTGCAAGGAAAACAGAAAGCTGTCCAACATATGAAAAACAACATTCTCATTCTGTAGCAAGTGAAGTGCTCCTTCTCTCCTCTCCCCAGGAGAGGCAAGAGGATTTGTTTGGCTTGCATTTTTTTTGTTACACCTTATTTTGAATTAGAATACACAGGTGTGCCCTCTTTAGAGACTTCTTTCAAACCACGCAGGGAGATGTCCTGAGAGCAGTGAAGAGAAAAGAGGCCTCAGTTGTGCAACTCTCCTCCTTGTCCATTTTGTACTTGCTATTTTTGGACTTGTTTAAAGGATATTGAGATTTGGCAAGGGTATTGAAGAATGGGCCCTGCTCTTCTTGCTTTTGGACAAGCTGCATTTACAAAGAATAAAGCTTTGAGAAAAGAAATGTGAAAGCAAGCTGGTTTCAGTCAAATGACTGCTGTGAGCTGCCTCCTATATTGGCTCTCTACCTGTGGACTGTAAACACTTCGCCACAGGAGACAGCTGACAATTAATATGCCCATTGGTGAACTGAGATATTTGGGTACATTTTGATGTCTTCCTCTGCCAAGAGCAGATTAACTAGTTCGAGATTATTTTATGTTTTTGGTTATCTTAAGAAAGGCGTTGTTCTGGCATTTGACAGCACCAAAGATCTCTCTTCCTTATCTGCCTTCAAAAGCTGAAGGATTTTTTAAAGTGAAGCTGGGCCTTCAAAGAAAGAGATTTTAAATTGATAGTGGTATACAAATATTTAAAAACACTTAACTAGAAAGATTATTTTACTCATCTTATAAGTTTTTTTGTAAACTGTCCCAACTGTTAAAATTAAAACTGGTCAATGTACAAAGTTGTTAACAATACTTAAAGCCAGAACATAATCAAAATGATTATTCAAAGACTTTATCATGGACCAAGAGCCCACTGAACATGTTTAAGTGTTCTACAAAGGATCAGTATTGTGTATACTAGGGGGGCAGGTCAGGGATGAAATCCAGCAGGTTCTGATAGGTTTTGGAGAACCGGTAGTAGAAATTTTGAGTAGTTCGGAGAACCAGCAAATACCACCTCTGGCTGGCCCCAGAGTGGGGTGGGAATGGGGATTTTGCAGTATTCTTCCCCCAGGAGTGGGGAAGGAATGGGGATTTTGCAGTATCCTTCCCTGCCATGCCCATCAAATCATACCCACCAAGCCACACCATGCCCAACAAGCCATGCCCACAGAACCGGTAGTAAAAAAAATTGGATTTCACCACTGAGGCAGGTTATTCCAAAATGTAGAGGCGGCTACCAAAGGTTGCTTCCAGGTACATACATCTCTTGTAACCTATGGGTTGTAACTTTTTGCAAGCCTTTTCTTGATGCCTAGGCCAGATAGGCAGAGGGAGTTCTAATAAGACAAGCCCTTACATAACTTAGTACTTAAAAGAGCTTTAGAGGTTCTGATGATCTTCAAAATTATGTTGTACAACTGAAAGTCTACATAATATTGCTATGCTGCAGGGTGTTTGTTATCTCACTTCTAGCAATTGCTGCAGTATGCTTCACATAGAAATGCAGAAGTGTGTGTGCGTGTGTGCCCATGTGTGTCTGTCTATTCACCAGCTGGGCTGTTTTTAGGCTAAAGCTGGATAGGTAATGGCCTAAAGTGTCAAACTTTAGGCATGCCAATGTCACTTCTGCTTAGAAATTTTCAATCAACTATAAGTGGCAACTCTGCTTGGGCATAGTGGTGGTGGACCAAGCTTTAGTGGCCAAGCTTCATTTAATTTTAATTTATTTTTAAATTAATCATTTTAAAAATGTAAAAGTTTACATTACAGAGTGGAAGGTGGAGCCATATGTGGCCTACAGGCACCATATTCCCTTGAACTGGCCCTGACCCACCAGTAGATTATCACACATCCAAGAAACTATCCCCAACTTCAGATTGCATTATTTTGTTCTTGTAATGGGCTTCGGCCTGATTTTGTCTCTGTCAAACCCACGTTTTTCTCTAACTAGAACTGGCCTCTTTTCATTTAGAATTAGCTGTTGTTAAAGGGGAGAAAGAGGATCTCATAATCCACTGATATTAACTGGAGCCTTTGCTCTTGAGCACACAGAGGGATTTTCTTTTCCAGCTGCTTATTTTGTTTTATTCAGACAAAGCAGCCAAGCATTAATTTTAGTTGTATTTAATTGAATAATTTCCCAGAAGAATAGTTTAGAAGAATTTTAGAGCAGCTTGTTTCCAAAACCCATTACTGACTGGCATATACTATAGCATCTGTGTGCCAATGAAAATAGGATGCTTTAATGTTATTGGAACTGCTTTTTTTCCCCAGATGTGTTGAGAAGTCTCAGTGATATAATGCAGGTAACAGCTCTATTTACACAAAGTAGGAATTTGAGTATCCTTTCCTAATTATCTTGGATAAGATTATTCTTCTCAACTGGAAGGATCGTATTATAAAGAACAGAATTAGTTTCTCCTCTTCGTTTTAGTAATTTCCTTTTGATTGAAATTGTACTTCATGTGATTAATAAAACAAAGGGGTATGAAACAAGAACATCTGAATCCTGAAATGTACTTACAGAAACATTTCATGGTGCATCCCAACTATTGAAGCAAAATATTTGGCAGTTCCAGTCTAATTGTAAATGCAAAGGTTCCAGACTAGTTATTAAAGTTACATTTATATATAATATTCATATTTCAGAAAAAAGAATGATGTCACTTGGGTAGGAACAGATAATTTTAATAATTGTCATTGGGAGAAAAAAATCCCCACTGAAAACAGTACTATACAGGATCCCTTTTAAGGCAAATACATTTTGCAGAGGAAGCATTTTCATCAAAATTGCAACAGAACAAAAATAGAGGTAAATCCCTCTCCCCCACAATCCGAACAACAATAACTGGGCCTCTGGTGGCTCAACAGGCTAATGCAGTCTGTTATTAACAGCAGCTGCTTGCAATTACTGCAGGTTCAAGTCCCACCAGGCCCAAGGTTGACTCAGCCTTCCATCCTTTATAAGGTAGGTAAAATGAGGACCCAGATTGTTGGGGGCAATAAGTTGACTTTGTATATAATATACAAATGGATGAAGACTATTGCTTGACATAGTGTAAGCCGCCCTGAGTCTTCGGAGAAGGGCGGGATATAAATGCAAAAAAACAAAACAAAAAAACCTTGTTGTTGAGTGAACATTGGGGTTTTTTTAATGCACACATTAAATGCGCATCAGATCTTCTTTGGTGTCTAGATGTAGCATAAAAAAAATACAGTTTGTATTTTTATTTCATGGGGATTAAGCAAGGAAGAGGAAGCCTGTACAACGTGGCTGCTAGAATTCTTTTCAACTCTAATAGCCATAAGAGGCAAGTGCTTTTTTCCCTACAGAGACTAAACAGAGCATACATGTTGTCACTGTGTTTGTATGTGCATGAATGTATGATAAACTAAGCAGGATATTTATTGCTTTATAAATCACATTTATAAAACTGCCCAACTCATTACTCTGGGCCACGTACAAGATGAAAACTTCTGAGGTTGGATTGAAATATTGGCACATATTTAAATATTGTATTATTTGAATCTTATGTAATTATAAATCCAAATGGAGCATGTCACAGGGGCTGAACAGTTCGGTTTCTTTGTTTATTCAAGCTTATTAATAAAAGGACTTAATTTATTTTCCTATCAGTACATTGTGTTCAGGTCCGTTTACATCATGCTAGTATCAGCTTAGTACAATCATACCTAAGAATTATGACTCAATATTCATAAAATTTTATCAGACTGTATTGTATATGGGAACATAACCTTAAGAAGCAAGGAGAAGCAAGATCATACTCTACAGATCACAGATTTTGTACTTTGTTTAAAATTAATATCTCATATGCATACATTATTCAGTCTGTATAAATCAGATTTCTCTGTTAAATACACAGAGTGACATGTAACTTTTTAGACACTGAGCCATTACACTGAATTTGAAATCAGCTGGATGGCTGCCTGCTGGATAACCCTTCCTGAAGTATGAAAAGGAGTTGCTCCAAAGCCAACACACTTAAGTTTCAATAGGCAATAAGCAATTAGGCCAATAAATCCCCTATCCCATACCATTTTGAGAAGCTAGCTGCCTGGCAGTATATCACCAGTGAAAGGATCATGAGAAAGCATTTGCTAGTTAGCAAGACACAGATGTGCGCTTCTTTGTCGGACCTGCCTTGGCCCTGAGTGATGACAGGCCACAAAGGCAGGAATCTTAGATGAGAATCCTGTGTTGGTAACCAAACATCTTGCAAGCAATCCAGTTCATCAAGATTTGAAAACACTATGAATTGCAATTGGAGAACTTAAATCTTTCACCTGAATATTAATACAGCACTATTGTTCACTCAAGGAAAAGTTACTGTAATACTCTTTTTGTAGGAAAAAAAAGAATGAATGATTTATTTTTAAAAAAAATCATAGCATAGGAAATCATTAGGAGATTGCAGTTTATATATCTATCAAAAAGTCCCATTACATTTGAAAATTCTGTTGATAGAGATGTAAAAAATATCTAGAAATACATACATACACCAGAGTATCATGAAAGTTGATTATTACAACCAACTTTATTTCCTCTACTCATTTATGACTTTGATATATAATATTAGTGACAGCATGCTGTTTGACCAGGATCCAGAAGATGGCACAGATATGCAAACATAAATCACTTGTGTGCAATCTCAGGAATGTATACATGTGCACATGCCTATCAATATTTTATCCAGTGTGATTTACTAGGGCTGTCCAAACTCTTAAAAAAAAAAAGGAATGAAATGACTGGAAGAGGCAAATAACTAATCTAACTTCATACGATCCAAAAGAAACTGAGGATTAAACTTAAAATATTACAGGATTCAAAATATGGTTTGTCAATACCAAAACTTCTGACTGTAATACCAAATTAGTTGTTTAACTTCAGTCATAGATTGGATTTCTTTATCTTACAGTTGAGCTATTGAGGAAGCAGGGTTTCCAGATGGTTTGTTCAAATACCTCTGATTTAATACAAACAGGAATTGACAATTTACAATAGCAAGTATCTTCTTAAAAGTATGGGATAGCATAGAAAAAGAATTAATCTAGGTTTATCACACCTTGCTTCATTAGTAAATATTTATGTTCATGAAGATGAGAGTACAAATACATTTGCCTGACACAGAGAGAAAGTAATCATCAATTAAATTAGAAGATCTAATGTGAGATTGAGAAAGATTGAGAGTCTTTCTTCAGAATATACAGTAAGAACTATCCGACTGGTCCAATATCTTCAAATGAGCAGTAGTGTTCTAAAGGAGCTTTAAAAACAAGGTAGAGCAATTAAGAGATATGAATCTGAACCTGAAACTTTGTAACAAAACTTGAACTACTTGCTGAGTCTTATTTTTAAGATGTTAGTAACTCAGAAACTGAACAAATTGAAGATTACCTGATTACATGGATGCATAATTTAAACAGGATATGTAACATTTGGAATTGTTACAATGGAAGAAAAAATTAAATTTATAGTTTTTTAAGAAACCTGATATAAGATTTTACTGACGACTTACTATGAACATGTCCTGGAGGGGGGGCATTGTACATATTTCTACTTTTATATTAGTTTTACATTTTTGACATGGTCAAATGACTAAATCAATGAAGTTTCTATTTTCTTGATAAATTACCCACATTATGATTCATACTGTGCTGTTTATTGATATTAATTCTAATATGCAATAATGAATATCCTTGCATATTCATTCATTCATTCATTCATTCAATTTCTATGGCCACCCATCTCGGTCAATGATTCTGTGCAGCTTATAATTCAAAAATATATTACAGTTAAAAATATTTAAAACATTTTAAAACAGTAAAACAAATAAAAAACAATTTTATCAATGACCTGTAGTTTTAAAATGACATAAAATATTTAATAACATACACTTGATTTTGCACAAAACATTTTAATTGATTTTTAAATTTTATTATTCTTGTAAATCTCTTATCTAATTGTTTTAGTCTGCTTCCTCTATCTTTTTCATTATGCTTCTTTTCTTTCAAAAGTGTTTATTTAAAAAAGGAGAAAATGGAATTGTGATAAATAATATATATGAAACATTAGTCTTCAAATTGTTAATGCTGTTGTCAGTTTTTCAAAGTTGTGCAGCTACTTCTGCATGCAGGGCTTAAAAATGACATTGCTGCTTTAATGATTTGGAGCTGTGCTTTCTATGTATATTTTGTGCATTTTAAAGCACCTCTTCTGAAAGACTTCAGTAGTCCTATGTATCTATAGTGGATAATAAATTGATTACTAAAGATTAAATAGCTCAGGATTATATCAGAAATCTAGTCTACATGCTATGCTCCGGTTACTTTTAAATTAGGTGTAATTAAGGACCAGCATTAAGGGAAGAACCCAGACAAGGCTATAACTGATGCATCTTAAGTTTTTTCTAAATGTCTTACCCTCATGTACTTTAGGCCATATAGCCATTCTAAAAAATTAAGACCACAAATATTTCGATGTTTTACCTATTACTTTTCTTCTTATTAGTACCAAGCTGCTCCTTGCTCACACTTTGTTCTGTAAAATCACAGGGCTGGAAGATTTCTTGGAAGTTTTCACCCATTGCTTGTTATCCTGCCCTCAGGTGCTTTGGAGAATAGCTTGACTCCCTCTTCTTTGTGGCAGCCCCTGAGATATCAGAACACTGCTATCATGTCACCCTGAGTCTTAGTCTAGTTTTCATTAAACTAGATAAACCCAAGTCCAGCAACCATTCATGGTAATGTTTTCCATGTATTTTTCTTGGTACAATATGAAAGCACCTCTTCTGAAAGACTTCAGTAGTCCTATGTATCTATAGTGGATAATAAGTTGATTATCTTTTTTTCTTCCCAGTTTAGTTTATGGTCCTGGGATTTCCTCTTAGGTACAAATCAATTTGATTCTAAAGATTAAATAGCTCAGAGTCAGGACTGTTTCAGAAATCAAGCAAATCCTTGCTAGGCTAGTGTGACTAGATGCTGCCACCTAACTAGGCAACTAGATAGTTATGACTCTAGTCCCAAAAGACTGGAGGAGAGCAACTTGTCCTTTCCATCTTCTAAAGGAGGATGCAAGAAACTACAAGCCTATTAGCTTGATGTCTATTCTGGCCAAGTTCCTAAAACAAATGATCAAACAGTTTGTCAGCAGTTGGGTAGGCAGTGCTGCTTTGTTCTCTCTGTAACAACATATATACTTGAGAGTTAGTTTATCTCCAAACCATCTGTTTTCATCAGAGTAGTTCACCACCTGTGTTTTGACATCAAAACCCACAGTGATATCAGATGATAAAACTAAACTAATTGACAAAGTTATATTTATCTAAGATTTTGAATAAACCATTGAATTTATCATAGAACTCCAATCCAACTTGATACATCGAAAGAAACTATTGGAAATAATAAACATAGGACTTCAAACAGCATATTTATCTTTCAAAGAAAATGCACAATGCATAATCTAATTCTTCATTTTGCTTTTCAAGGTAAACTCTGACCTCTGGACTGCCAATCAGCATTCCAAGGATTCAGCCCATCACAAATTGAAACAGCCGAGCATTAATCTTTAGGAAAACAATGACTGATCATGGAGAACAGGAAGTGAACATTAAAAACAAAGCTCACTTTGGTAAAAAGAAAAACCCCACAAAATAGCTACATTTTTTTCCTGGAACATCCCTTTAAATGACTTTGGCAGATAAATTCTGTTCCTGACATTGGTAAAGCTACATCTGATCTTACTGTAGCTTGTTCTTTATGTAATTCAGAACCATTTTATAATACAATTCCATCAACACTGTCAAACTATTTACCGAATCTACACTACTATTAATCTTCTCATAGTTCCCATCACCAATCTCTTTCCATTTATGACTGTATGACTATAACTTGTTGCTGGCAATCCTTATGATTTATATTGATATATTGACCATCAATTGTGTTGTAAATGTTGTACCTTGATGAATGTATCTTTTCTTTTATGTACACTGAGAGCATATGCACCAAGACAAATTCCTTGTGTGTCCAATCACACTTGGCCAATAAAAATTCTATTCTACAAAAAGGACCAGGAAAAGTCCAAGAGAGGTTCCAAAAAATTCTTTTATAGCATGGATTATGATCATTTCCAAAAGATAGTTTAGACTATATTAGTTAACTTTTCACGGTCAGTTCAATAATGTGAACTGATATTTAAATCAGGTAAATAAACCCAGAGTGATTTCCATTTGGTACCATAAACCTTTCTCAAACCAGCTCCAGCATCCATGGATTTTCCTGCCACAAATATGGACAACAGAAAAGGGTCAACCCTGATATTGTTAGGCCCACTAGAGATAAATGTATGCTTGGTCAGATTCAGATCATCTCCCATGATTTAGAGTGCAACAAGCACTATTAAAACCTTCAGAAATATTGTATCTGATTTAATAAAATTAATGAAATAGATATAATATATAATATTTGACAATTAATTTAAGTTATTATTTTAAAATTATAAAATATTTGTGCAGTTCACAGAAATTTTGCAATAGCAAGCAGAAAATATAGAAATATATATATTTATTTAAAAATTCTTCTTGATGTTTCTTCAACTTTCTGTGTAATTAAATATGTATGGCCTAACACTATACATTTAGAGATATACACAATTTATTTATTCTGCTTGGTAAACTATTCAGTAATCTGTGGGAGATGATTTTCAGTGGAGAAAACATTCCCTGAAACATTTTACTACAGATCTTCATTTTAAGGAACAGCTAACTTTTCTGCTTTTCTGCCAATGAACAGATTTCAGGTTCTATCCCAACCGTTTTCCTTCTATATTTTCAAATATTAAACAAAAAGTAGTTTGTGAGGATTTATTTTTATTTTTTTACTGACTTCAGCTCTGGCAACAATTTGTATAGGAATATCTTTTAATATATATACAAAACTACTCACTTTATTTGCAGACTACCCATTTATTGACAGAATGATGGTATGAGAAATAAAATGACATGAAATGCATGTTTATTTTAAGCATAAACCTTACCCAGCATAAACTTTACTTAGCAATGACTAACCTTTTAGTGGCCACACCAAAATCACATTTACATTTTGGTGGGTGGGCAAAGATGAAATAGACATAGCAATGATGCAAGGGGACCATGGCTCATGGGCAAGTCTGGGTTTGGGTTTGTTTGTTTGTTTGTTTAAAAAGCTGATTTTTAACTATATTAAATCTATTTGACTTTACACTTTTTGATGCTCACAGTTTCAGTTATCAAAAACTCTTCCC
The DNA here is from genome assembly GCF_028640845.1 of Ahaetulla prasina. Lineage (NCBI taxonomy): Eukaryota > Metazoa > Chordata > Lepidosauria > Squamata > Colubridae > Ahaetulla > Ahaetulla prasina. The sequence goes on from NC_080540.1 coordinate 121,503,939, forward strand.
ATTAATTTTCAATGAGATTAACTCATTGACTAAAAAAAGGATTTGTGGCTCATGTGTTGCCAAATCCTACTCTGGCCCAAATTTTTTTTATTAGATAAAGGTTTGAATATTAGTTGAAGGCTGCTTTATCATTTAAACGAAACACTATTTCATTGGAGTATATTAGAATGAATTCATTTCCAGAATAAAATATGTTTTTCCAACAGAAGATCAGAAGATTAATCTACCTATCTTCATATTTGATACCATAAGTACATTAAGATTTGGCACCCTCTGAAAGCAGCTGACTAGGAATATCTGGTAAAACCATACAAAGCATTTGACTGAGCATTTTGTGAAATAACTCTCTTCAAAGCATTGAAACGATAAGAGATTCTGGAAGCTTCGCATAGCTGTTTCAAAGGCACTTCCAGCTTGCTTCTGCATGTGTGCATCACCTCACTAGCAGTCCCAGAAGGAAATGTGGTATGTGCGTACACATATACACAGGCTGGTGAAATTCTCAAAGCAGACACACCAAGTCTTCCATGGGATAAGACTGCTTCAGTATTTGGTAGCAAGGTGTCTTACATCATATTTTATGAATGCCACTCTGAATGTTTTGCACAGCCCTAATAGCTGAACTGGACTAAATTACCTAATTTTCAAGCATGAGGTAAACAATGCTTACTAATAGACAGAACATGACTGCCATCCCTTTTCATTTTGGGCTTTTTAAAAACATATTAAAACTTATAGTTAATGAAGAAACTAAAATTGTTTTTTCCACAGCTATCAGGAGCTAAATAAATCTTTTAAACTTATTGCATGGATTGTGCAGACTTCATATTTCTGTACCTCTTGTCTTTTATGATCAGAAAGGGATAATATTCACCTGTTAAACAATAATCAGTTGCATTGAGGGAAGCAAGTAGGTTAAAGATTTATGTGGAGATTGCTTCAATAAAAAGATATGATTAACAGACATATTGTTTTGCTTTATTGAGGTTTGATGCTTAATTTTTTGGCACATGGCTGTAGTTCTCACAGAACTGTTCCCAGCGTTCACCAGACTACTTAAACCAGCTGCTAAATGAAAATTTAAAGAGTGTATTTTCAATAAAACAAGAGGGATTTTACCTTCTATGTCAGAAATAATAAATAGTTTCCATGAGTTCCTGCTGGGAGCTAACACACTAAAGTTAAGCCAATGTGAAAGGGGCTGTATTAAGAGCAAGTATGCCCATTGCATTTTGGCTCTAATGAATTACTGCAATGTGCAAATACTCAAGACTTTAAACAACTGTCTTTCCCATGTCAGGAAAACATATCTGGCAAGTCATGACTCTCAGTTCTATACTTCACATACAGCACAATCGGAGGAAACCTAAAATTATAAATGGCTCATATGTTTTAGCAGATCTTAATGCCCACCAAAACCAGAAATGTAGACCTTGAATATGCTTTGGAATCTCTGACAGTTATCATTCTGCCTGCATGCCTTCCAATGCCACTTTCATTTTCTCAAGTCTTTCTCTATTTAAAAGCTATTCTAGGTCCTTACCTAGACCATATAAAAAAAATCCAAGTAGCAAGCTTCCAATTAAAATTATTAATTGCTGCAGGCTGTGAACTTCTATAATGGGTTTTGTATCCAACCCTCTTCATGAACTCACTACGGAGAACTTGAAACATTTGGAAGTCTCCACATAAAGAAAATATTTGAACAAATATATCCCCTTTTTCTATATAGCTGAAAAGAACAGGTGGTAAAGATTAAAAAGCACACACCCTTGATTTTGGCAAGCATAAAAGCATTTTTCTCAAATAGTAGATGCTCTCAAAAAGCACTTTTGTATATTGTACCTAATCCTCATACTCTCTAAGCAACCTAGAGATATGATTCAACTGCATAGAATGCAGTCAACAAGCAGTAAGAATGCAACTCAATTGATGACGATGAGAGAGCTGCCAATGTTTATTTCGAAAGCAAGATTCGCTATTTTGTGTTGTTGTTTTTATTAAGAAGACTTAACAGAATAGTTATGGCGAAGGATCCTTTTGACTTTTTAAAAAAATTATTCAGCTTTCATAACACAAATCAAAATAAGAAACCTGCCCCAAAATGTGAAAACCCAACTCACAATAATTTGTGATAAGCATTGTTTTATGCAATGAAGTCTCCATAAATCCTTTTACAGTTTCAAGTACAAAGAATACATTTAACAATTTTACAATGCAAAAGACATAGGTCAAACAGTCTGTTTCAGTGCCCAAAGCATAATTCTTGCTTGATAATGAACATAAAATATTGTATTCTTAAGAATCTGCTACATACATACTGGAGGGCTAAAAAGAGGGAAGAAGTCTTAATTCATGAAGACAGATTAATGAATCCTCTGCCCACCCACTCCCTCAATTGCATAAATGTAATTATGACTTTCCTTGATAGGTTGCCAATGTGATATAAGTCTAAGAGAAATAAACTGTTTCTACTGAGACAGAACAATAAATGGGTTTCCTTGAATACAGTGGTTAAGGAATCCAAGTTCCTGACCTCAAATGTTTTACTAGTAGTGCTCTATGCAGCGGGGAACAATCAGAATGACATCTGCTGAAACACTGGTGATTTACGATATAATTGGTTCTACATATGTGCCAGGAGTAAAACTCCTAAACCCAACAAAATCAAGATTTATTACCGATTAACAAAAAGGGAACATTGCAATACAGGTGGCACGCAAAGTTTTCTATAAGCCCATCCTCCGTTTAAAGGGCAGTCCAAGAAAGTCTGAAGACCTACAAAGATTAATCCAATTTCCACCACATGTACATAGGAAAATGAACATAACGTTAGGTGTTTTTTTTCACAGCCTACTTTAGGAAGTATGATGAGCAAGATCCAATAAACAAGGTGCTAGATGCCTAATTTAACCAATTTTTATTTATCCTTAAATGATTTACTGGGGAAAAAAGAATAGAAGAGGAAACAATGCATACTTCAGTTTGTTTACTTCTCTATAGAAAGTAAAGCAGTAAAGTATCCATGCACTAATCCCTTTGTACTAGGCATCAGACCCTCCCACCTCTTTTATAATAAAAAAGCTTAGGAAATCCTATATATATGGTTGACATTTTATGTTCATTTAAATTCCTATCTGCACTTGTTGTTTTGATCTGTGAGTAACAGAAAATTCAATGCAGAAAACCTGCCTGGATTATCAAAAGACATAACTTCATCAACACTTGCAGTCACAGGGTTCTATGATTAGAAATGCACATAACATTTTATGCACCTTATGTGACTGCGCATAAGATGAAATGAGTTTCTAATTTTTCACCATGATAAGGATGTTTCCAAAGCCCTTACAATCAGGGGAGTATTCGTATCATATTTGGTTTCTTTTCCACGAGCCAACTATGACAACACAGACAAGAAAAATCTAACCCTAAAGAAGCTGCTGAATCACCACGTCTGCAGTTCTAGGCAGGCAACATCTCCGATACTAAGGGGAATATTTCCCAAATGAACATGATATGGGTCCCAACAATGTTTGATCTGCTTCAAAGATCAGGACTCTGTTAGTATACGAGCCTCAAATAGTAACTTCTTTTAATAAGGATGGTTCCCCCCCCCCCAAAATGTGTATCTAAATTGCCATTAAATACAACAAACTGTCCTCATGGTAGCCCTGAGAATGGCTTGCAGGATACTGTTTAGTCTTCTCATATCCATGAGAAGCATGAAGCAAACAACAAGAAATCCAATCTTACTACAAGCATGCACAAAAGAGATTTGGCAACAGTGGGAAGAGTGATTTGTATTAACTGGCAATTGAGGCAAAAATTTGAACTAAAATGTCCTTATTAAAAGTAATCAGATAATGTTGATTCTGTGTTTGGGTACAAAGAAAAGGCAACATGGCAATTTCAAGTTTGACTCTTTGCATTTCTCCAAAAACATTTTTAAAAAAAATCATATGAGCTTTTTCCCCAACCCTAAAGGTAATATGTATCAACCAATATGATAGTGTTTTTGTTTCAATTAAAAAGAAACAACTTTTTTATATAAAGGCTTTAAAGAATTTACTGCATGAAAGGAAGTTAGTTCCTAAAACAATTTTTTTAGCTTCAAAACAAAATTAGGTACATGAGGTAATATGCTCACAATCGCAGTAACATGAAATCTCCAAAAGACTACTCATATACTGCAATTAGGAAGGAGATTGTCCTAACTTCAAGTGACAGACTTTACTACTGTAAGATATTGACATAGCCTGGCAGGACCACCAAAGGATGCCTTGTTGAAGACCTGAGAATGTTGGGTAAATGTTTATAAGTAAATTGTACTGCTTTACTTTGACTGAACTGTATATGGTTTTATACACCAAAGTATTATGAATCAGCCTCAGAAAGTAATTGGAAAGCAATGTAGCAATATTTCAGTACAGAGATATAAAATACCTCTAGAGAGTTGTTACTTACAATTCATGCTAGTGTTTTCTGAGTCACTTGCAACTTCTAGAACATCTTCAAGGGGCATCCTATGAAGAATCCCAACCCTGAGGGTTTTTGCAGCTTACCAGCACATATATACAGTATTTTTCGGAGTATAACACGTACCAGAGTATAAGACGCACCTTAATTTTTGGGGAGGAAAACAAGAAAAAAAGAATTCTGCCTCTGCCTACTAGCATCAAGATCAGCCATGTCCAGACTTCCACTTGATTTTGATAACAAGCAGCACAGATCTTTTTATCTGTTTAAAACAAACCCTATAACTCCACATGCATTTAACTGGAATGAGTGGGGTGGGGGATGATTTTCATCGGGGCCGAAGAGGGACTTGCACTGAAGGCTCTGCTCCCGAGATGCCCCCGTCTTCCTACCTACAGCTCTGAGGGGAGGGTCGGATCACAGCCTGAGGAACAAACCTCTTCAGGATGGTCGGGGGGGGGGATCTGTCCAGCAGGCAGCTCAGACCAGACAATGGTCGCAGTGACTTCACTCCCCAGCAACATAAGGAGCCACTGCTGCCGCCACCGCCTAAGCCCTCTCTACACCCAGGAACCGAGCCAAGCCAAGCGGGAGCCGTGAAACATCCCTCCTTTCCAGCCATCAGGATTTCCCAATTCCAAAGGAAAGTGTTTTTAATTAGCAGCCCCACGATCCCCTTCCTGACTTCAAAAGTGGGGTGTGTAGAGGCAAAAAAAGTGCTTCGCATTTTAGGCAGCAGATCTGGCCAGGAGGAAAGAGGTGAGTCTGCTGAGAAGGAGGACGAGGATGCGTGGCTCTGCAATGTGCAACGGGAAAGAGCATTTTCAGGTGGCAGCGCTGCGATCCCCTCCCCGAATCCAAAACAGTTCCCGGTTCCCTGCTGCACATTGCAGGGGAACTGGCCACCGCCTGAAAAGCGGGTCTAAAAGTTGCATTGGGGAATCGGGCCAATGGGCAGCGGTGGCTGGAAAGGAGGGACGCTTCATGGCTCCTGCTCGGCTCAGTTCGTTTCCTGGGCATAGAGAGGGCTTAGGCAGTGGCGGCAGCAGTGGCTCCTCATGTTGCTGGGGAATGAAGTCATTGAGACCATCGGCTGGCCTGGGCTGCCTGCTGGGCGGCCAGAGGGTTGACCAGCTGAGACCGTGGGACCGGCCTTGTTCACCAATGCTGCCGGGCAGATGTCTCCCCCCCCCAAGTGTCCTGAAGAGGTTTGTTCCTGCCACCTGGAACTGCCCGAAAATGTCCAAAGGCGGGTGGGCGGGGCTACATTCGGACTATAAGATGCACCCAGATTTTCACCCTCTTTTTGGGGGTAAAATGGTGCGTCTTATACACCGAAAAATATGGTAATGAACAGCTCTCTTCCTTCTATGAAGTGATACAACTCAGGGGTGAAATGCTCTGGATTGGACTGGATCGTGCAATCCGGTAGTGATCATGGTCGGTAGTTCAGTGATTCGGTAGCGATGGTGGAGCAAAGCTCCGCTCACCCACCCAGGTGTCATTACTTCCTGGTTTTAACCAGGAAGTAATGTGTTTTATGCATGCACAGAAGGTGTGCGCACGCATGTAATGCGCGCAGCACGTGCACTTCTGGACCAGTAAGGAAGGTAAGTAGATTTCACCCCTGGTACCACTGATTTGTGAAAGTTGCTAAAAGGCTCTGATTGTCACAGATATTGCATGATTATTCAGTATTAATGCAGATTCAGGATCTTTCTGCCAGCTATAAACATGTTCCTTAAATGGGAGTATGACAAGCATTCACCCACATTTTAAAGTCCATTCACACAAAGCAATAGAAACTCATAGGTTCTCCAAGTACAGATTCTGCTTGTTGTCCTACAGTTACTTTCAGGCCAAAGACAAGCAGAGAATCTCCAATCTTGAGTCCCCCTGCCAAAAAATACCCCAAATATACCTAAATATAATTAGGTTAGTGGTGATTCCAACCCCATGCATCATTCTTCCCTGCACTGATTAAAGAAATATTGCCAATCTAAAGTAGTTAATGGAGGGGGTCTAAGAGAGAAATAATGGCACTAACTGTTACAAGAAACTTTATTTCTTTGTGAGAAAACCAATCTAGCTCACATAGGTCAAACAACACACAGGATATCTTAATTATAGAATTGTCCAAAGTGGCATAAATTCTGGCATGAATACAAGCAATTTTATCTGCAATGAATTGTGCAAACTGCTTACAGAACTCTGAAGGCAACATCAATGATTGATATTTCCAGATACGATCAAGGAAAACTAACTCATCTTTCTCCTTGCTCAGTTTTGCTCCATAGATCAGTTTTATAAGAGTGTCCATATATATTCAATTAGATTAATCCATAACTCTGCTCTGTAACTGGTCTAGCTTCTTGCTCTCATACATCAGCACTTCATGCAATTTATTAGATTTATAGCCTGTCTTTAGTTTGTGTAAAGCTCTGTACATAATGTTCCCACCTCCTATTTTTCCTACAACAAACACATTGCAAGGTGCGTAGAGTTGAGAGGGAGTAACTGGCCCAAAAATGCATGTGAGCTGTTCCTGAAGGGCAAGCAAGCTTGCTGCAGAGGGGTTCCTTAAAAGGGAAGTTCATTGCTAGATGATAAATGTATCTTACTCCAAGCTGAGAAGACCTCTCTGCAGCTTAAGCTTTAGTGACAGATATGTTTCCGGATCCCTTTCACTGAAGAGCAACAATTTTTATTCTGGTGGTATTCTCAAAGGCTTACTGCTATGAAATATGCTGGAAACAACTACAAAATGATTCACTAATCCAGAGATAGGTACATATTCTTATGCAAATCATTCATGTTGAAGTTTTTATTGTTTTTTCTTAAAAAAAGCTTTTGATGCAGTACATCAGGTCAGAAAATAGATTACACTGTATGCAAAAGCAACTGAATCAGTTTTTAATGTTAATGTATATATAACTTAAGAAAGAGAGCAGGAGTTTCTCACCCTCCCTAGCCCCCCTCCCTCCAAGAGTAGCATTGCAAGGAAAAGTTAATTAATAATAGGACAGCATGACCAATTTCATGGTTGGGTGAAAAAACACTGTTTTGGCTTTATGTGACATGTGAGTGTATGAAGTTAAGTAAACATATGAAAATTAATTCATTACTGGATATATTTTATTCAGAATGATGATTCTGTTCTTAAGCCCTTTCTTATATTTAACATTAGGGATGATGTTATTTTTTAAAAAAAATATTGTACATTATATGCTATATGAACTTATATTTTCAAAGAAATTACCGCATATAAGGTCGATAAAAATACACTTAAAAAAAAAAGCAACCACAACTTAATACATGCAGCGCTCAAATTTATTTAAATGGGCACATTACTCCAAAAGATGTAAATTATTTCTGCGTAGGTTTTGTTTTGCTTTTCAGCAGGCAGTTTTCTAAAGGAGTCAGGGGACTGTTAAAAACTAATTCTGCTGTAATAATAATAACAACAATAAGTCAAACAACATCTGCCTATCCCAGCTGGATTCTTGGGAATAGGTGAATAAAAATGCCAAATCCAGTGTAAACATCTGGCTCAGTCATAAGAATAATAACTAGATGTGCACAGTTGTGGACAGCCATAAAACAGTTCAAAGCTCCCTAACTATCTTGGGCAATGTGCTTTGTATATCAATTTTACAGAAGCAATAATTATCTAAGTTACGGTAAAGTATTATGGATTATTCACACATTTTGAAAAGCAAAAGACAAATAAGGTAATTGCGAATGTTATATAAATATGACTGAGTTATAAAGGCAAACTTGTATTTTATATGCATATCCTACTAAAATCTGAAGAACAGCTGCTATATGTCAGATAAATAATATGTCAAATTTTATAATTCTAGCTACAGAATGACACCTTCTTCACACCCAAGTGCAGCAAAATGAACTTCTGATGTCAAATATAAAAATCTGTCCTATATCTTCCCTCATTCCACGAAAATTATTTTCATTTTTAGCCCCAATACTACCAGTTGTTTATGTAACTGGAGAAGAGACAGATTTTTCCCATGTGATTTAAAGTGCTCTGGTGTTAAAAATAAAATAGAGAATCTAAGACATTAAAATATTAATCATCTTGTGTAATATCCCCTGAGAATAACTGAAAAATGCAAAGCTTTGCAATCTATTGGCCTCACTTCCTTGCTATGCACAGAGACTCCCTTTCCTGCACATATGGAGAAGACTAGAGAAAGAATTTTCCTCAAGAGGTAATTCCTCCATTATTCAGCCTTCCTAAGGAAAGGATTATATAATGTGCATCTCTTAGAGATGGTACTTACTGTCTGTCTGTCTGCCCACCCGCCCATCCATCCACCCATCCACCCTCCCTAAAATCATATAATTAAAACGTATTATATATATTGAGAGCGCATGTGGAAATAGGTTCCTGCTACACAAACAGGATTTAGGAACATAAAGCTGAAAGTGGCAGGCTTCTACATATTAGAAAGTAGAGTCATAAAAATTACACGAAGAATCATGAGGACAGGGCAGTTTTCCCACTATGATACTACCAACTTTCACTTGCAACTCTAGCCAATAAGCCCATGTTTGCTTACTTTTAGGCACCTCTTAGCATTTATACCTTGTATATCTATGATAAAAAAGTTAATTAATAAAAAATCAACACAAAAAATTAAACCTGAAGAAATGAGAATTGGAACTCTGCCATAACTATACATTGGCACAGAACATCCCACCACACTTCTAAAGTCGATTATTTCAATATTTCAATTGATTAAATATGAACAAGCCAGTGTCAACTATTAATAACCACATAATGTTCTCCATGATGATCTAAGCTCACACTAGCTTTTTAGTTCTCTCAAGAATGCATTCATTCTGCTGTAATCAAATGCATATACTTTATATCATCCTCTTCTTTTTCCTTCCACCTTTCTCAGAAACTTTATTTCACATTTCTGCATTAGTGGTTGGGCATAAATTTAAATAATCATATTAAAATTGTGACATATATAATGTATATACATAATTTGTTAGTTGCGAAGTCGTGTCCGACTCATCACAACCCCATGAACAACGTTCCTCCAGGCCTTCCTGTCCTCTACCATCCTCTGGAGTCCATTTAAACTCATGCCTACTGCTTCAGTGACTCCATCCAGCCACCGTTCCCTTCTTCTTTTGCCCTCAATCTTTCCCAGCAACAGGCTCTTCTCCAGTGAGTCCTTCCTTCTCATTAGGTGGCCAAAGTATTTGAGTTTCATCTTCAGGATCTGGCCTTCTAAAGAGCAGTCAAGGTTGATCTCCTCTAGGACTGACTTGTTTGTTCGCCTTGCAGTCCAAGGGACTCGCAGGAGTCTTCTCCAGCACCAGAGTTCAAAGGCCTCGATTCTTTGGCGCTCAGTCTTTCTTATAGTCCAGCCTTCACAGCATACATTGCAACTGGGAAAACCATAGCCTTGACTATACGCACTTTTGTTGGCAGGGTAATGTCTCTGCTTTTTAGTACGCTGTCTAGATTTGTTTTATTTTCTAAATTATGAAATGTACTGCTACTGCTACTGCTATACACAGAAGACTATACCAACAAACCCATTCTTGTTTCTAGTATTGCATCTTTATCTTGCCAGAAACAAAGAGGACATGGAAAAATGTAATTTGGATGGAATCATGGTGGAATGTCCAAACTTGTTTTGCAACTGCCATCTATTGATATTCCTCAAGTGTTCTTCTGCAGCTTCCCACTCTTGGGTTACATTGTGTTTTGCATATGAAATCCTTCCTCCCTTCCCTCCAAATTCATTCAGGAACAGATGAAAAGCCTATGCGGATTGTATAGAACAGCTAGCACTTGAAATGAAATTAGCTTGTGATGCCTCACTATATGGCTTCAATGCAGTGATATGGTACAACATGACAGACAGCAGCAAATATCTTATTGTTTTGCATCCTGCTTGCTTACAGTTAAAGAAAAAAATATGATGCAAAATAGGAGACGTATTGGGTTTTGTTTGGAGAGTTAAACATTTTAGCTAGTGCCAGAGAATCATCATTCTATTAAACTACTGAAGTTCGCAGATGACACAACAGTGATTGGTCTCATTCGAGACAATGACAAATCCGCATATAGACGTGAGGTCGAACGACTAGCCTTGTGGTGCGACCGAAACAATCTGGAACTGAACACACTCAAAACTGTAGAAATGGTGGTAGACTTTAGGAGAAACCCTTCCATACTTCCACCTCTCACAATACTTGACAACACAGTATCAACAGTAGAAACCTTCAAATTTCTAGGTTCTATCGTATCGCAAGATCTAAAATAGACAAGCTAACATCAAAAACATCATCAAAAAAGGACAACAAAGAATGTTCTTTCTGTGCCAACTCAGAAAGCTCAAACTGCCCAAGGAGCTACTGATCCAGTTCTACAGAGGAATTATTGAGTCTGTCATTTGCACCTCTATAACTGTCTGGTTTGGTTCTGCAACCCAACAAGAAAGACACAGACTTCAGAGGATAATTAGAACTGCAGAAAAAATAATTGCTACCAACCTGCCTTCCATTGAGGACTTGTATACTGCACGAATCAAGAAGAGGGCTGTGAAAATATTTACAGATCCCTTGCATCCTGGACATAAACTGTTTCAACTCCTACCATCAAAACGACGCTATAGAGTACTGCACACCAGAACAATTAGACACAAGAACAGTTTTTTCCTGAATGCCATCACTCTGCTAAACAAATAATTCCCTCAACACTGTCAAACTATTTACTAAATCTACACTACTATTAATCTTCTCATCGTTTTCATCACCAATCTCTTTCCACTTATGACTGTATGACTGTAACTTTTTGTTGCTATCATTAAGGGTTAAATTGTACCCTATGACCATCATTTGTGTTGTAAATGTTGTACCTTGATGAAGGTATTTTTTATTTTATGTACACTGAGAGCATATGCACCAAGACAAATTCCTTGTGTGTCCAATCACACTTGGCCAATAAATTCTATTCTGTTCTGTTCTGTTCTGTTCTGTTCTGTTCTATTCTATTCTATTCTATTCTATTCTATTCTATTCTATTCTATTCTATTCCTGTACAAACGGAACTATTTTTAAAAATGCTTGGTGAGCAACCTATGGAAAACAGGCACAACAAATCAAATGCCACTGATTTTGTTCTTATGTTTGAGAAGAGGCTTGCTGTATAGTCAAAAGAAGTTGAGCAATTTTCCATGATAAAAACGTGAAGAAAGGCATAAAACAAAAAGTTGTACCTGGGGTGGTTGGAAACTTAAACGTTAATTCCTCAATTGCCACAAGTAGCACCTAACCCTAAAGACATACAGATGGTGCTTTCTCGATGCTCACTGGGTACTCAAATGTTCCTGCCTGTGGTGACATAAAGTATCCCATTCACACATGAAAGTCCTAGATTTGTAAATATAATGGGACTCCATAGCTTGGGAAAGGGATATACAGATAATCCTTGCTTACTGAGCACTTCTTCAGCAACAATTTGAAGTTTGGACTGTGTTGTACAAGAAGAATTAACATCTATTTCTTGAGGTTGCTAGTGTCACAGTATCCCTATGGTCCTGTCATTCTGATTTGTAACTGGCACATAAAAGGGCCGGTTTAGCTCACGCTGGTAAAGCCTGTTATTAAGAACACAGTAGCCTGCAATTACTGCAGGTTCGAGCCCGGCCCAAGGTTGACTCAGCCTTCCATCCTTTATAAGGTAGGTAAAATGAGGACCCAGATTGTTGGGGGGGCAATAAGTTGACTTTGTAAAAATATACAAATAGAATGAGACTATTGCCTTATACACTGTAAGCCGCCCTGAGTCTTCGGAGAAGGGCGGGGTATAAATGTAAACAAAAAAAAAAAAATTATGATGGTCGCAGTATGCCATGCTCACAGGATCAAAATTTGTGGCCTTCACTGCCAGTTTTTGCTGGCAAGCAAAGTCGATGTGAAAGCTGGCAGGAAGTCGCAGGTCACGTGACAACATGCTTAATGTCTACATGCCAATTGTTTAATGACTGCAACTGTAACTGCTATGACATGTTAATACAGTCACATGATTTTTCACTTTGCAACCACATCACTTAGCAACAAAGTTCCAAGTCCCAATTACAATCATTAACTTATGATTTTCGGGTTATTGTTATCAAGGGCTGATTATGCATGCTTGTGATCTAGTATTGATTACCTTGGGCCGCCTGCAAGATAATTCTTGCAGACTCAGTGGAATTAGTTCTAGAAGTGTCAGTAAAGCAAGCAGCAAAAAGCCCATTTCATATTCTAATGGCTTTTGTTTGATCAGCAGAAAAGACAATCCTGAGATTTTTCTTTTAAGCAACTTAATCAAAAGGGATCTCCTTATCCTCAATTGGTTGTGAACCGTAAGTCACTGTAAGACATCTTAATGGAAAGAAGGGAAATGTGTACAGCAGAATATGACAGCATTATGAGTTTAATGAATCAACAATTTTTGTAACTATGTCATCTCAGGTTCCAAAAATTGCCTATAAAAGACAAGGTTATTATTGCATATGGGATAAAAAATAAGGAAAAAAAGTAAAGTATTTTGAAAGAAAATAATCTCTTCCACAAAGAATTTGATTCCAAATAACTGATATTAATTCAAAGAAAAGATGGATTTTATGGGAGGGAGGGTGATGACCGACAAATTAAGTGGACATGAAACAGCTGTTCATTCTGAAAACAGCCATCTCTGTTTTAAGTAAGAATAATTAAAAACAGAGCGGGCAATTCCTAAAAGAACTGAGGTGGCACAGAGGGGTTTATTTCATTAAAGTTTGATTAGGATACAAAAATCTAATAGGCCAACTTTAACAATCTTAAACCAACAAGGTACTGAATGAAATTTAGAATTTACAATACATTAATTTCTCCCGTTACATATTTCCCTTGTAACCTTGTTATAAAGTAGAGAATTTTTCTTTTCAAACAGCTTCAGCCTGAGACCTGGCATTTTTATTAGAAAAAAAAAACCCATCCAGCAAAAGTTCCAAAGGTGCTTTTTCAAGAGGCAACTGGACTTTCTTGTTATTCTTTCAAGACGTTTCACTTCTCATCCAAGAAGCTTCTTCAGTTCTGACTGGATGATGGGGAATGGAAGGATTTATATTCCTTGCAGACAGCTGGTCTTTTGCATTCTTTTAGAGAGTCGTTGAGGCCATTTGGAGGTTTATCTGTGTCCTCAGGGTCACCTGAGTAGTGCAAATGGGTGTGGAGCTTCTTGGAACTGCTGAAAGGACTTTGAAGTAGACTGGAGATAGATGATATTGTATCCCTCCCCCTCTGATGAGAGAAGGCTCTTCAATTTTGACCCAGCTGGCCTCTTTGACCCCACTTTCAAACCAGCAGTAAGGTAAGGGACTGACTGCTTTTAAACTCCCCTCCCACCTATTCCCCTCCCCATCTCTGCCTTTTGGCTACCCTGTACTGCAGGATTTTTAAAGAGGAGAAGGAGAAGGAGGAGGAGGAGGACAAGTGGGGGTCCTTAGAAATCTCAACTGGCCACCATGACCCCCGGACTTCAACTTTAGCCTCTGCACTGCCACTACAGAACGCTGCTTTAAGCACTGCATGTTGGCCAACCACCACCACAGCATAAAGCTTCTGCCACCTCCACTGACCTGTGCTCTCCAGGCACAGCCATCTTCCTCCCTCTGTTGACAAGGTGCGTGTGGACTAACGCTAAGAGGCAACTGCTGGTTTCTTCTCAAGGCCATTCTCCAAATAGTATGCCCTGTTCTTGCAATGTTTCGGAAGGGCTCAAAAGCGTTCTGAAGTATTCTCAAGAATAGGATGCACTGTTTCGAGAAGGGCAGGTGTGTTCTTCTTATGAAGCTTTAATATTTATTAAATCAATTCCTAACAGACAGAAAGCAGTGGTGAAGCTAAGCAGAATCACACCAGATTCCTGTACAATTAGCACAGCCCCTCCCCCAGCAAGGCTGTGTGCTCTCTCCACTTCTCTTCTGTCTGAATACCAATGACTGCATCTCAAATGATCCATCTGTTAAACTACTGAAGTTCACAAATGACACAACAGTGATCAGTCTCATTCGAGACAATGATGAATCCGCATACAGATGGGAGGTTGAACATGGTATGACAGGAACAATCTGGAACTGAACACACTCAAAACCGTAGAATGGTGGTAGACTTTAGGAGAAAACCTTCCATACTTCCACCTCTTACAATACTAGACAACACAGTATCAACAGTAGAAACCTTCAAATTTCTAGGTTCTACCATATCTCACGACCTAAAATGGACACCCAACATCAATATGTCATCAAAAAAGCACAACAAAGAATGTTCTTTCTGCACCAAATCAAACTTTGGCCAGTTTGAAAGCTCAAACTGCCCAAAGAGCTGCTGATACAGTTCCACAGAGAAATTACTGAGTCTGTCATCTGCACCTCTATAACTGTCTGGTTTGGTTCTGCAACCCAACAAGACAGACACAGACTTCAGAGGATAATTAGAACTGCAGAAAAAACAATTGCTACCAACCTGCCTTCCATTGAGGACCTGTATACTGCACGAGTCAAAAAGAGGGCTGTGAAATTATTTACACACCCCTCGCATCCTGGACATAAACTGTTTCAACTCCTACCCTCAAAACAACGCTATAGAGCACTGCACACCAGAACAACTTGACACAAGAACAGTTTTTCCCCGAATGCCATCACTCTGCTAAACAAATAATTCCTTCAACACTGTCAAACTAGTTACTAAGTCTGCATTACTACTAATCTTTTCATTGTTCTTATCACCCATCTCCTCCCACTTATGATTGTATGACTGCGTGCTGGTATCCTTAAGATTTATACTGACTGTTTCGCTATGACTATCATTAAGTGTTGTACCTTATGATTCTTGATGAACATATCTTTTCTTTTATGTTCTCCAAGAGCGTATGCACCAAGACAAATTCCTCGTGTGTCCAATCACGCTTGGCCAATAAAGAATTCTATTCTATTCTATTCTATTCTATTCTATTCTATTCTATTCTATTCTATTCTATTCTATTCTTATTCTACTCTATATTTAAGAATATTAAAACATCTTTTAAAAACAAAATCCTCCAAATTATTAACTGGATTTTTTTAAAAAATTTGATTCTCCAAATCAATATACAGGTTTACTCATAACATAATCAGTATGGATATCCAGCACACTGAATTAAAATCAGTTTAAATTCACTATTCATGACCAAAATTTGATTAAAAATAATCAATGTCAATACTTTTATGAATACATATATTCCACAAATTTATTAGTACAAAACCACAAGGAAAACATTATCATTACTATTATTACAATGACTAACTTTCCTTTCCCCTATAATTATTTCTAGCAGAAACCTTGCTTTTGGAACTGAAAATGGTTCCAAAAGCAAGCCTCTTGCTAATGTAGAACATAATTGTTCTCTAAGACCCTGAACAGCTGTATTTTGCAAAATACAGCCAAAAAAAAGAGTATTTTTTCTCTTAATGAGTTAATTTTCTCTTATTTGGCATGTTTTGGGTAAGAAGAAGTGATAATATACTAAAGAATAAACCTAACAATTTGTTTTGTCTCATTTACAATATTTAATTTATTCAAGCCTGATAATATTAATAGAATTCTTTCCTCTGTACTATAAGACATTTTTAATATCTCCAGAAGCTTGGAAAAAATATTATTCTGTATTTTCCTCTTTACTTAAGAAAAGCAAACTAGTTAGGGCTTCCACCCTTTTGAAATAGGAAAACCGGTCATGATTTTGCTGAATCATGGAATTCTCAAAGAATCCAATCTATTCTAGTTTTAAATACGAATGCCACTTCCTTACTCTCTGAAGAGCTAGGTACATTGTGAAATTATGTTGTAGGGATGCCAAAATGCCTTTGTTCTAAATTCATCTGAACATCAAAAGATATTGTAAAAGCATGAATTTACATTTACTGTATTGTTTGCTCCATAAGATGCACCTGACCATAAGACGCACTCCCATTTTCGGCCTCATGACATCCCATTTTCGGCCTCATTGCACCCCGTTTTTGGCCTCCACGCAGGACTTTTGTGGAGGCTGAAAATGGGGCACATGGAGTTATTGTAATTTCTTTGTTTGTTATGAACTGTCCAGTCATTGAGATTCAAGTGGCATACAAGTTTAATAATAATTAGCAAATGTTGTAATAGGCACCTTGGGTTCAATCCCAAAACATCTAGCGCACCACTTAAACATCATCAATATTAACAAAATCACCATCAGTCAATTGCAAAAGGCAGCTTTACTTGGAACAGCTTATATCCTGTGATGATACCTTTAATATCATTGTACAAGAACACCTGCCTATCTCAGGTCCTTGAAAAAGAGTCAATGGGTGGAAAAAAATGCCAAATCCAGTTTGAACATCTGGCTGACTGTGTGAATAACTATAATTTAGTCAGTTATATTTATATAAATTATATGACTATAATTTAGTCAGTTATATTTATATATATATATATGAATATTTATGTTAAGACCTCAGGTTTCTCAGACTCAGCCAAAGCATCTAAACCAAACTGAGATGTTACAATATGCTTGAGTAGATTATTTTGCCACTGTTGTGATTAGAGATAGTCCTTGATTTATGACAATTAAGCCTGGAATTTTGGTCATCAGTTGAGTCACCACATGACTGGACTTAATTTTACGGCTGTATTTTTACAATGCTTGTTAAGTGATTCCTATGATGATAAGTCCTAATCCAGTTTATCCAATGGGCATCTTTTGGCAGAAAATGGCAAAAAAATGCCACAAATGCAATTATGTGACTGTGGGACATGATTGCCAAATGCCTGAAATGTAGTCACATGACTGCAGGAGTATTGCAGCAATTGTAACTTCTAGGACATATTGTCACTTTTTTCGAGTCCGTTGTATCCTCAAACAGTCCTTAAGCATATGGTTGGAAATAAAGGACTCCCTGCAGGGAAACAAAATTCCACTTGGAATCCAGAAAAATTTTTCTAATGCAGAACTCAAGTAAGATATTTCCATTTGTTGAAGTTACAATTATACTTTGGCTCCTTTAGGAAGCAACCCTTGTATACTGCTTAAGCGCCATGAGCAAGTGCTTATAATTTGTTTAAAAGAAGAACTTTATTACTGCTTGAAGACTATTATCTCTAATGCATCTCAACAGAGCCATAAGATTTTTAAAAAGTTAAAATTCTGGCAAACCCTAATTCAAGATGGCCAATCTATGTTATGAATGTTAATGTTAAATAGCCTTTTACACTTTCAGTGAAAATTGGTACCAGCTTGAATAAAATAACTTAAGTCTGCTCTTTGGTTATTTAAAATTCATGAAAGGGAGCCAGTGATTAAAAAAAAAACCTTTTTGCAACTGGAACCATGACTGCTAAGCATTCTGCTGCATTTCTTTGAATACAAATTAGAATTTACTTTTCTTTGAAAAAATGCCCATCTATTTTTTTTCTCCTTTGGGCTTTTGTTTTAATTCTGTAATCCAGAACAGTTGGAATTGTGTTTTCAAAGGTTTGAAATTATTTTTAAAGGCCATAAATGGAAGCTCAGCATGCTGATACAATTGAGAAAGGCTACAGTAATTTTTGTGAGCCTATTTTCAAGTCTGATCTCATTCCATCCTGCCCTTAATATGCCACAAATGAATAAGCTTAGGGGTGGTATAGAAAGCAGGTCTATTAACTTGTGTATATCTCTCTGACAAGCTCAATAACCCGGGAAATGTGAGATCAAATATTTGAAGAGTTTGTAGAGCTGGCAGTGTTTCAAAGTATAAAGTTTTTCCTACCATAGTTTTCCAAAATCTGGAAAAGTTCTGGATTTGTCCCTCTGGATCCACGGAACAGTTATGTTAGTTGAACATCCCATTCAATACAATTGTGCAATGCCCTGGACTTAAGGGAATTCAACATGGACACATTTGTCATAACTATCAGAATCCCTTAAATCAATCACACATTTCAAATGTAGAAAAAAGCTTATTAAAAGAGAGGAGGACAGGTGTGACATGCATGTGCTTACATGCTCCAAATCACCATGTGCATCTGAACCACTGCAGAATCTTAATGCTTAACATCAAAGTTATTGATTGAATGCTTGAGAAAGTGGAAAGAGGCAAAATAGTCAGATACATGGCTTAACGTAAGATCAAATTAATCCCATTTAACTTGGGGTCTCAAATTATTTGCAAACACCACTTAATGTTTGTCTCTTCACTGAATCTTGCATATACAGGTATTAGCTGATACACTACTAAATGAATATGAAAATGTATTTAACTGCATAAGCAGACAGTTGGCAGACTGAAAATCCCACCTTTATCTGCTTTAGTCAGATGCCAATTAATTCAGTAAATCAGATCATCCCAGTTGTCTAGCTGTGCTCTAAATTTCAGAAGACCTCACAGTTCCAGAGAACCTTGCAGATTCAAAGAAACTGGGGAAAAAATTCAGAAAAAGAATAGTAGGATGATCATGCATCTAGAAACTTAAACCTTATGAAGAGAAACTGAAAGAGCTAGACATATTTTATCTTGAAAAAATAAAATTCAAGCTAGCACTCTTTAACACCTGAAATAATTGTGATAATAGGGGGAAAAAATCTAGTTTTTCTTTTTTCATAACACAGGACATGGAATAACAGTATGTATGTTAAGAAGGCACATCTTTATTAAATGCAGGAGGACAAAATCTGGTTAGAGTAGTTCAACAGTGAATCGTTTATCCAGAAATAAGATTGATTCCTTTCATAGGTTATGTTCAGATAAGAACTAGACACACATTTGTCTGGACTGCTTTAACTCTGAATTCCTGCCCCGAGCCTCAAATTGGATTACATAGTCTAAATGTATCCTTCCAGTTCTACAATTCATCCCTCATCAATTCACTGTGCAGGGCATGTAGAAAGTAAAGTATCTTCCTTTTATCTAGCAATCTCATAAAGAGAAGGTTTATAAAGACCAGCAGGTTTTTTTCCCCAACCCAGCAGAGAAATCAGAAAGACTGCCAGAACACAGAGGGCATAATTTCATCTTTCCCCTTCCAGTTGCCTTTTTGATACTGGTTAGAAAAAAAAAGTTGGCCATTTTCTTCCATATGGAAAAGTGACTGATTTACTTTTAGTTCATCATTCTGCTTGACAAAAGGTTTTTTTGAGCGTAGCCTGCTAATTTTCTGATCTATCCATTCAGATAACACATAAAGTAAAACAGACAGTAAATGTAGCACCATGGAAAGCTCCTAATGAACATTTTACTTTAGAAGATATTAGAAACAAACTGAAGTCTTACACACACACAAGTTCTAGGTCTATTCTTAAAGAGTGAAAATTCATAAATCGCCAACCTGCTCCCTGAAAATGAAGGACTATCTTGTCTCTGATTTTTTTTTACCTCAAGTATGAAGGATGCTTGACTCCGTAAGTAAGTCCTGCAGATCCTGTTTACTAGCCTCTTGTGAGATGTTCGGCAGGATCACAAGCACCTACTCCTTTTCCTTCTCCTAAGCTCTGAAACTTAAGCCTGCAGGTTTAACAAGTTGCTTCTTAGGATACAAAGCATCCCCAGTCTTACACAAGGTAGCAGCAGTCAGCGATCATGTAGGAAATCATTGAAACTAAAAAGAAAAACCTGTATATATTTGCAGATCAGAGTAAGAAAATTCTGAAAGGTAAAATATGTGTCATATAGTGAGTGAATAAATGTGCTGGGAAGGGATACATTTTTTCTCCAGGCAAACTAGAGAAAGGGAAGGGGACAGAAAGAAGTTGAAAGACAGAATAAACCCTTTTCCCCCCCTTTGTTTTGTTTTTTTGTGTGTGTTTTGCTCTGTAAAGAGAAGCAAAAGTAAAATATTCCTCCTTCGCAGAAGCTTAGGCAGCTCAGCCATAAGTCTGGTGAGACATTCTAAGGAAAGGCTTTGTTGTCTTCTTCTACCATCTAGTGGTTTCCAAGGAAAATTTTTAAAATGCAAATTACTCCCTCTCCTACATGGTACTCAGATCAGCATTACCCACATTTAATAAATAAAATATAATAAAAATGAGACATATCTTTCTAAAAAGATACCAAATACGTTACAATGCATCCCTGCTGTAAATATTTACTTTGGAATATTTACAATGCTCGGAAACGAAAAGGCAATCATCAGGAAAAACACGGGATATTCTTTTCATGTTATAACAATTTTTAGGTCTTTCCTTGATCATCTCCAGATTACTTTTCCAATACAGTAGGCAAACAGAACTCTTGTAACAAAAATGCATCAAGATTACATCAGACTACATTCAAGCATATTCTCTGCTCATTGTTAATCTTAGAATGGTGACTGCTCTAACTTTTGCAGTACTTTTATGAATGGGCATGAGGAATTCCCTACCCTGCCTGTTAACAATACTGTTAGTTTCAGTAGCACTGGCAATGGGATTTTCCCGTGTATTTTACTGTGGTCCACAAAGAAGTTTGAACGAAAAGCTGTCACCACCCCTTATCTTAGAGAATCTCTAAGAATCAATACCTGAGATCAGTTTTTGACCCGGACTACAAGGAAACCTAACTCTAACCCTAGTTTAAGTTTCTTTGGCAATGGGATTTCCCCATGTGTTTTACTTTGCTTCCCAAACATGTCTGATTGAGGAATAATTTTATCCGGGGTTTTTTTTTTTGTTTTTTTTTGAGGAAAATAGATTGTTTTGGAGATTGCACTTATTGTTTTCAATCAATCAGCAATTGATAAGAGATGGTATAAAGAAACAAACATGGATATTTGATCCAGGATCAATTAAAGTTAATATTTGGGATGATTTGTGATTGAAGCTGTGATATTTTTTCTAGGAGTTGATCACAATAGTTTGTTAACAGAGGGTTTTGGAATTTCAATCTTGTCTCTCTCTTATTATTGCTCACAATTTTTATTGCTTTTATACTTTTACATAATATATTTATTATTATTGCTCCCATTGTGAACCAGTAGTAAAGGTAAGTAGAACCCATCCCTGGTCTGGAGAGAAGGGATGATTTTAAATATTTTATGTATCGTATCTTGTAAGAAACAATATGCTTTTAAACAGATACAGCGAAGTACATTTAGATGACCCAATTAGACAGAAGTATAGGTTAAATGATAGCCTGCCACAAAGTTCTGTGCTGACACCACTAATTTTAATATTTATCCATCAGATTTCCAGGCACTGATGAAATAAAGTTTATATACGCTGATGACATCACACTGATTAAACAATTGGAAAATTTCAATACCTCTGAAAAAGCCCTTGAAAATGATTTAAAGGAAATGGATATGTTTTTTTTAAATCTGAAGGCTAAAATCTAATATCAACAAAACTGAGGTCACCTGTTTTCACTTGAACAACATAAAAGCTAATTATATACCAGTGGAATCCAGGAACTAGTTGTTGAAATTTAATCGTAATCCAAAGCATTTATGACCCTTGATCGGTCCTTAACCTATAGGGAACACTTAAGAAACACCATAGATAAAATAAAAACCAGGAACAATATTCTACATTGCTTTGATATTTTCAGCAGCCAAGTGCTGTAACCTTTTATGGTTAAACAACGCCCAAACAAAAGCAATGGATTCCCAGCTTAATCACACTATGAGGGTAATATTAAGAACTATTAAATCAACGCCCTCTGAATGACTACCAGTATTATCTAACATATTATCCCACAACCTAGAAGGCAATCAGTCTTAAAAAGGGGGTGGCAAAAATGTGAGGCAAACTGATTATTACCTATGATTCAGACTCAAATCTTGGAACTCATCATGGAATTAATCAGGACAGCAATTCGTCAGAGAAGACTCTGACATTGAGACAGCATGGCACCAGGAATGGGCAACTTCTAACCCAGATCTGTCTGATCCAGTACAATGTGCCTTTGGCTTTGATTTCTCAAGAAAAATATGGATAGCACTTAACCAGATTCAAACCAACCACAGCAGGTGCCAATACTGGAAATATAAATGGGGGCTGATTTATAATCCTATCTTTGTCTGAGGGGAATATTCTACAAACTTTACATCATATTGCAATGGAATGCCTCCTCAGAAGTTTCCCTGGATCCTTGCATGAATTCCCTGGATCCCTGCATGTCATCTTGGGGGTACTGCTGTCTAATGGCAAAACAACCTAGATACCTGGTCATAGGTTTAGTCACTACAGTAACTGCTTATACATAATTTAATTCTATTCATAATTTTATCGATCACTCACACTGTGTGTTTTTAAAATAATTCACTGCTCTGGTGTTTGTGATTTTTTTATTCACTAATGCTGTATTCTATTATGCCATATGAAATACCTATATAATTTCCTTTTGATCTATCTGGCTGAGTTGGGATTTAGGGGTGCTATTTTGCAGTGGTTCTGATCTTTTCTAATGGAGCATACCCAGAAGGTGGTGCTGTTGGGCTACAGTTCAACACATTGGCTGTGGATCCGTTATATCCCACAGGGTTCTATTTTTGTCTTCTGGGTTTTAAGATATAGATGAAACAGCTGAGTGAGGTATCCAGAGTTTTGGAATGGGTTACTATCATTATGCTGATGATACTCTGGCTTACACCTTCCCACCACCTAACCCTAAGAAAATGATTGGCAACCCTAAACTCAGTAATAAACAAAATGAAAGAGAACAAGTTGAAATTAAATCCTGACAAAATAGAAGTATTTTAGGTAAGGAAAAAGCTGCATTTGAGAACTGAAGTGAAGCCTGTCCAGACATGGATAGCTGAGACAAGAAGCACACAAGCAACTATTCTTAAGTGGCAATTATCTATGCCTTGGTTATATTCTGCTGTGCCTGTTGTAGGAGAGCCCAGACGTCCGCCGCCGCCGCAATCCAGGCAGGCAGCTACGGCAAGGACTCAAAACGCCATGGCAATCCAAGCAGCCGCCGTGGCGAAGACTCAGATCCAAGCAGCCGCGGCAAAGACTCAGGTCCAGGCAGCCACGACCTCCACCATCACCGTTTCCAGGCCACAGCCGGGAATCAACGTTACAGCTGGTAACCAAGCACGCAGCAACCAGGATTTAAAAGGATTTAAAACCACCTAGCCCCCAATCAACAGGACCACTACAGGACCGCTGGTGAGTTCCGAGGAGACTCCAGTCTCCCAGCTTCTATTGACTTTTTTGAAACTCCCGCCATTACGGCCACCCTTAAAGAAGCTTCTTCAACCACCCAATCTCATCATTTTAAATTTCCCGCCAAATCTCAACATTACCATAGTGATTCTCCATTACCATAGCAATTACCAAAATATTACCATAGCAATTACCGAACTGATTACCATTGAAAGTTAAAGAGAGAGATATAAAATTAAGGAAAATTGATTAAGTGGCAGATACTTAATCATTACTAAAATTGGAAAGAGTGTGAAATAAAACAAAGGAATAAGAAAGATTATAATTATGCCAGCCAGAAAATCCAACGCTGATAAAATCTTAGAAACAAGATTAATAACTATTGAACAAAACTTAGATAAAAGATTACAAGCTATTGAACAAAACCTAAAAAAAAGAATACAAAATATTGAACAAAACTTAGAAAAAAATTTTTTAACAGTTATTGAACAAAGTTTCACAAACTTGATAAAACAAATTTCAACACTAAAAAATGAAAACTCAAATGATCTAAATCTCTTCCCAACTTATCTATCATCACATAATACACAACCTAATACACAACCTACAACTCAACCTAGACAACAAATTAACACAACACAACCTAAACAACAAATAACTACTAACCAACTAATCAGAGATGTAATGGAGAGAGGACAAAAAATAAACAATGCAATATTATTTGGACTTGAAAACACTAACGAACCAGATATCAATAAGATTCACAACATCATTGGAAATTATAACTCATCAACCATCTTCCCAAATGAAATAATTGCTGTCTCCAGAGATGGACCAGAATATAAAAACAGCGATGGGTCAACAGCACCAAGATTTTGTAGAGTCTCATGCATAAACGAGGACAGCAAACGTAAATTCATTTATACTATAAACTCAATTGCTAAAACCAACCCTGCCTACAGTAAACTTAGATCACGTCCTGATCTATCTTTTCTACAACAGATAAGTTCTCGTGAACTTTGCAGAGAACTTAAAAAAAAGACAAGACAATGGTGAATCCAACCTATACATCGACTACCGTGCTGATTGCATAAAAAATAAAACCTACAATCAAAAAATCACCTCCAAACCCCCCATCACCCATAACAATCAACCAGCCATCCCAATATTCAATCAAGTACTCATCACCCTACCACCCATTCAACCAACCATCTTACCAGCCATCCAAACAGCCATTCAACCAACAATCCAAACAGCCATCCAAACAGCCATCCAAACAGCCATCCAAACAGCCATCCAAACAGCCACCCAACAATCCACCCAACCAGCTATCCAAACAGCCATCCATCCAACCAACCAAACTACCATCCAACCATCTATACAACTATCTGTTGTACACAACCCCCAACCTACTAACATCCAAAACTAGGTATGCACGCCCCTTACCTCTTCAACACCAATCAATACAGATCTCAAATGCAAATTGATAAATGCAAGAAGCATTGTTAACAAATTACCTGAATTTATCCTCTTGTTAAACAGTGGCACATTTGATATCATTTTTGTTTGTGAAACATGGCTGAACTCATCCCTTCCTGACTCCATCATCTCAAACAAAGAATATCAAGTCTATCGATCAGATCGTGAAAACCGAAGAGGTGGCGGAGTGGCTATCTTTTACAAAAAGTCACTGAATCTAAAAAATATCCAAGTAGCACATAAACTTTCTCTTCCTGAAACTATTGTATGCGACCTATCCCTTGACACTACTCTTCGATTCTTACTATGCTACAGAGCCCCTGACTATGACAGAGCCCCTGACTATGACATTACCCATGCAAATATGCTAACCTCAATGCTAACATGGGCTACCTCTTGCCCATATCTTCTCATCTTCCTGGGTGACCTAAATCTACCTCTCATTAACTGGATAACTAATGAATGTACAACTGACCCAATCCATACTACACTATACAACGCTGTTACAAACCTAGGTCTTGAACAACTTGTAACTAACAATACAAGACTCAACAACTGCCTTGATCTCATCTTCTGCAACAACTCAAACTCAATTTACAGACTACAAATTAAAGAACCTTTTTCCAACAGTGACCACTGCATGATTGATTTTCGTCTCAATATACGTCCATACAGTATTCCCAACTACAACTTCAAAAAAACCAATTACGACCTTATAAACAACGATCTTTCATTTCTGGACTGGCAAAATCTGTTTGCAACCTGCATAACCGCTGAAGACCACTATAGAGTCTTTCTACTTGAAATCAATAGAGTCATTAAACTATATGTACCACAAATGATTACCATGATCAGGAAAAACAAACTACCCATATCAATAAAAAATCTTCAATCAAAAAAAAAAATCTGTCTGGAAAAGAAACAAAAAAGGCTATGTTGCAAATTTCAAAAACCGCTACAGAAATATATGCAACCAAATAAAAACTGAATGCACAAATTACCACACCAAGCAAGAAGAGAACCTTCTGCGCACAAATTCCAATCGTGCCTTTTACAATTTTGTTAACAATAAACTTAAAGACTCAAGATCCATCCCACCACTAAAAGATTCTAACAACAAAGAATGCAATGACGAAACAGTTAAAGCAAACCTCTTCAATATTTTCTTTGGCTCAGTTTTTGTTAACTCCGATAACACATACCCGACATTCCACAAACGTGCCAGCAATGATTATGATGACTTAACTCATATAGATTTCACAGAAGATAACATTGGAAAAGCTCTTCATAACTTAAAACCATCTGTTGTGACCCAGGTTCCTGGACCTGGACTCCTGGACTCGGATGATTCAGAAAGTGAGGGAGAAGACCTGGCAAGGCCTGCTTCTCTTGGGCCCTCTCCCTCCCTGGCACCCACCCAAAGGGAGGAGGAGGGGCCGGCAAGGCCTGATTCTCCCGAGCCTTCTTCTGATTTGGCAATGCCCCAAGAACAGTTTTGGAGTGATGCAAGACTGCGCAGACGTGACCGGCGCGCGCAGCAGAGGAAGCATTGGGACAAAGCCAAAGAATAATGGTCATGCAGTGACATCTGCAGAGACTATAAAAAGAAGGCGGGACTTCCTGGTTTTTTGTCTTGGACAAAGCAGTGAATTTGCACGGGCAAACTGTATCAATGGAGGGAAGAATATATTCGTGAGTAATTCTGGCCTTATCTATAATTTCCTCGTTATTTCCAGAGACTTGGCAGGCCCGTGGGTAGACGTGGCCAGGACATTTATCTATGTAAATAAATTAGAAGAGAAGGCCTTTGGCTGACTCTTTGTTGGGAGTATTGGGTGAGGGAAACAGAACACCATCACTATCTACTGGACCCGATGGACTTCTTAAAAAAACTTTCCATTAATATAGCAGAACCCCTATGTATTATCTTTGATAAAGCTTTCACTACCAGTTCCCTTCCCAAACTTTGGTCACTAGCCACAGTCATCCCTATCTTCAAAAAAGGAGACCCCAGCTTAGTTGAAAATTACAGACCGATCTCTCTGTGCTGCGTCACCTGCAAAGTCATGGAATCAATCATCAACCAATCCATTACCTCACACTTAGAAACTAACAACCTATTCTCCAATAAACAAGTTGGTTTCAGGAAAAAATTATCATGTAACTTACAACTTCTCCACTGTAAAAACATATGGACTACAAATCTTGATCAAGGCAAAACAATAGATGCAATCTACATAGACTTCTGCAAAGCTTTTGACTCAGTAGTACACGATAAACTTCTCCTAAAACTAATATCCTATGGCATCTCAGGACCCCTTCACAAATGGATATCTGCTTTTCTGTCTAACAGACAAGTGGTCAAAATTGGCAATGCTTTATCAAATCCTGTTCCTGTCAAGGCAGCGTCCTTGGACCAACACTCTTCATACTATACATTAATGATCTTTGTGACCATATCCCAAGTAATTGTGTTCTCTTTGCTGACGATGTCAAACTATTTAACACCACAGAAATCTATCATTCAAAACGACCTTGATCATCTAACCGCTTGGTCTAAAAATTGGCAGCTCCAAATCTCAACCAGCAAATGCTCAGTCTTACATATAGGAAAAAGGAACCCAAACACTAAGTACATACTAGATGGACATTACCTTACAGACGACCCCCATCCCGTTAAAGACTTTGGAGTTTTCATGTCAAATGATCTAAGTGCCAAAGCCCACTGCAACTACATAGCAAAAAAAGCTCTAAGAGTTGTAAACCTAATCTTGCGTAGCTTCTTTTCCAAAAACACCACACTACTAACCAGAGCATATAAAACATTTGCTAGACCAATTCTAGAATACAGCTCGCCTGTTTGGAACCCTCACCACATCTCTGACATCAATACAATTGAACGTGTCCAGAAATATTTTACAAGAAGAGTTCTCCATTCCTCTGAAAACAATAAAATACCTTATCCCACCAGACTTGAAATCCTAGGCTTAGAAAACTTGGAACTCCGTCGCCTTCGACAAGACCTAAGTTTAACTCACAGAATCATCTATTGTAATGTCCTTCCTGTTAAAGACTACTTCAGCTTTAATTGCAATAATACAAGAGCAACCAATAGATTTAAACTTAATGTCAACTGCTTTAATCTAGATTGCAGAAAATATGACTTCTGTAACAGAATCATCAGTGCTTGGAATACTTTACCTGACTCTGTGGTCTCTTCTCATAATCCTAAAAGCTTTAACCAAAAACTTTCTACTATTGACCTCACCCCATTCCTAAGAGGACCATAAGGGGCGTGTATAAGCGACAAACGTGCCTACCGTTCCTGTCCTATTGTTTTTCTTTTCTTCTTCCTATATATATATATATATATATATATATATATATATATATATGCTTATACCTCCTTATATTTACTCATATATGTGTTTATATACTATATAATCTTTCTGTATGATACCTACATATATTGTTGTGACAAAATAAATAAAAATAAATAAATAAATAAATAGACTACTGTTCTTTCTGTGAGGCTGTTTCCGGAAGGGTTCAGGAATTGCCAACTAATACGAAATGTAGTTGTTTACATTTTGCTCTGCTAACTGGCAGAGGTAACTGGAATTGTAAGACACCTCTATGGAAATATTTTACTAGTTTCCAGGTATTGGGCATCAACTAAATGATACCGGTTGAAACCTATAAGCCTTACATGGCATGAGGCCACACTATACCATATGTAGGACCATCTTTTTGTGATTATGCATATATTGAAGATCCTCCTCCCACCACTACCAAAAGTTAATTTATGTGGAACATAGGGAAGAATCTTCTTCTGTGTGGCTCCAAGACCTTGGATGGCATTCTCCAAGAAGATGTACTTAACTCTCACAGTAAAGTAAACCATTCAGTAAAATGGTTTAAAAAAACATCAGCACTGTTCCAACAAATTTTTGTTATCTGAACTGGTTTAATTACACTGATTTTAAATTTTACCCCTGCTTTTAAATATATTGTTTTTATTTTTGTATTTTATAATTTGCATTTTAACTGCTGTAAGCTTTGATTGTTATAACTGCTGGATGTGGATGAAAGAGAGATAGGAAACAAAAGTTTTAAAGAGCCTGTTTTTCTTTTGTTTTGTAAATTGTATTTCCTTGTAGTTCTGATATGATCTTTCCCAAATTATGGTCAGAAAGATATGATCACATATTTAAGACAATCAATGTTTAAGAGAGCTGAGTCTAGTGCTTAAGGCACCAGGTTAGAAAGCAGGAAACTGAGCCTAATCCCTGCTTAGTCATGAAAACCGGCTGGGCAACTTTGGACCAGCTTTCTCATTCCAACACATCTCACAGAGTTATTCTTGAGGGGAAATTAGGAAGAGAAAAGAGTATTAAGTATTGTCAGGGGAATATGAGTTATTTATAAAAACAGTAAAGGCTGGATATATAAAATAAACAAAGTGCTTTCATTGTTCATAAGCATAACCGTGAACATACATCAAATTATAAAAATTCTTTTGCCTAATGTACTTACCATTCTGTTCCTCTAATTCATTTCCAATTTCCTGTCCCATTTGTTTTTGGCGAGATAAGATTGAAGAGAGTGCCTCAAGACCAGCATCTTGTTCTATACAAGAAAGCAAAACAAGCTCAATGAATATAAAATGCAAGTTGATAAATCCTAGATTTATACATAAAGATTGCTGAGGAAATGCCCAAAACTAGGTTTAAATGAAAAAAAAAACACCTGATAATAGCTGGATAAAAAAATGAAAAGTCAAATCTTAATATACTAGAACAAATAAATACAAGCTGTTAAGTTGACTGCCAGAACAAAAAATCAAGCACCAACATCTTAGATAACTCTTGACAAAACAAATACTACAAAAATGATATACGGGTACCTATTTTAAGGACGATTTAAAGACACCTCCTCCCCAAAAGTACAAAATGGAGGATTTCTGAATCAGCTACAAAACTAACACAAAAGTTGACAAGATAAAACAAGGAAGGAAGGATTTACCTTCTATAATTCTCTGTTGTTGCTGTTGGATATCATGGAAGTCGAGCCCTTTTGTTTCCTCAGGCTCCTCCACAAGCCATGGATTTGTTATTTCTCTTCTGACCCCGCCTGCCATTAGGCTAGACCTAAAAATTGGTTATTTAAAAACAAATTAACGCTCCTACCACTGGCAGGATTCTGATTGTGCTGGTCTCATATTTAGACTAAAGCAAAGAACATAGGTATACAGTGGAGATCTATTTGAGGGATCCAATTATGCAATATATGACTCACATGTAAAAACATTGACAATAATCAGGTATCAAGTAACGCCAAGGCGGAAATCAATTTAGTATTTAATTCAGAAGAAGCATCTGTAAAAGGTCTCATTTTTTTACATTTAAAACACTTCGGGTCACTCTTTTCCATATCTCCTTTAAAGTGTTAGGAACTGCAACAACAACAACCAAAAAAACAAAAACAAAGAAAGAAACATAGAAAACAAACTAATTTAATTTCAAGAATCTTTGTCAATTTTGTCTCCAGACTTAAAAAAAATTCTCATTAAAAATCTCACTACCCAAAGACAGCACGAGGCAATGGAAAAGGAAAGCAAAAAAATTCATTTTCAACAACAATACCCTAAATTCCTATACAGTCTTAAAATCAAATGGAAAATATGCAATGCACATGATGCTCAAATAAGCATAATGTCCATTAGCCTTGTACCTCTACTTCCAAATAAGCATGCATAGGATAAGACTGAAGCTTCCTTTCTGACTCCATGATAGTGAGAATAATATTTCAAAATTTCTATCAGCTTGTGAAACACAGACAATTTTATTACTTGTTAGCATGTGGCAGCTTCATTGCCTAAAATGAAGCTGCAGTTACATACACCTCTATGTCTCATATAGTACTGGTGTTTTCTTTCTTGATTCTATCTTTGAAAATCTTTGAAAACAGCCTACACCCCTGCTACCCCGAAGCCACCTGCACACCTGCCCTACCCTGCAACAATCACCCCTGGCCCTGACATACTTGCGCCACACCTCAATAGACACCCATAAATCCTTGTGCAATTCCAGCCCGATTACACTTGTGCCAACAACCCACCCACTCTCATTCACATTCCCCTGCCTGGCAGCAGCCACCCCAAACTCCGCAGCCCTTGTACCATACAAGCTATTTGTGTGCCCTCCCAACCCAGTAACAGCCATTTAACTGCTTTCCAAGCTACTTGGGACTGGCGAATCCCTGCCAGCTTTCCTAAGAATTTGTTTGTTCAAAGCCGTCAGGAAGTGGTAAGGAGGTCCTCGCTTAATGACTGCAATTCTCACTTAATGATAACCATGGGGACCAGAATTTCTGTCATTAAGCAATGCTATCACTTGATATCAACTTTACAACCACATCACTTAGCAACAAAATGCTGGTCACCATAGTAACATGAGATTTACCATAGTGCTTTTCCACTTGCCTGTTGAGGACCAGTTATCTGGAATAGGGTAGAATGCAGATATAAATGATTACCAATTTTGCTTTGAAAAGCTTGTACCACAATGAATTAGTCACACTTAAAAATACTAGAGCATTAGTAGCAGATAAGAACAATACCTGTTCTAAAAATCCAGACTACTTTTGGTTCCTTTACAAACTCAGATGAAACCAAAGCTTCAAAGCATGGAAATCTTAAGTACTGATCTGCAGATAATTAGAGCTTCAGAATCTATGTACTACAGTACTAAAATTCTTCAATCCTTTAAATGAACAAAACAGTGCACCATAAGGCTAAGCTTTTTGAACAAAGGTACCTCAAATAAGCTAATTTACAGAATGTATCCAAAATCTGGGGCCTATGGCTCTCATGGAATAGAAATTTGGCAAATTTTATAAAACATTTTATGATATAAACATCATCATAAAACAGTCTCTGACTCAATAATGCCATAAAACATTTCCCAATGTTTGATTGTGCCATGTAGTTCAACATGGGCTATTTTCAAGGTGGAGCCATCTCTGAATATATCTCAGCTTTTCCAGTGAATGCAGTACATTAGAAATTATGTCATTGTTGAAGGCAGTGAGGATCTGGTAAGGAAATGTCTCTGGAAAGAAGATTCAAGGGGTCAAGGCTATTCTGGTATTAATTAAATTAATAAATAATTACATTAATATAATTAATGTAATAAATCAATTAGGAAAAACTTGTATTAAATCAGCACTCCTAGGTTAACAATTCAATTGATGAGCTATTACAAATAATAGCTCTGTTAGTTAAGGAAACCCCTTAAGGACCATTTAGTTGTTTGGCCTTACCTGAGACAGCAGGTCAGGATTTTAAGATGTTAAAAAAAGGAAAAAAAAAACCTAATCAGTATCATTCAAATTGCTAAACCAAACCTCTGAACAAGAATATAAGCAAAGACAAAGGATCCTGCCATATAGGAAGGAATGCAATAGTTGAGATAAATTCACTGGAGCCATTCAGAGGTTAAACAAAACATTTCAGTCTCTCTCCGTAGTTCAGATTGCCAAGAGTTGAGAGCTCAGTAGCCTCTGGAAGGCCCTAGGTTGCCATCCCTGCAACTGTACAGTTTTTTAATTCACTTTTTAAGACTGCCAACCAAGCTTTCCAGCTGCAGCATTATTTCTTTGCCATTCGTTTTTCCCAAAGGCCTGCCAATAACAGCAGCAGAATGCAAAAAATAAAAATAAAATGATGGTCCCCTTCCAACTTGAGATTTATTGTTCAATAAAAATCTACTTCTTTCACAATAGGAATTTTAAAGGTATTATATTCATTTAATCATTGTTGTTATTGGTAGAGTAATTGGTATTAAACATTCTAGGACTGGTCTAAGAGGTCAAAGGGCCAAAGGGGATTTATGAGTTTCCCCTTATTATATTCACCCATCTGTGTTTGTTATTTAAAGACGAACATTAAAGCCTAACCTCAGAGAGATGAGAGGCATGGAACGTTCTGCTGTGGTAGGAAAGGATAATCTGACATGGGTAACCTCTACTCCCAGTTAGAGATAAAGGTAGAGATACAATTTAACTTTAATTCTTTTTAAAATAATAATAATAATAATTATTATTATTATTATTATTATTATTATTATTATTATTATTATTATTATTATTATTATTATTATTATTATTATTATTATTATTATTATTATTATATACAAAATGACAGTATACATAGCAAAAGAGATAACTATGCTGGATTTCGTATCACAGATCACTAGTCGAATACTTCCCAAGCATTTAGGACTGCGTGATGTATCGGCGAATTATACGAGCAGATCCCAGTAAGGTGGCCTTCTGCAGCTGACCAATGGTGATCTTGTCAGAGCCAATTGCTTTTAAGTGCTTGCCTAGGTCTTTAGGTACAGCTCGCAGTGTGCCAAGTACCACTGGAACCACCTGCACTGGTTTATGCCAGAGTCTCTGCAATTCGATTATCAAATCTTGATATCTGGTGATGATGATATTATTATTATTATTATTATTATTATTATTATTATTATTATTATTATTATTATTATTATTATTATTATACGCAATTAATACATTATACTATTTGGCAGAATGGTATTATAGTGTTTGACTAAAGATTATTAACACTGATGATTTAGATAATTTTTACTTTTAAACGTAAAGAAACATGTCTATGACAACGTTAACCATAATTTCAAAAGTGATAATGTTCAAAGAAGCATGATGTTGCATAAAATTTACATCAAGAACTGAGAGTTGCATTGGTAAACAACTGCAAAATGCATTGTTATTGATTATATAATGAAGGTTTCTATCAAGCTTAATATTTAATATTACAGTCTATACCTATTGTTGCGTATGCATACGAGGAAAAAAAGAAAAACATTAAAAAGCTATTTGATTTCTGACTTTTCCTTTGTTCCTCAAACAATTTGCAATATCTGCAAGAATTTAGACCCTCTTAGAAACCATATAGTAGGTGCCTATATTTGACAAGCTATATAAAATATTATAAATATATGGGGACCATTTTTGCTTGAATTTGGTTAAACTGCTGCTATGAATATTTACAGTTAATTTTTCCATTGCCACATATTCTTCAAGCTCAAAATCCTATTTAGATATAATCAGAATTGCGTCTTTCTACCAAAGTTGGGAAAAACTTATTTTTAGAAATTATATTTCTTATTCTGTGTTTATACCTAGTAAAAATGGTTGTTTCATTTCAAATTTAAATTCCAAAATGTTCTGTATTTTATGTATATCTTATCCAGTACTTTTGAAGTTTTTCTAGCATGTCCTCCCATGTGATAAAATGTTCTGTTTCCTAGCATTTCCAATATTTATCTCTGGATGTTTTGTCTATCTGGGAAATTATTGATAGTAATCTATAGTTCTCGATGTGCTTCATAAACATGCTTAATTCTCCAAAAAACATATCCTCCCTGCAGTAATTTCCAAGATATTTATAAACAAATCTTTAGTTCCCATAATTTGTGCTCAGACTCCACTATTTCAAAGGATTTTTTTTTCCTGCTTTAAAATACCAATGTCAAAAAGAAAGATGTAATGGCATAATTTTAATGTAGCCGTTGTTCTTGCTTTGTTTGCTACCATCAAAAAAAATCTTTTTGACAAGTTCAGTAGACCCCTTCAGACCCAACAGAGTCCAGCTTCCACCTTCTGATCTTCCTCTGTATCATTTTGGCAGTGTGAAGATTAAAGCTTATCCAATTAGCCACCCATGGCTTTTGCCAAGTTAATCGCTTAAATCTCTGAAATCTTCACAGCAGAGTGGAGTGTGCAGCTATCTTTTGATTACAGGAGCAGATTTAACTAATTAAAAGGCTTAGCAATTGCCCAAATATAAAAGATGTTGAGGGTTATAATTGAGAATTGTGCCTCGCTTTAACAAATGGCAGCTTATCTTCTCAAGTATATTGTTTCATTGGTTCATGCTTATAAACTTTAGTCTTTAACAGATTAGTCTTTCAGAATTTTTCCTTGACTATGGCCACACAATGCTTTCATTTAGCAAGGATTTTAAAAATAGTCGTCTACATAATCATACTTTCCTCTATGGATAGTAAAATTCAGACGTAGTCTTTGAAGCTTTCTAAGTGTTTCAACTTGAGTTCACCAATTGTTATGAAATGTGATGTATGCATTTTGAAAACCCCCGACTATGAATAACAAAAGTTGGAAAGTTCCAATGTCTCATTCCAAGATGCTATTTTAATATTTCCTGAGGTGGTTTATCAGAATATAGTCTGATTACTTTTTTTCAACAGATCATAGTTTTTCAAATGCTTGGAGCAAGGTTTTCGAACATACTATGTGAATCTACTTCTGCCCACATCCAATTACTATTAAAATATGATAGATGTAAATTATATTGTATTAACCACCTGTAGCTGGTTGAATTATTTTCACCAAAAGATTTTCAGTAATGCTTTAGGGACTCAGATTCGTTCTGGACTACAACTTTATCTGGGATGAGTTCGACCCTGTGACTCCTGAGGACATGGACAGGTTGTTGGGTAGGCTGAACTCCACCACATGTTTATTGGACCTGTGTCCCTCCTGGATGGTGCTGGCCACCTGGGAGGTTACACGAGGCTGGCTCCAGGAAGTTACCAACGCTTCTTTGTTGGAGGGTGCTTTCCCTGCCGCTTTGAAAGAGGCGGTGGTGAGGCCCCTCCTTAAGAAGCCCTCCCTGGACCCGGCTATTTTAGCGAACTATCGTCCAGTCTCCAACCTTCGCTTTTTAGCGAAGGTTGTTGAGAGTGTGGTGGCATATCAGCTTCCTCAGCACCTGGAGGAATCTGTCTATCTGGACCCGTTCCAGTCCGGTTTCAGGCCTGGTTACAGCACCGAGACGGCTTTGGTCGCGTTGGTGGATGACCTCTGGAGAGCCCGGGACAGGGGTTGTTCCTCTGTCCTGGTCCTTTTAGATCTCTCAGCGGCTTTTGATACCATCGACCATGGTATCCTGCTGCGACGGTTGGAGGGATTGGGGGTGGGAGGCACCGTTTATCGGTGGTTCTCCTCCTATCTCTCTGACCGTTCGCAGACGGTGTTGGCAGGGGGGCAGAGATCGGCCCCGAGGCGCCTCACTTGTGGGGTGCCTCAGGGGTCTGTTCTCTCGCCTCTCCTGTTCAACATCTACATGAAGCCGCTGGGTGAGGTTATCCGTGGTTTCGGGGTGGATTATCATCTGTACGCTGATGATACGCGGCTGTACATTTCCACCCGAACCACCCCAACAGCTGTCGAGGTGATGGGCGGTGCCTTGAGGCCGTGGGGTCTGGATGGGGAGGAACAGGCTCCAACTCAACCCTTCCAAGACAGAGTGGCTGTGGGTACGGCGTCCCGGTACAGTCAGCTTACACCATCGCTGACTGTGGGGAGGAAGTACTGACCCCAGGAGGAGTGCGCAACAGGCGTCCTCCTGGACGATCGGCTGTCCTTAGAGAACCATTTGACAGCCGTCGCCAGAGCATTCTATCAGGTCCATCTGATTCGCCAGTTGCGCCCTTCCTTGACCGTGACGCCTTGCGCACAGTCACTCACGCCCGCCACTTCCCGCCTGGACTATTGCAATGCTCTCTACATGGGGCTCCTTGAAGAGCACCGGAGGCTCAGTTAGTCAGAATGCGGCCGCGGTGATAGAGGGAGCACCGCGTTGCTCCCATATAACACCTATCCTGCGCGGCCTGCACTGGCTACCGTAGTCTTCGGGTGCAATTCAAGGTTTTGGTGACCACCTTTAAAGCGCTCCATGGCTTAGGACCGGGATACCTTGAGACCGCCTTCTGCCGATTGCCTCCCAGCGACCTGTGCGCTCCCACAGAGTGGGCCTCCTCAGGGTGCCGTCGACCAAACAATGTGGGTTGGCGGCCCCAGGGGAGCCTTCTCTGTGGCGGCACCAGCCCTGTGGAACGAGCTCCTCCAGGATTACGACAACTACCCGACCTCCGGACCTTCAGACGGGAACTGAAGACTATTATTGTTTCAGCGTGCAGGACTAGCCTAAGATAAAAGGTTTTAGCATATCTTAATGGGGTTTTTATAGGTTTTTTATTTTTTAGTGATCAGGCCATGATATTATCTAGTTTTAATTGGGTTTTAATGTTTATTTATTGTACTGTTTTAATATGCCTGTGAACCGCCCTGAGTCCTACGGGAGATGGTGCGGTATATAAGTTCGATTAATAAATAAATAAATAAATAAACTCTATTGGGGCTCTATAAATAACGGTGGTTTCCAGGAATATGGTTCTAATGAATACTTGTGCTGCTATTATTGATGTTCTATTTGGACAAGAAACAAGCATCATAAGTTTAAAAAGCAGATTACAGTAGTAACATATTGGAAATAGGGACAATTGTTATGAATGTATTTTCCTTTCAGAGAAGTAAAGGACAGGGCACCTAGAAATGAGATGGTTCATTGAAAAGCAAATGAAAGAAAGTTTGAGATAAGCTAACTCTATGCCACAGTTATGCAAATAACATCCCCTTTTTGGATATTGAGGATTATTGCCTAATTAAAGCTAAAAGTACTGGAAGGTAAACTCCTTTGCTACCACATAAAATAATGCATTGATCTGCAATGTGGCCCAAGTTATCAATTAAATAAGAAGAGAACTAAAATGACTGTAGCACAACAAGAGAAGTTTCATTAAAGTAGATTTTGAAGGACATACAGGTAAATGCACTGATTATTTACTAACCCACAAGCAAGATTAATTTTGAGAATACTTTCATAATTTGATATTAATAAATATTAATAATATGGAATTAGGAAAGCATTCTCAAAATTAGTCTTGTTTGAGGTTAGATTTGTTAAGACTCTGGGCAGCTTACAAAATATCAAATACGTAACTAGCATAGTATAACACAAAATAGTCTTGACAACAGAACCATACTAATATTCAAAAAACAAGAAAGAGGCTTCATAAGCAATCTAATCTCAGGTTTGAGTGCACAGCAAGGTCTTAAGTGATTTCCGGAACACTTACAAGTCGGGGGGGACATACTAACCTCGGAGGCTGCTGTTCCAGATAGTGGTTGCAATGAGAAGGCATGCTTCCTCATTTCCATAAAATGACACTTTGAGCACACCCTTAGCCTAAATATAGCAGGTGGGCAGAAGCAACTAGAAACAAGCAGTTCTTCAGATAACTAAGCCTTATGAAGGCTTTATGGTGATAACCAGCACCTTGAAGTGCACCTGGTTGCTTGATTGGCAACCAATGCAGCTCACTTAGCAAGGATGACCCTTGGGCTTAATAAAAAGTACCTGTTACTGTCATGGCACTTTGAACCAGCTATAGCTTCCAGATGGTCATGAACAGCAATGCTCCAATTGTGAGCTGACTAGAGTGTTAAGTGACTAGCTGAAGGGTCTTCCTGATCAAGGAATGGCACACAAGATAAACTTGTACAAATCCCTTCCTGGCCAAAGCTGCCATCTCCTCTTCAAGCAGTAGCTACAAGTCCAGGAGGATCTGCAAGTTGTGCACCAACAGTCTCCAGTGGGAAAGTGCAAACATTTGCAACCTGAGGGACCCAAACAGTGATAGCCAGTCTTGTCAGGACTGAGATGAAATCTGTTCCTCCCCATCCAGACCAAAACAGCTTCCAGACACAGGGTTAGTACATTGGCAGCTTTACCTGTGCAGTCCAGGGCTGAGATACAGCTGGGGTACATCACCATACTAATGACCCCAAAGTGTTAAACAACAGAAGTGACACTGAAGCACGCCACTTTAAAAGAAAATCATTCTAAAGCCCTAACGAGGGTGGAGTTCAGCAAATACATTCAGATACAGATTTTACATCTTTAAATTTTTGTTACAAATAGAACTACAGCAGGTTAGGGAATAGCATTGTGGCACTCCTTCATTTCTGCCAATTTAAGAGAAGCAGTTACAAAACACTAACAATGAAAACAAAACAAAAACAAGCAAAGTGATCTCTTCTAACCTCACTTTTCTCTGAAACCGAGTCAGAAAAAAACCTTAATTTTAACTAATGTAATAAAAGTAGCAAAACTGCAAAAATATTGAAGTATGAAATAAGCTGTTAAACTTGTTTAATGCTTGTGTGCATTGGTGCCCAATGGATCACTGCTGATAGGAAACGTAAAAAGAGTTACATGCCAATTAGTCTTAACTGGACCTGGAAAGTTGTTTGGTAGAACTCTGAAACAGTAAGAAATGTGACAACAAGCAAAATCTTGCAAATTTATTCAGCTTCATATGAGGCAGCCGATGTTCATAACAAAAAATATATGAATGTAAAAGTTTCTTGCATGGTGCTTGCTGAGGTAGAAAAAACATTTCCATTATAAAATGTTTTGTAGAAATAAGGAGTTGAAGATTTGTTGCTGAATGTTGTAAGAGATAAATATGATGGAAATAGAGCACGACGAACAATAAGTGGAAAGTTTAACAGATTATTCAGCAGTGAGTAGAGAGTAAGATAAGAATATGTGATGTCCCCTTCATTCTTTAATGCATATATGAATAAATATGTTATGAATACTTACGTTAGGAATACTTATTGTATATATTTATAACAGGTATAGTGGCTGTGTATATATATACTTTTGAGTGCAAATGATGCAATATTGCTAACTGTGAACTGAAATTATTTGTAGCAAATATTAAATTGTCTGTATGATGCAATGAACAACACCAATTTTAAAATCAATGTAGAAAAGAGCAAGGCAGTTGTGTTTGGTGGGGAAGGGAACTTATGTTACAAATAAATGGCAAAAACTAAACTAAGTGTATTAATTTGTTTACTTTGTTACAATGGGTCCTAAATGGGGAAATGGGTGGAGAAATTTAAAAATATACAAATACTGATAAAAACACATTTGGCAATATGTGGCCTGTTTCAAGGAAGGAATACTTGTTGAAAGAAGCAAAACTTGTGTATAAAAGTATACCTTTTGCTCATTTGTTATACAAGTGGGAGTTGGGTATGTCAGAACATGGAACCTGGGGGAAATAGTGGCAACAGGATATTAAAAATGTTTGCTTGCTCATTTATTTAGTTATTTATTTAATTTATTTGATGTATGTGCCTGCATTTGTCTAGAGGCAATTTTTGGACTCTTATGTGTAAAATAGAAAGATATGATTTGATGTGTGAGTGCTATATGAATATGGAATAAATACAGTGATATTTAGTCCATATTCATATAAATGAATGGCTCTTATTGCAAAAAATAATCTGAAAGGATTTGATCATATATAAAGACTGAGGAAAGTTCGAATTGTAAAACAAATATATGAAGAAAGAGTAACTGATCGAGATGATGGAGAAGAGAGTTGTGGCTGGATGTAATTTACTCTTTAAAAAGCAGTGACAAGTTTAAAGAATAAAAGGGAATGTCAGAAGTGATAGCAGAATGCTATGGAACAAGATAGTTTTCAAGGATAGGCTGCAGGGGGGAACTGCTTCCCTGCCCCCCCCCCAATGCCCAACTGAGCTGCGCGATCATCACAGGTGTTTTTTATTTTACTTTTAAAAGTATTTTTTCTTCGGCCGAAAAAATGCTTTTAAAAGTAAAAAAAAAAGGCTCTGATGATCGCACAGCTCAGCTGGGATCGTCAGAACTTTTTAAAAGCATTTTTTCTACAACCTCTTTCTCCCTTATATTTTCAATTTGTCTGACTTTCTATTGCTTACTTTTTTTCTGCATAACACTGCTTACTCAAAAGAAAAAACACAAGATACATAGATTACTTCTGGAAAGAATAAATATTCCTAAAGATGGATCGTTTATGGTGTAGACTGATTTGCTCAACAGTGGTATGCTCCCTCTACTGGCAGTTCATCAGGGCTGATGTTTAATAATGCACAAAGGGGCTCAAGCAAGTGTTTCATATACATAGATTCCACACCTGATATTATTGGAGTGGGCAACAAACGAGCAACAATAAGGAAACAATCAGAGTGAAAGTCAGAAGAGTTGACAAGATGCTGTACTAGTTACCAAGGCCATAGAACAATTAATGACATAATCCCATACAGTACTTCTCTCAGCAACAAAGACAAATCAGGATACAGGTTCTCTACCTAAAATGGCTTAATTTTAGCAGGTAGTATTTACTATATATCTGTGAACAACTTTAAGCTTTTAGAAAACAGGATAGCTGATCAAAATCCCAATACTGTCTTTTTTGCAATTTAGCACTCTGTACCAGGAATGCAATTGTGGCTAGTAACAATAATCTGAAGAGTAAAAATATAGTGATCAAGTACTGCAATACTATATTATCAGTATATAACTCAATTCTTGCACTGATTTTCCTGATCAAATGTGTAGCAGTGAGGTCTCCTTCTGAAATTTGTTGTGACTACACTGTTGCAATGCCCTTCATAGTCACATGATCAAAATTCGGGTGCTTGGTAGCCTGCCTTCACTTACAACCAACTGCAGGGGAGCTGCAACTCTCCTCCATCTCTGCCCTTAAACGCCCAGCAAAAAAAGGCATTTTACAAGACCGAAGCTGAGCAGCTGCCTTTAGAATTTTGTTTCTTCTTTTTTTATAAAGGGTCAGGCTGGGTGCACCTCATTAGCCGTGAAGAGAACACTGAAGATCAGCTGGAGTGGCCAAGTGCAGGGGAGCACAGGTGGCTGGGATGGAGCTTGGTTTTGGTGGGGGGAGGGTGCATCATGCAGTGACATTAGAGACTCATGGGCATTTGGAACTTCCCGCCAGGCAGCTTCTTTGTGCTCCACTGTGGAAACTTCGTGAGTATTCAGCCCTTCGTGGAGATGTGCGGCTACTTCATGCATGGCCTACACTGAACCACCCAGGTCTTCCCCCACTTCCCTAAGGCACTCCCATGCTTCTTAATTGGGGCCCCCTCCACTCCATAACTGGTGAGCTAGCTTAATGACTGCAAGGGAAACTGCCCTGATTACAGTTGTTGAGCAAAACAGCCATGTGATATCTTGCTTAATGACCGCTTTCCTCAATGAGATTCCAGCCCCAAATGTTAAGTGTGGACTACTTGTAGACCTAGTTTCCTGCACAGATCATTCTAGTTCAGGGTCTGCAACCTTAAACACTCAAAAAATCATTTGGACCCATTTTCCACAGGAAAAAAAAAACACACTGGGAGCCACAAAACCTGGGTAGGCATGGCCAACTTAATGTCACTCACTCCCACCCAGTCACATGACCCCGTAGCCACACCTATCCAGCGAACAAAACCATTCTCTATGTCTCAAACTTCCCCTCTCCCTATCTTCTTCTCTCTCTCCCCCTCCCCCTTCTGTATCTCTCTGTATCTCTGTCCCTCTCCCTCTCTTCCCATCTCTCCCCCCTCCTCTCTCCCCCTCTGTATTTCTCTCTCCCTATCTTCCCCTCTTTCTCCCCCTCTCTCTGTGTATTACTGTGTGTGCGTGTCTCTCTCACACCCTCTGTGTATCACTCTGTGTGTCTCAATGTCTCTGTCCCCCACCCCTCTGTATATGTGTTGGATGTGTGTTGTGTGTCTATCTGTCACTCTCTTTCTCTCTCTCTCTCTGAAAGCCATGGCTGGGGAAAGCCAGCAAGTTCTTCCTGAGGCGCTTTGCTACTCCTTTTATTTCTTCTTTTTGGAAATCCAGGCTGGCTGAGGAACGATTGCCAGCAGTGGTGGAGGCTTCCCTTTGGGTGACCGTCTTCCTCCTTCCCCCCTCCTTCTCCTCTCGCAACCCCCTGACCGGCTGTGGCTGAGCCAGGAGCGTGCACACATGTGGGGAGACCCTCCGCAACCGAGCGCAAAAGCACAGCAAAGGCACGCACGCTTAAGGAGGGTCTTAACAGGACGAAACAGGATGCAGCTTCTCTCCTGCACTGAGACTCCGGCCATTACCTTGCCGTGTTGTCCTCCACCCTAGCAGTTCTTCAGCCAAGCACGGAGGGCATGAACTCCAGCCCAAAATGGCAGGAAGTGAAGGCTGCCTTACATGCAAATGTGGCATGAAGGCAGGTACACTTCATTCCTGCACTGTCCAGCGACCCTCCTCCCCCTCTTGTGATCCCCTGGCCGGCTGTGGCTGAGCAAGGAGTGTGCGCATGCATGGGGAGACCCTTCTAACGGTTGGCCACCCTACATGCATCTTTTCTGCATTTTGCCACTTGCTTGAGGAGTGTCTCTCCATGCATGGGCATGGTCCTGGCTCAGCCACAGCCTGCCAGGGGGTCATAAGAGGAGGGGGGAGGAGGGTCACCTGAAGGCAAGCCTCTGCTGCGGCTGGCAATCATTCATCAGTCAGCTGGATTTCCAAAAATATCCAAAAATATAAAAGG
The DNA here is from genome assembly GCF_028640845.1 of Ahaetulla prasina. NCBI lineage: Eukaryota > Metazoa > Chordata > Lepidosauria > Squamata > Colubridae > Ahaetulla > Ahaetulla prasina. The sequence goes on from NC_080540.1 coordinate 121,547,382, forward strand.
GGTGAGGGGCGGGGCCAATCAGTGATGGGATAGGGAGCCACAGCAGAGGGTCCAAAGAGCCACATGCGGCTCCAGAGCCACGGGTTGCCGACACATGTTCTAGTCTTTGACTTCCTAACTACTGTTAAAAATAGAGTTAGTGCCATCACCATGTTAGTGGTCAACACTGAAGAGGGTTTGTACAGAAGGAAGCAGCTACCTGCTTTAATCAGACAAACATCAAATCAGTCTGTGATATCATCTGAATGCACTAAAAATTCCTCTAAATTGGGCAGAGGAACACAGGCTCTTCAGAGATGTTTTCAATACTATGCCACTGAATTCACTGCTCATCTGCAATACTATACCTTATTATATCAGGTTCTGCATTTTCATTTTGAAAAGATGCTTGGAGTTTTCTGTGTACTGTGAAAAGTTCATCTACTAAAATTTGCCGTCTTTCACCTTCTATCTGAGTTCTGCAAGAACTGGATTAAGGATCATTGTTGGATAAAAAAATGAATAAAATAGCTAAAGAATGGCACACATGTACTCATCTATTAACAGAACAGAATATTATATCCCGACTAAGATTTTATTCAAGTAAAATCTAAGCTTCTGAAAAATGTCACAAGACATCTCTTTCACAATAATTCTGTTTTTATAAAGTGTGATACTTTTATGACACTTATAAAATAAGAACTATAAAATAATTTGCATGCGGAAAAGGGCTGTAAAGGTGAAAGAAGTCCATCTTCAATCCAATACTTAAGACAGATTATAGAATGAACACATGTATTTAAAAAATAAACCATGATAACAGATGCCATGAATGTCTTTGTAGAAGCCTGATTCACACACACTATTACCAAAGAGGATGTCAATTTATCATGCAGTTACACTCCATGTATATCAGGAAGAATTGCAGGATTGTAGAAGCCCCATCATTGTTCTTGCAGCCCTCAGAATCTATTCAAATTGGGCAGAACCATTTTTGAATTTAGAAAGATTTGGGAAAGATTTTAAGAGGCAAAACTAGCACCTTAAGTTTTGCAAAAGCTTAGGATATCCATTTCACACTATTAAAATGTTAGCTGTTCATAAAAATGGATATACTTTGGAGTGCAACTCTGCAGGTACTTTCAAGAGAAGCTCTGAACAGGAAATGAAAAGTAAATCGAATAAAGATAAAATACTTTCTGCATTTGGGTTTTCCCCAAATTGAGGGATTTTTAAAAGCACATGTGTAAATCAGCTAGGTGTTTTCCAAAGTAAAATGAACCATAATTGTCATATTGACCTCCCAGTTACAACTGTTTACATGGATACATCTGACGTGTTGATACAGAGTGAAGCAACAGGTCTTTCAGACGATTGGTTTTTTCTTCAAGATTTTGCAATAAAGACCTGACTCCAACAGTGGCCTGGAGAGGGAGAAAGAAAGACAAAACACAGTGCAGCTTATCTGTTTCCCGAAGACAGAATAACATCCAAAGGAAGGAATAATGAATACAAATCAAATTCTTTACTACTGTATCTCATGTTCCTGAACTGTTCCCGATTTTTAACTTCAGTACAGCTTTTCCTTTTCTGTTATAATGATTGTGTGTAAAATATCCACATGAAAATGACAGCTCTGCTCTGTGGATTTGGAAAAGTCCAAAATACTATTTTAAGGACTAACAAGAAGCCGAAAATTCTCAGAGAGTTAAAAAAAAAAAAGTCTCTAAAGTTTTCTTCAGAGAAAACTACAGAAATTGATGAGGGGAACCAATCTTCTCAGGAATACAGCATGATTGGATGGGGGCTGGTCCTCACCTACAATGCCTTGTGCACTGAGGGAGAAACTGCTTCTAAATCATCCTTCAGTAGCTTCATTCTAGGTCAGGGTTCTGAATGTAGCAGAGCAGCTTCCTTGCTGAGATCCACTGAGAGTCAAAGGGCAGCAAATTGCACAAAGGTGGTAAAAACTGACAGTTAACACAGTCAATGTCCAGGAATTACTAGAATCTCATGTCACTATAATCTAAGATAATGAAGCAATGCCATCCACTCGCAAGACCTTTCCCAGGCTATAACTCATTGTGAATCAGCACTCCCATGGCCCTCCAGTCTCTTGAAACATAAAACAAGAGTCCTGTTTTGGACACATTTATCTAAAAGGGGCTATGGCAGACTCATTATCAATCTACACTAAACACACTTACTTGGATTTATGTCCAAATAAGTTTGCTTATGAAAGCAGATTTGTATATTATGACAGAGCAGCTGGAAGTTAAAAGGGAAACAGAACCCACATTCTACTAAAAAGCGGAAATCACTCAATACAAGAGCAATTTCAACTGCAGGACTGTTGGCTTCATACAATACAAACTAGCCAACCATATTTAGCCTGATATCCTGTACAAACCCGGTTCTTCTTTTAATGTTTTTATTACAATGTGTTCAGTTGCGAGGGGTTATTTTTTTACATTTCCATAGAAAGGTAAGTCATCAGTCAACCAAAAGAGGGAAAGATTGGGAGAAAGGCATATGTATTTTGCCATCTCCATTCTTCTCTTTGTATTTTAATTTCAATTCCATTTTTTCGAATTATTTTTTTAAAACCAGAAGTGGCAAAATCTCAGGAAAAACAAGATATTATTGACATTTACTCTGCTTGGCTAACAGAGCGGAAGGGCATTTTTATTAAAACCTCTAGCCACGGAAAGCATGACTGATCTGAGCGTTTCTCAACATCAACTCATAACATCAACTGTTATGGCAATATATAGTCATGGTTTCAGGTCTGTTTATACTGGATTCAATTTCTGGCTCTCTAATCATATTTAGGCAGTACCTCCAAGTCTATGAATATACAAAGCTTTCTTGACAAACTTATTTGTCAGCTGTGCAAAACATTTGCAAGCTAAGCCAACATTCTTATAGAAGAGAAAGCTACATGAGGAGCATTTGTTGATCCTGACTGTAGATATATGCAATCACACTAGTACTTGCTCTAATTGCCCATTATAAAAGTAAATATAGATAAACTCCTTGCTTAAAAGTTTGTGCTGACCAATTGGCCCCCATCTTCACCCATATCTTCAATAAATCATTAGAGATGTGCTATGTTCCTTCTTGCTTCAAATGCTCTACTATCATCCCAGTGTCGAAGAAGCCTACCATCAAGGAACTGAATGACTACAGACCAGTTGCTCTAACATCTATAGTCATGAAAATCTTTGAAAGGCTAGTGCTGTCCCACTTGAAAACCATCACGGATCCGCTGTTAGACCCCTTGCAATTTGCATACCGAGCAAATACATCAACAGATGATACTGTTAATATGGCTCTGCACTACATCTTAAAACATCTTGAATTCCAAAGACCTACGTAAGGGTCCTCTTTGTAGACTTTAGTTCAGCATTCAATACCATCATTGCAGACACTCTTCTAACTAAGCTAAACCAGCTACAGGTACCTGAACAGACTTGTAAGTGGATCATAAGTTTCCTAACAAACAGGAAGCATCAGGTGAAGCTAAGCAGAATCACATCAGATACCTGTACAATTAGCACAGCCCCCACCCCCAAGGCTGTGTGCTCTCCCCACTTTTCTTCTCTTTTTATACCAGTGACTGCATCTCTAATGATCCATCTGTTAAACTACTGAAGTTTGTAGATGATACAACAGTGATCGGTCTCATTCAAGACAATGATGAATCTGCATACAGACAGGAGGTTGAACAATTAACCTCGTGGTACGACCAGAACAATCTGGAACAGAACACACTCAAAACCGTAAAAATGGTGGTAGACTTTAGGAGAAACCCTCCCATACTTCCACCTTTCACAATACTAGACAACATAGTATCAACAGTAGAAACCTTCAACCTTCAAATTTCTAGGTTCTACCATATCGCAAGAGCTAAAATGGACAGCTAACATCAAAAATGTCATCAAAAAAGCACAACAAAGAATATTCTTTCTGTGCCAACTCAGAAACTGCCCAAGGAGTTGTTGATCCAGTTCTACAGAGGAATTATTGAGTCTGTCATCTGCACCTCTATAACTGTCTGGTTTGGTTCTGCAACCCAACAAGACAAACACAGACTTCAGAGGATAATTAGAACTGCAGAAAAAAACATTGCTACCAACCTGCCTTCCATTGAGGACCTGAATACTGCATGAGTCAAAAAGAGGGCTGTGAAAATATTTACAGACCCCTCACATCCTGGACATAAACTGTTTCAACTCCTACCCTCAAAACGATGCTATAGAGCACTTCACACCAGAATAACTAGACACAAGAACAGTTTTTCCCCAAATGCCATCACTCTGCTAAACAAATAATTCCCTCAACACTGTCAAACTATTTACTAAATCTGCACTACTATTAATGTTCTCATCGTTCCCATCACCCATCTCCTTCTACTTATGACTGTAAGACTGTAACTTGCTGCTTGTATCCTTACGATTTATATTGATATTGTTTCCTAATTGCTTATTTGTACCCTATAACTATCGTAAGTGTTGTAAGTGTTGTACCTTGATGAACGTATCTTTTCTTTTATGTACTCGAAGAGCATATGCACCAAGACAAATTCTTTGTGTGTCCAATCACACTTGGCCAATAAAAAATTCTATTCTATTCTATTCTATTCTATTCTATTCTATTCTATTCTATTCTATTCTATTCTATTCTATTCTATTCTATTCTATTCTATTCTATTCTAAATCCAGTCAGAAGGTTGTAGCCCCAATGGAGAAAAGGACATGATCAAGAAATAATCAAATTATCCTGAAACTATAAGATCTATACATATAGTTTTAAAAATGGTATCTAGACATGTAGAGTTGGGATCTAAAGATTGCTACACACATATTCCCTAAAGCAAGGATTTCTTACAAAAGCTTGTGTGATTAATAGAAACACACTATATACTTTTCTGTACCAAACTGGACTCTGCTTTAACAACCAGAAATTAATGTTTATAATTATTATTGTTATTAATTAGATATGTATGACTATTTCAAGGTTAATAGTGAAGATTCACTTCCCAAATGTTGTCCTGCAAAAATATATATGTTTTTTTGCTATAAAGCTATAATAGCAACAGTTCATAAATATTCCTGAAACATTTTAAAAAGAGCATTTTTAATACTTATTGCATTGGTTGTTAGAAGTAGTTAACAGGATCAACATTTTTTTTAAATGTCAGTTTCTTTAAGCTTCCGAGTTCATTATATCCTTTTGTAATCTTTGGTGTGTACTGACATAGGAACTGTAATGAACATCATTTTGGAAACTTGTCATGGGAAGGCTTTACCACAGAAAGGGAGCTCTACATAAATCACAAAGAATACATTGCAATCACAATGCATTCACTTACTGTTGATACTAAAAATTATAGCAAAATCTAAAGCCAAGAAGCTGGGCTGCTCTGAGGCAGGCAATACCTTAGTTGTACTTTCACCACTCCTCTGGTATCTGTTGCGTTCTTGAATTTTTCCAGCGATCTCTTGTGCAATATGGCAAGCTGAATCATACAACAACAACCTTTTTTAAAAAAAACAGTGACAATATTAAACAGCAGTAAAATTTCCTTATTCCTAGGAAAAGCTTTTATTACATGCCTGTTTCCTCAAAAGAAGTTTTCTTCCATTTCTTCTTGTTTAGACTTTGTGAAATACAGGAAATTGTGTGTGTGTGTTTATGTGTCCATCCTGCCAAATGAGTACAGAATGAGGAGTTTGATTTATATCATAAACATAAGAGTTTACTTTTTAAACATCTATAATGGAGGATTGCCAAGGCTATTATCTATACAAAAACTGTTCCTACAGTAAATTGTCCTAATATACAATAATTGTTCATACATGTGATTGTCCTAATACATATTTGCCCATATTGATATAAATATGGCAGGTATGACCAAAGCTATGAATGATGAATTGGTCTTCCATTCCCCCCCCCCCCATTAAGGCCAACCTATGAGATCCCAGAATGAAAAAGTGATGTCTTCCTTTAATTCACTAAGCCATTATATCACCTTTAAAGGCAATAATTGCAATCAAACATTTCCTGTGATTAGTGATCTCTTTTTCCTGTAGGAAATTTGGCATATTCCTCATGGTAAATCTTTTTGAAAGTTTTGTCAAGGGTCTCTTGACAGCAAAATAGGCAGCATACAAATTTAGTAAATCAGGTTTTCTTGTATGAACTTCTCTTTTACATTCTACCACATTTGAATAGACCTGGACTTTAATATAGCCATTCCAAAGAATTTAATTTATTCTTCATCATCCATTATTTTGCAGACTATCTGTATTGGGGGAGGGGGTGTCACTGTCTTGCTGCATGACCATTTATGCTTAAATTTCATGTTACGTTGCCTGATATACTCTGTAGAATTATCTCATATGACACAAAGTATATTCTTTCAGCAGCAACATCCAAGTTCTGAGACAGCAACTCTTAACCATGATATTATGACCTCCATGCTTGATAGCTGGCATGAGATTCTTATTGTGGATTGTTTCCATAAGGCATAACAATGACCATGTAGCCCTAAATAAATCTACTCTTGACATATCTGTTCCCTGAACATTTCCCCAAAGTCCGGAGGATTAATAATTAATTACATTACACTATAATATGGCTTATAAAACACACCATTGAACACTGTAATTCTGTCATTATGTATATTAACTCAGACACTAGATCTTTAAAATGGACCAGGGGGATACTTCATACAATCTATAGCTTAAAAATATGCTTTGTGAAATTGGCCAAAACTTCGTAAAAGATTTTTTTTTCTCCCAAAATCTTCAAAATTTCAAATGTTCTTGAACTCTGGGTAGGTTGAAAGTACAGGTAGTCCTCAGCTTACAACCACAATTGAGGGCAAAATGTATGTTGTTAAGTGAGAAATTTGTTAAGTGATTTTGACCCATTTTATGACTGTTCTCTCTACATTTGTTAAGTGAATCACTGTAGATTTTAAATTAGTAAGATGGTCATTAAGTGACTCTGGCTTCCTCGTTGACTTTGCTTGTCAATGAAGGTCACAAAAGGGGATCACATGACTCCAGGACACTGCAACCGTCATGTGAGTAAGTTGTCAAGCATCCAAATGTAAATCATGTGATTTTTTTTTCCAGTTCTGTGGTAACTTTGGTCACTAAATGAACTGTTGTAAGAGGACTACCTGCACTAAAAAAGAGAGTATATGTTATAGAAAAGAAATGTTGAAGATTCTAATTCAAACATAAAATAAATCAGACATATTTTAGATGCTTAAATGATTTCATCATATCCTAATGTGTCCCAGCAAATGGTCCGTATACAACTTTGTCCTAAAACAGACATTGCAGGAAGAAAGCTGTGTGACCTGTGATATCCCAAAAGTCTAACAGTATCCTTTTAAACTAACTATTTTTACAAAAGGCATAAACACATATAAAATTGAACCAAAACATGCTACCACATCCAATTTTTGTCCTCAAAGTGAGAACATAACCTGAGTTTAACTCATAGAATCATCTGTTACAACGTCCTTCCTGTTGAAGACTACTTCAGCTTCAATCACAATACACGAGCACACAATAGATTTAAGCTTAATGTGAACCGCTCCAATTTTGATTGCAGAAAATATGACTTCAGTAACAGAATTGTTAATGCCTGGAATGCACGTCCAGACTCTGTTGTCTCTTCCCAAAATCCCCAAAGCTTTAACCAAAAACTATCTACTATTGACCTCACCCCATTCCTAAGAGGTCTGTAAGGGGCGTGTATAAGAGCACCAACGTGCCTACCTTTCCTGTCCTAATGTTCCCTTTGATTGTATCCAATTTCATATAGTTATTACATACTTATGATTATATTTATGCTTATATATCGTATAGTTATTTCATGCTTATGCTTATATATACTGTTGTGACAAATAAATAAATAAAATAAATAAAATAGAATGCTTAATTTCTTCTTCTTTTTTGGTAAGCATTCACTCTAGCCTACATTTCTGGAGTTTTCTGATGGGTTATCCATCCAAAGGTTTGACCCCACTTTGTTTTCAAAACCAATCAGCGAAGATAGGTGTGTACCAAGCAGTTACACTTAACTTGCCAAAAGGGATACCTATAGTTTTAGGGAAAGTGCCCAACTGTAAATATTCTACATCATTGAAATCCCTGCCTGGAAAACTTTGCATCTATGCAGCTCTTCCCAAAGGTGCTTTTTTCAAGGGGCAACTGGTTTTCAAGAGGCAAACTTTCTGGTTTTTCTTTGAAGACGTTTCGCATCTCATCCAAGAAGCTTCTTCAGGCCTGACTCAAGAAGTAACACGAAAAAGCTTCTTGGATGAGAAGCGAAATGTCTTCAAAGAAAAACCAGAAAGTCCAGTTGCCAACCATGATCTGAATGACTGAGAATCTCCAAAGACACTATGCAGCTCTTCTCTCCCGCTGCTACACCAAAATGATACAGGAGATTTAATTTCCCTGCCTGTAGAAATTCTCCCATTTTTTAAGCCAAAGGAGAAGAGCAGAATAGGGGGCAGGAGGACAGAAGGTGACTCCTGTTTTATAGCAATGTTTTTCAACCTCGTCCTCTTTTAAAGGGACGCACTTCAACTGGCTGGGAGTTCTGGGAGTTGGAGTCCACCCCTCTTAAAGTTGCAGAGATCGAGAGCCCCGCCTTCCGGGAAAAGGTGTGCACTTCATCCGCCCGCCCCGTTCGCCAAGCACTTTCAGCGGCAAAGGGAGGGAGCATGCGCAATGGCGAAGAGGCGGAGCAGCGAGGGGGGGCCGTCCTCCATGGGCTGCCCTCAGCCTCGAGCCGTTTGTCTCCCCGATTTTGCTCAATCTGCCTGCTGGGATTCGCCACCAGCCTGTCCAAATGGTCCACCGCGCCCTCCGTCACTCACCAAGGCTCCGCAGCCATCGCGGCGCCCGGCAACCGCAGGCTTCCTGAAGTCTATCTGTTCGGCTGGGAACTCTTCCGGCTCCGATCACCTGACTACGAGGCGTGCAGAGGCTCAATTTGTGACAGCGCGCCTCTCGGATGATTGGAGGAGGCGTCTTCCAGATGGAACTGGACGGAGTCGCAGATTAAAAAACAACAACAACAACAACGCGTGACCGTTCAGACTTTCGAGGCTCTGGGTTAGGAGTCTAGTTTCTAAAATTGCTTAATCGTAATCTGCATCCTGGACGGGGATCCCTGATTTAAGGAGACGTTTCCTGTTTGCATCTTTTCATACAGAAAAGCAAATGGGGAAACCAAAAAGGTGGCGTTTATGTGGCTCACAAACATGATGAGGTACCTAATTTAGAGCCAGGTTTCATATTCCTGATAAAGCACTACTCAAAGTTTGTACTTTAACAAATCATTGGCTTTCACTATTTCAGAAAAGTTGTTTTTATCTGCTTGGAAACCAAATTTTGGATCAGAATCTTGGGAGAAATGAGACATTCAGTGGCTAGCTGAACTGCCCACCTCAAAAAAAAAAACACCAAAAAAAAAACCCCACAACCCAAGAGCATTGCTCTACAAGATTGAACCCTTTTTTTCCTAACTCTTCCCTCTGCATTTGGCTTTGTAGGGCCCAAATCTGAACCATGAGGTTGGTGAAAAGGCAAGGATATTACTAAAACTTAATGCTCGTTACAGGCAGTGAATGGAGCCATGGATATGAAAACCCATAAAAAATCAGAGGAGCTATGGAAACAATGACTGGTTGAGTCCCACTGAAATTAATGCATAGCTTGTCTCCACCTTATATTGGCCCAAATGCTTTAATTCACCCATAAAGAATATTGGTACAATACTTAGCAATCCCAGACAATTGAAATTATAATAATAAAGCACAGTTTTTATTATTGCTTTGTCCTCAGAAATGAATGGCATCCCATTTGAGGCACAGTAGCTTAATGATGCTGGAGATGGTCTCTCTCCATTGGTTGAAGTCCTAGCACTGTGCTGGGTTGAGCTCCCATCTCATGCCTCAGTTTCTGCCCAGCTAGCAGTTCGAAAGCATGTTCTATGTGAATAGATCAATAAATACCACTTTGATGGGGAGACAAGTTGGTGCCAGCTCCGAATCTTCCCAGTTGCAGTGCCTTTTTGCAAAGCAGTTCCAGGGAGAGTGGGAGCTTTGGATGACACTGCAGGAAGAGCGACTCATCTTCCTGGTATGAAGCCATTTCATTCTCCTGTGGCCCACCATGGGAAACACGCAAGCATTTTCTACAACAATAACTCTCCTGACTAATGTAATAACACCATATGATATAATAATAATAATAATAATATAATAATAATAATAATAATAATAATAATTATCCACTGATGATCCAAACTGCCGACTTTGCAATGACAAAGTTGAAATTCTTTCACATTTAATATATGAGTGCAGCAAAATTGTGCAAATTGATTACAAAGCTAGACATGACCAAGTTGTTAAATTAATCCATTGTTCATTATGTAAAAAATACAACTTACCTGTATCCGAAAAGTCATGGGAACATAAAAGTGGAAAAAGTTGTTGAAAATTAGGTGAAGATTTTGTGGGACTTTTGAATACAGATGGCTCCTCATTTGGAACACAACATGCCAGATATCACAGTTGTCGAAAACTGAAGTGTACAATTTATTGATATTGCTGTACCAGGAGACACTAGAGTCGAAGAAAACCTGAAAAAAATCACGAAATATTGCGACCTGGCCATCAAAACTAAGTGATTATGGATGAAACGTGACAGTGATACCCATTGTCATCAGGGCACTTGGTCCAAGAATTGTACAAAGTACATTAAGAAATTGCACCTTCCTGCAATAATACCAGCCGAACTGCAAAAGACAACCCATATCAACCATCAGAGCAGTCAATGATACTTGTGATACTTTTTAAATGTTCAGTTGACTAAGTTTCATGTTAATGAATAAAAGTTTATAATAATAATAATAATGGCATCCTATGATGCAATGCCACCCATCGAGCAGCAATTCTAAGGCAGGAGCATAGATCTTTGCATTCTCAATAAATAATAATATTGGCATCCAGAAGATTGGTGAGGAGATAATAGTATACCCCTTTTTCCCTATGTACATATAAGATATCTATGTAGAAAGGGTTGTTTAGCAAGCTGAGGAAACTTAGCAAATTTTCTGTACTATATCATTGTATTCTTAGTCACCCTTACTTGCCTCTTATCGTATTCCTATTCAAAACAAGTAAGATGAAGACAATACTAGCTTCCTAATCTATTGGTATATCTGCAAAGGAGGTGGAAGAACAATAGCTGCAGAGGAGCCTCTGTCTAAAGTTATGATCAATATAAAAAGATGGGCAAACAAGTCATCTCACGTTTTATTGTTTATACTTTCTATCTCTTTCTATAAAAAGGGATTATAAAAAGGCAAAACTACCAAGCAGGTTGACTTGTTATGTAAAATGAAAATATCTGGGCACAATTATCTGGAACCATGATGATATGACCTAAAAAAAATTTGGGAATGGGGGAAGGGTTATATAGGATAGATAAGAATTTTCTGTTGTCTTCACTTGCTCAGTATATTCAAAGGCACATTTTCTTGCTTAACATAATGCTTATCAGGGGTCTTCCAATGCACAAGTTAAAAAGTGAGGAATACAGCTATGTCTTTCCAAGCAATAAATCTATTAATATACTGTTCAGAGTGCCACACATTTTAAACCCAATCAATGGTCCTCAGAAAATTCATTGGGGAAGTTCAAAGCTTAACTTAAATCGGGGATGTCAAATTCAAGGCCCACGGGCCGAATCCAGCCCACAGGCTGCTTAGATTTAACCCCTGGGCCCACCCTGGAAACAGCAGTGCCTCTGCCAGCAAAAACAGATTGGGAGGGCCACTTGCAATCCTCCCAGACTCCGTTTTCAGCCACGATGGCCTCCAGCCCTCTACCAGTGAAAATGGACCCTGGGGAGGGGTCTTCCATGTGGCCTTCCTGGGCTCTGGTTTTGGCTGTGACGGCCTCCTGCAGCTCTCTGCCAGCAAAAACAGAACTCAGGGAGGCCATGACCGCTGAAAACGGAGTCCGGGTGGGCCGCGTGCAAACTTTGCTGGCAGAGGGCTGCAGGAGGTCATCACAGCTTAAAACAGCCTGGGAGGACCGCACACGAGCCTTCCAACCTCTGTTTTCGTTGTTAGAGGCACCGCAGGCTGGTCTTTCACTGTTAACGAAGCCTTGATGAGTGACATCAAGTTAGCCATGCCCACCCCGGCCACACCCACCCACCCCCCAGAGGTCAAACACAACCCTGATGAGGCCTTCAGTGAAAACGAGTTTTGACAACTCTGACTTAAATGGATAGTGTTAGGTATGCCCTCTAATAACGTTTCTACTAAAGACCCTTTCATCTACTTCAGCAATCTGACTTCTTGAACATGTCAAAAAGGTAGCACAAAAGTCTGGAAGTAAATTATTCTTGAAAGCAGACATTAATAACCATTAAGAGAATAGTTTGGCTTCAAAGTCAAAGTGCTACTTGCAAGTCAATGTGCGCTTACAATAAAGTAGAATTAGCTCATCTAATCTTGTTTCCCGTCTGGTTTCCCTGAGTGGGCTGACAGACTAAGACTGATCTGAAAGTGGATTTAGAAATGACAGGTTACAAGAATGATATGGAAAGAGTTGCTACGCTGTACATAAAAAATAAATGGCTGATGTCTTAATAATTAAAAGGGATATACAAATAACTAACCAAGGGAGTTACTGTCAGCCCTTCCAAGTAACCCAGACTTTACATATAACTAGCAGAACTAATTCTGTTTTATAACAAGGCTACAGTAACAAAATCTTGCAGGTCTGAAGGTATAAATTTCCTGCTACTTTTAACTGCTTAGGGTATTTCCTAACTTTTTTTTCTTTGAATGTTGAGCCACTGTGGATTCCTGCCTCTTTTCTCTGATTGCTTCCTAGGCTGCATTTCTTCCCCTTGTTCCCCAGGATTAACCACATATTGTATTACTGTGACCTGGATGATTTTCTTACCTTGCATTTACAAAAGAGGCTTGCTAAAGCATTGAATAATTTTGTGAAAAATAAATAGAAATCAGGTTCTAGTATATTATTTGAAGGAAATTAAGGTCAAGATTCTTATGTTGGAAGAAATGTCCATCTGGGTTCAGTTCCAAGTGGGGAGAAAGACACTGGAAATATGGTGGCTGTTTGAAAAGATGGTTTTTAGGATAGGACCACATGGTTTGAGGTCCTGGGCAAAAAGGTACATGGGTGAGAGAGAGAGAGAGAGAGAGATTTATACCCTCTGATTTGTCGTCAGACTTCCATGGAGCCGTGCAGGGGTAACTCAAGGTTGTGTCAAGTTCCAAGCTTGGTTGAGCTTTGTTGGGTGATGATGTAATGAAGGGGATTTGGGCAATTCCTATTATGGCTCTGCTTGAAGGAGGTAGACTTTGTTATGTAGAATAGACTAGCCCAGGCTTTCCTAGGAGTGGGGTGGCTGCTAACTTAAAAGGAAGGAAAATAAAGTTGGGTTTTTTTTTATTAAGATTAAAATAAATACATTCCATGGTGGGTTTCAAATTTTTTTAGTACAGGTTCTGTGGGCGTGGCATGGCCTGGTGGGCATGGCCTAATGGGCGTAGCAGGGGAAGGATACTGTAAAGTCTCCATTCCCACCCCACTCCTGGGGGAAGGATACTGCAAAATCCCCATTCCCTCCCAATCAGCTGGGACTTGGGAGGCAGAGAATAGATGAGGGTGGGGCCAGTCAGAGTTTTTACTATCGGTTCTCTGAACTACTCAAAATTTCCGCTACCAGTTCTCCAGAACTGGTCAGAACCTGCTGAAACCCACCTCTGCTGGCAACCCTTAACAGACTTTTACCAAGCAGGACTGAAATGATGAGGTTTTAAGGTTTAGTTTATTGATAAAGATATAGATAAGAGTTGGGATTCGGGAAGAAGAGATTGTTTGTTGTATTTTAAGAGAAGGTGATAAATTACTAAAATTGTCTTCTAATGAAGGGGAAAGTAATTTATTTATCTTTTTCTTTTCTTTTCCTTTACTATATTCTTATTTTTGGTCTTTTCTATTTACTTTTTCATTTCTGCACTTCTATTTTTCTTTTATTCTTTTTTTTATTCTTTAAAGTATAATTTAATAAAATTACTATTAAAAAGATACAATTTGGCTTCTTGGTCCTTAAAAGTAATAAGGAAACTGGTGGTTTTCTTTAAAGGAAGCGTGCTTTCAATGGCAAACTGAACAATTCATTTTTCTTTCCACTCTGAAATTCATATTGTACATTTTGACAGCAGGATTCCTGACAGCTTCTCAGGAAAGTGTCCTTCATAAATTGAAAAGCAGTAAATTAAATATTTGTCTTTAAGATTTGAAAAACTAGACTTTTTGTTCAGACAGTGTTGATACACAGGGTTGCGTACAGATAAATAAACACACAAACACTACCATACTGTATAGATTCAGAACAATAAATAATGTCAAAGTTCCTTTTATAAAGAAAGATAGAACCAGCAGAAGGGGTGAAACACAGTGCGGCATAAAAATAGAGTATACACAAGGACTATCCTATCTTTAATTGTCAGGGAAAATCAAAATGTATTTATTTGGTACTGGGAAGCCTTAAATGTAGGAGCCAGCCAGAAAACAAGATGCTGTTGTGGTCCACCAGCAACCTGTGGACCTGGCAGCGGAGTCAGACAGGGAGGAGGCTGTGGAGGACAATGGGCCAGTCCTGGAGTCAGGGGAAGGCCCGGAGGAGGGCTCTGCGTCAGTGGCAGAGATGAGGCCAGGGCCATCTGGAAGCGATGTGCAGACTCCAAAGCCTACAGAGGCGGACAGCAGAGAGGCAGAGGAACAGGAGGAGCCTGTTCCTAGTGCACGTATGAAAAGAGCTGGCAGAAGGCAAGAGCAGCTGAAGCAAAAAGGATGACTCAGGAGTAAGGCCAGAAGATGATTGGCCACTCCCATAAGGCTTAAAAGAGCAGCAACAAGCCATTGGGTTCTTTGTGGAAAAGCAGCGTTGATTCCATTGCATCTTGTCAGCGTCTCTTGAACTTTGAGGGGGGGGGTTGCCAAGAAAAGCCTTTGGCAGGTTGCCAAAGACAACAAAGGTTGGTGATAAGGCCGCAGGACTATTTATGAAGAATTTGTTTTGGACTAAGCTGAGAATGAATTAATTCTCAGCTGTTTTAATAAAATAAGTTGGTTCAGGACAAATTGTGTTTGGTAATCACTACTTGGGCCTCAGTCACAACAGATGCCACCACCAAAATAGTTCTTCTCGAAAATATCTATCTTAACAGCTCTGACAAGGAAGCTTAGGGGTTCTCTTTAATACAGTTTGTTGGGTTGGCTTTAAAGAGTTGATATGGAAAGAGACATTTGTCAACTGTGCCTATACTGCACAGGTAGTAGGAAGTCGTAATGAAGACAAACATTGCATCTCTCAAAGCCCTCAGTGGAGCACCCTAAGGTCTCCTGTAATATTGGAAAAGACAATTCAAAGACACTGACAGAATTGTTACCTTCCTCAGACAATACACCCAGAGAGATGAGATTAGGGTGGGCAATGAATTGATATGTTATATCATAACATGTTTTATATTGTATGCTTTCAGGGTGTTTCTCATTAATTATTTTGGGGGAGATGCAGGCAAAGTGTTAACATAATATGTGGAATATCCCCAATCCTCCCCCCAAAAAAAACTTCGTCTTTTTTACCTTACAATTTGTATTGATAAATAAGAATAATAAAGGCTTTTATAATTTCAGAAATATTCTAAAGAAATATTCACATCCTGTGCTAAGCACATAGGGCTACAAGCATAAGCCACAGTTCTCAGTGGGCAGCTAAGTGTCCTCATCCTTCTATTTAAGACACATGTTTTTAGGTCTTCCTGAAATATTTTGGCACCAGGATTTCTTTGGCCTTCCTCTTTTTCTTTGACTACATGGGGGTATCCAATTGATTTCAGTCTTTGCTGGACATTGCTTACTCACATGGAGCACATATCCAGCAAAACACATTCTACATTCTGTCACTATTTCAGAGTATCTTTGGAAATTACTTCTTTGTAGAATTTTCATGTTTGAAACATGGTTCCAATATGAGATATGGAGAATCCTTTTCAAGCAACGTTTTTGGAAGGCATTGATCATATGAATAATTCTTGTAGATTTCCAGGTCTCACTGTCATAGATGGCAGGTGATATGACAATGGCATTAAATAATCTGATCTTGGTTGCTGTGTTCATGGCAGACCTAGTCCATACTGAGCACAGTCAGCATTTCACAACTGCTTCTCTTCCCCCATCTGTATCCACAATGCTACCAAAATAGTTGAATTATTCCACAGATTTTAAGGCCTGTCTTCCTAATGTTATCGGGGTGCTGTCTTAAACATTGCTGAATTGCATCAGCTTGGTCTTGTGTCTTCACTAATTTTTAAGCCCATTTTACTTACCTGTGCCCCAAGTGTCAGTGTCATGTCTTTTTGCTGTGTCTTATTGTTTGCAAGTAAAGCAATGTTATCAGTGAAATCTAGGTCAGTCAATTTGCCTTGTTTATTCCACAGAATGCCAACATTCAATTTATTCATTGGCCTTCTCATGGTAATCAGAAATAAAAATGGGGATAGAATACAGTCCTGCCATACACCAGTATTAATTGTAAAGAAGTTGGTACAGCCATTTTCAGTTTTTACATATTACCTAGTGTTGTTGAAAAGGTTTCTAAAGATGATGACATACCTCTTAGGAATACCATACCATGTAGCATGTTCCATAATGATTCTCTATTGACAGAATCAAATGTTTTTTTAAATCAATAAAGTTAATGTTTTTGATACTTCTTACTCTGTTCAGTGATATTTCATTGTACAAGATCTGTTCACTGCATGAGCAACCTTGTCTGAGAAGAAATATTGCATAATAAATAATACAGATAATGCAATTATGGCAAATTGGGTGTAGGATGAGGGTGAAGGTTTGTTCTCTGAGCTTGTGAATTGGTTTCTGAATGTTTTGTTATCAGGCGGGTAACCAAACGTTCGGAAACCAACCCACAAGCCCGGAGAACGAACCTTCACCCCTAATACAGATGATGGTTATGTGTGTAGATGGTTAGAAAAATAAAGATGCATCCAATTCAAACGATGAATGACATACAGAAGGCTTAATATATGGGCCATACCATGCTTACTACCCACCACTGAATTTTGATGAAATGATGTGATTCATTTTTGTTTCTCACCAAGTACTGTAAAATTCACTCATGAACTGTGCCTAACCTGATATCCTCTGCACCGTCAAGCCATTACTGATACGGTATAACCAGTGGTGGGATTCAGCCAGTTAGCACCACTTCGGGAGAACCAGTTGTTAACTTTCTGAGCAGTTTGGCAAACTGGTTGTTGGAAGAAATCATTAGGGCAGAGAACCGGTTGTTAAATTAATTGAATCCCACCACTGGGTATAACACAATGGTTCAAAGCTAATGTGGTGCCAGAAGCATCAATTATTTCCTGGAAATCCCCAACTTAATCTAAATGCTTCCCTAAATTTGGTTCAAGTGATTTTTTGAAAAAAAATCTGAAGAGTATAGTCTATTGATGCCTTTTATAGCAAAAGCCATTTGAGCATGGTAGAATTTTGGTTAAATGAGAAGTAGCATCCATCCTCTCACCAGGAATAGGGTTGGCTGCAACCCATTGTGCCATGTAATTTTCTGTTCTCTCTGTACTGTTCTGAACTCTTTAGCAAATGGGATTTAAAAGATGCTGAGCTCAGTTCTCCTCTTTACAGTACACATCTGACATGAAGTAATCATGAAACATTCATTATATTCAACTATGTTGCTCATCTGGAGGGAATGGGGCCTTTTGCATTTTTAATTTCCTCCCCATTAAGATCTCATGAAAGAATGATCCCTTGTTCACGGTTCCTTAATTAGTTCCTTTTATACATCTCCAGTTGGCCTACTCCAATTCATCTAGGAGAATATTGGAAACAATTCTCCATATTGCTGCATGTTGAGAATATGCAACCAGAACAAAGGGGGAAGAGATGAGAAAAACAAAAAAATATTTGCCACTTGCCTCTCTTTGTACAGAAATTCTAGTTTGGGATCAGGAGCAAATTTACAGAAAACTCAGTCTTTGCTGCCATCTATTCATCATCCAAATTTTTGCAGTCAAGATACAGTAACCTTAATTTTAAAAAGCTAGAATCATGATTTAGAATTGAATAGCGGGGAAAATCACAATAACAAAGAAATACTACTTCACTTGCAACGTGGCTGAACTGTGCAATTTTCTCATTGAAAATATAGTGATGGTTTTGGATAACTTTAAAGGAGGATTAGAAAATTTGTAGAGATTAAAACTGTTAATGAGTACTAGTCATAATTGGCTATATATTAGCTCAAGATATAATGGTCATGCACTGCTCAGTACCAGTTTCAGGGAATCAGAAAGGGAATATTGCCTTTAATTTCTCCTTGTGACTTCTTGATTGACCATTGTCAGAACAGAATGGGACAACTTGCTGCAGCCAACTTGGCTTGGCCACCTCACCACCACCACCAGCTCACCATCACCAACTCATGTCTACCAACTCATCACCACTAAGTTGCCATAGGACAACTCCACATGGCCAACTTGCCACAGGAACAACTTGCCATGGGCAGCAAGAGGGAGAATCAAGCAGATGGGCAAGTGAGTGTGTAGGCAGAATGCAGTGCAGCAGGGGCTTCTTACTTTCACACCATCCACCACCACCTCAAGGCCAAAGAGACAGTGGTGGCAGTGGCAATGGGTGAAGTGGGTGGTGGCAACAGCCAAGGATGTCCCTTTTCACAGCCCCCGCTGCCCCCGCACAGCCACCGCTGCCACCGCACTACTGTGCTGAGCACTCGGCTGAAAAGGATGGCAGTGACAGCAGTGGTGGCCAGAGTGGGAGGGAGGGAGGGAAGGAGGGAGGCAGCAGCCAGGATGTCCCATTTTCATATTCACTGATGCTGCCTCTTCTGCTACTGCAACAACCTCTGAACCAAAGAGGCCAGGGACACCAGCAGTAGTGTGTGAAAATGGGATGCATCCAGCTACCGCCACCTTCCTACTGCCCACCCCAGCCATTGCTGCCACCGCCATCCCCAGTCTCTTTGGCCTGAAACTCGGTGTGGTGGCATTGGCAGGGGTTGTGAAAATGGGAAGGCTGCCATTGCCACTCTATGCTTTGCTCACCCACTGACTCATCCACCCACCTGGCTCTTCCTGCAACCGCTCATGGAGAGTTCTCCTTGCAGCGAACTGGCTGTGTGGAGTTGTTCTGCAGTGAACTAGTGGTAGGGAGCTAGCTGTGCCAAGCTGGCTTATTCATCTGCGCAGGACTGGACTAGATTTTAAATTTATATTGGTTTTAATGGGTTTTATTATTTATATTGCTTTTTTAATTATTTGGCTGTGTAGAATAAGTTTTTTAACTGTTATTTTATTCTGTATTTATTTGTACTTTTTATCTGCCTGTGAACCGCTCATGGAGAGTTCTCCTTGCAGCGAACTGGCTGTGTGGAGTTGTTCTGATAAATAAATAAATAAAATAAATAAATAAATAAGTTATCTTAGAGCCTGTCAGAAAAGAACGCTGGACTAGACCAAGTTTGAATTAAGCTAGCTTACGTTTTTTATAAATGATGATGATTTTGTGGTGTCCAAATGCCACAGTCAGCAATCAATAAGCCAAAGAACTGAAAGACTATATTTCCATGAAGTTATGAGGAATCAAATTCAATGCAAAGATTATTATACTATGGAAAGGAATTTTCCAACTTCATTATGCAGACACAGACACACTTAGAAATCTAGAGAGGTACTGGACATTTCCAGTTTTTTAAGGTTCCTATCTGTAACTAAAAAATGGTATCAGAAGAATGAAGACCTGATTTCAATATTTTAAAAAATTCAGTGAGCTGAGGTCCAAAACTGAGACTTTCTTTGAAGCCCAGGCTCAATGACCATCTCCCCAAAGTTCACTTTAACGGCCTCTATTGAGAAAGGGGCACTGAAATTGAACGTAGTTTTCCAGGACTTAAAAGGACCTTTGGCAACTGAAACTGAAGGGGGGAGAAATGATATAATCAATTAAAGTGGCATTAAGTTGCCTTTGCATTCCCATCTAATACCAATGTCATTTGTTTTTGGATATAACTAATGCTACAAATTAAAGCCATGCGTTTATTGATGAAGGCTGAGATACATCTACTGAACATTACACTTTAAACATGTGACCAATTAATCCAAAGCCCTTCCCAGACTAGCCCTGACATACATTTATAGCACCTTTGTTTTCATAGATACTAAATCTCATAGCCACTCATTTAGAAATGTGAAATTTATTGTTCACCTGATTCTATTTTTGTTTTCAAGCAGAAACAAAGGAACCAGTGAGAAGCAGTTTGAAAACCAACTTCTGTGTTTATGTTCCATCAGTTCAAGGACATTTAATCATCAGAAGGGCAGAAATTAAGAGCCTCCTAAAAGGACCACACCCTCGCTACTCCTTCTTCCATGTATCATGTTTTGCTCTTCTGATACACATGGATTTTCTTTCTTTCTTTCTTTCTTTCTTTCTTTCTTTCTTTCTTTCTTTCTTCCTTCCTTCTTTCCTTCCTTCCTTCTTTCTTTTCTTCCTTCCTTCCTTCCTTCCTTCCTTCCTTCCTTCCTTCCTTCCTTTCGAGTCATTGCAAGGGAAGGCAGGATGATAATGTTTACCCTTCAAAAAGTAAATGGTTCCTTTTAATGGGCCTGTTGATACTCTGATCACTATCTTGCTTATGTAGATCCTGCCTGTCAGAGAGGCATACAGTAAACAGAGACAAGTGAGTAGGTGGAGGAACATTTTACCACTGTTTACACCAAATAAGAATCTCCTTGGGGAGGCATTACCTGTGAAGGAGGCTCAGGTTCAATAAATTAAGCACAGCAGCAGAGCTTTGCATAGATCCTTCAAGCAAGGATGAGAGATGATACAGATTGGGCTGAAGTATATCAGCCCCACTGAGGGGACCTTAACGAATTTCACTTTTGGAAAAAACACACAAGTTCCAGGATGGATATTCTAAAGGACAGCAATTTGGCCATCGCACAAGGTAAAGAAGGCACCTTAAATGGTCGTTTTCAATGAGCAAATATTAAAGCAACCTAGCAGAATCAAGTGAGGAAGGAGTCTGTGCCAAGTTGTCAAAGAGTGGCTTGAGAGGCAGTCTATTGACTGGCAGTCTATTCACTTAGAATAAACTATTGCATGGCAAGAAATTAAAGGAAATGACACATTGGCTTCTGCTTACTGCAGGGTTTTTGTTTTTTGTTTTTTTGCATTGGCTGAGGGAAACTCAGATTTTATCTATTTTAAGAGCTGCTGGGCCAACAGTTGTACCTCTGGTATACTTACTTGGATGGTAGGAAGCTGTAGTCAAGATGTGACATGCTTCTCCCACATGTTGCACCTCAGAACGTTTTGCAATTTTTTTTTATTTGAATTTATATCCCGCCCTTCTCCGAAGACTCAGGGCGGCTTACATTGTGTTAAGCAATAGTCTCATCCATTTGTATATTATATACAAAGTCAACTTTTTATTGCCCCCCAACAATTTTAGAAAAGTCTGTGACTTGAAGGACAATGCTAGCTTCCTAGAAAATACACACATTTGCATGCTTGCAGTCTCTTTAGCAATACTTTCTTTTGTATGCAAGTAAAGTATTAACAATGTGTGGAGTAGCCCCAATCATAAGAGTCATGGTTAGAATGCAGTCATGGTTAGAATGCAGTATTGCAGGTTAATTTTGCTGACTACTCAGCTTTCCATCCTCCCTAGGTTGGTAAAATGAGGACCAAGATTGTTGAGGCCAATATGCTGACTCTAAATAGTTTAGAGAGTGCTGTAAAACACTAGAAGCACTATATCAGTCTAAGTGCTATTGCTATTATAAAGCAAAAAACTCAATATTTTTTTAACATTATAATATTATACTGACAAATGAAAACCATAAAGCAGGGTTTTATAAAGCAGGAAAGAGTTTAAACCAGGCATGTTCAACTCACAGTCCACGGGCTGCATGAAACCGTGGATAGCTAGTAATGTGGTCCTATAAAATTGTAATGAAGCGGTAACAAATAAAGAAAGTTTGTTATTTATAGATAGCAGTAGCACTTAGACTTATACGCCGCTTCATAGAGCTTTTACAGCCCTCTCTAAGCGGTTTGCAGAGTAGCATATGGCCCTCAACAATCTGGGTCCTCATTTTACTCACCTCGGAAGGATGGAGGGCTGAGTCAACCCTGAGCTGGTGAGATTTGAATTGCTGAACTGCAGCTAGCAGTCAGCTGAAGTAGCCTGCAGTACTGCAATCTAACCACTGCACCAGCTCGGCTCTATATATTTATATTACATATTTTATATGTGGCCCAAAACAATTCCTCTTCACCCAGTGTGGCCCAGACAAGCCCAAAGATTGGACATACTTGGTTTAACCAAATGTTTGAGAAATAATGATAATGGATATGTCTGTAGTTAGTTGGAAGAAGAATGATGTAACTAATTCCAATAATGATTGTCATACACTGGGGTTAATATCCTGGGCTACACCACGTTGTTTGTCTGATGAAAGGAGCCACGCTATTTGTTGCCCAATAATATTCATGCTTTTTAAACTTGCCATAAGCAAAAAAAAAAAAAACCATTACCATGTTTGGGGCAGCATGAACAGTAAATCTAAATGGGGGGGGGCATATACTGGAATACCCCAGTCTTTCCTTACAGCTATGATAACTTTTAGTAGTAAAAAAAAAAGGTATGATAAATTATCTATGCGTTTCAAAATCCCAGAATGATACTTGGCATTACATGCTAATACTGCTTTGAATAGAATCTCCATTAATGTTTCAATGTTTAACTTCAGGCACATCACTGGATGAATGATCAGAGTTAATTCACTATATTGTACAGGTAGTCCTTGACTTAAAGAGTTCATTTAGTGACTGATTGATGTTACAATGGCATTGAAAAAAGTGACTTAGGTCTGTTTTTCACACTTACAACTGTTGCATCATCCCCATGGTCACATGATCAACATTCATATTCTTGGCAATTGACTCATATTTATGACCGTTGCAGTGTCCTGGGGTCATGTGATCATATTTTGTGACCTTCTGTCAAGCAAAGAATGGAGAAACCAGATTCACGCAACGACCATGTTACTATCTTAAGAACTGCAGTAGTTCACTTAATGAGAAAGGTCATAAAATGTTGCAAAATTCACTTAAACAATTGTCTCGCTTAGAAACAGAAATTTTTGGGCTCATTTGTGGTCCATAGTTGAAGACTACCTGTATATTGTTGCTGGTAGTTTTAGAATTTCACGTTTCTTATGCCTAAATGTTTATTCACCTTTCCTCATGTTATTATATGGAAGTGACCCACTTCCAAGCGGGATCAAGCTTCAGTAGCAGCAAATGAGTTGGGGCCCATTTTTCTTCACTAGAAACTGTTGGTGTTTCTTGAGATGAGGTTATTATTATTTCACTTTATATCCAATCTTTCTGACCACTCTGAGTTCAAGCTATATGCAGGCTCAATATAATAGGAAAGTTCCCAGAATTAATATGATCAATCATTCTCAAAGTATTCAATCCAGTCTAAACTTCCCCACTTTGTCTTCATCCTCCAGAGATCTCAAGCCTATTTAATATTATGGTGAACTCAAAGAAAACGTTCAGCTAATCTCTATTTTCTATAAAGCCTAAAAGCTTTGGTGCTTACAACAAACCTTATGGCAAGCTGTGTTGTATCAGCAAATCCTGATAGTGTAGTAGGCCAGTAATACAGAATCTGAAGGTTTTTCTCCAAACTTGGGGTAGTCAAATGGAACAGGAAGAGGCAAGGTGTGGCAGCCTGTCTATTCAATAGAATAGAATAGAATAGAATAGAATAGAATAGAATAGAATAGAATAGAATAGAATAGAATAGAATAGAATAGAATTCTTCATTGGCCAAGTGTGCTTGGACACAGAAGGAATTTATCTCCAGTGCATAAGCTTATAGTATACATATAAATAACAAGTAATGAGTCATAGGTCATAAATCTTAGTTTCAACCATTACTCATAAGTTCCAAAAAAACAACTGAGTTGCAGATACATTGGAATGTTCGGAAATCTTGTTTTCAAGAGGCAGAGAGGAAGCTCTTATTTTTGTTGTCCTGAGCGAAGTGGGGTCAAATTCAATAGAAGTTTAAGCATAGCGGCACTAGAAAATTAACTCACTTTCTCCTTTTCTTCCTTCTAGAGCAGATGGTCTTTTTGTTTGATAAATACCAGACCCTCTCATTCCTTCTCGTTTAGTGGGATAAAAGCAGGGGTGAAATCCAGCAGGTTCTGACAGGTTCTGGAGAACCGGTAGCAGAAATTTTGAGTAGTTTAGAGAACTGGCAAATACCACCTCTGGCTGGCCCCAGAGTGGGGTGGGAATGGAGATTTTGCAGTATCCTTCCCCTGCCACGCCCACCAAGCCACGCCCACAGAACCAGTAGTAAAAAAAATTGGATTTCACCACTGGATAAAAGTAATCTCTGCCCAGTCTTTATTTCTTCTTAACCAATGAAATACAACAATAGTTATAAATTGCTCATGGTCAGATCTTGGGAGGCATTGCTCTTGTGTAACTCAGCTGCTATATCCATAGAAAGAACCCCTATATTTAAAAATTATAGAGATGGAGTCCTTTTAGCCAACCCAGAACCCATCCGAATACATTTTTTAACAAAGTTTCGGGCTTTTCAAGAAGTAGACTGTAATCCATGAAAGGTTGTACATGAGAATGCATTTGTATAGCCTTCTAGATATTCCTGGAGCAGCATTCCCAGGAGATTGAGACACCATGGCCAATATTATTGTAAGGGATGATGGAAAGTGAACTTTTACAATGCCTGGAGGTGTGCATGTTGGTTGTGCTGTGCTAAACTAATTAATGTGACTGAATATTCTGAGAGATTTTATTTTATTTTTTATTTATGAGAGATTTTTTTTTTATTTATGAGAGATGTTAGACACACGTAGGTTATACAGTAGGCAACGCCAGAAACTTTCCTTTCCAACATATTTCACAATGTACAAGGTTTGTCAGCCAAATGGGGTCACAAAGAACTTTGGAAAGTAAAGAACTCAGCAATTATTCATTCCTGACCTGGTCTCTCTTTCTGGAGTTTATTGCACATTTAGTATAAGCCAGTTAACCTAACACAGTTAGAATAAACAGAGCCAATACACAAAAGTGCAGAAATTGCAGAATGTATGTTCTTTGAGCAAATGAATAAATAGTGGTTCTTATCCCATTAGCAAGAAAACTGCAGGGACTTACCCAGGCAATAGCCAGGAGTCAGTGCAGACTCCAAGGTAATCACACGCTTACCCTGGTAGCCTAGATTTTTAAGGCGGTCACAGCTTTCTAACAATGGCCCAGGTTTTCCTCCAGGGGGAGCACAATGATAACCGAGGAGCTGAACATGCCACCAG
The DNA here is from genome assembly GCF_028640845.1 of Ahaetulla prasina. Taxonomy (NCBI): domain Eukaryota; kingdom Metazoa; phylum Chordata; class Lepidosauria; order Squamata; family Colubridae; genus Ahaetulla; species Ahaetulla prasina. Next base: position 121,572,939 of record NC_080540.1, read on the forward strand.
CACATATATCATCAAGCCTTTTTGTTTGCTTTAATGCAGGGATATTTGGTTTAGTTTTTCAAAAGATTCAGGTGATCAAATAAATGCATGTTATGATGGTCTAACACTACGGTGGTTTTTCCCTTGGCACAATTCACTCTCACTCTCTCTCTCTCTCTCTCTCTCACACACACACACACACCCCCATACCAAGGCTGATGATACCCTCTCCAATCTGCTTTGTCCTAGGGTTCTGGATAAGATATTTTCCTACCCCTTGTAGCAACTGTTTGTTCTTAAGAACTTCTATATAGAAACTCAATACCCCCCCCAAGCCTCTGCTTCCTTGCTCTTTTTAGCTTCCTTGCCCTCCTCTGCTGCTTTTCTAAGTCCATTGCTTTCCATTTTCTTGGATTAGAGTTTAGTTCTCCCCACCCCACCCCCACCCCCACATGAGTGGTATTGGCACTGAAGATTGGAATTAATCAAGTTCAGAAACAGTTTCCCCAGAATTTTTAATAATAACTGCAGATTCATCTTGCTAATGCTTAGCATTCTGTTAACACATGTTATAACACTCTTGCATTATTAAGTTGTGCTGCAGAGAAACCACAGAAATAGAAGGCATTCACGGATGTCAGCTGCTCCGGCTGAGTGTTGAAAATGAAGAGTAGCAAGTGAGAATCAAATGTAAAAATCATCTGGAAGATTTAGATGATTATCTCGTAACGATTGCTTTAATTATAAATATCAAATTTCTAATATGCACATTCTATCCCTCTACACTGCAGGAAGTTTCGCTTTCAGCCAAGTCATAGTTTTCTGATTTTTTTCTTTCTTTCTTTCCATGATTGTAATCTGATATTCTGCTTTCTCCACCAGCTGGACAACGTTATTTTCATGAAAGCTGATGGATATTAGTTTACAGGATTCAAAATAGATCCCCAGCTATCGGTTGCTACACACACCCGCCATAATAGGTTCATTAACAAGTCCTATACATTCACTACAAAGTTATCAATCCTGAGCAAATACTTCTGCACTTGATTGTTATTTGCTCATCTTTTCCTCTCTCCACCCCCCCAAGCACTTTTCCTTCCCACCCCCCAACCCACCCACCTACCCAAGCACTGTATTTGTATAGCTGACACTAATAGCTCTGAACTGGCATTTCTATTTTGGTAGTTTTCCTCCTCTGCAGTACAACAGTAATGTAACAATGCTATAAATTGCTAAAGCACAGGTGGTTAACTGAACACTAAACATTTGCATCACTTCATGGTAGCTTTCATGAAGAACTCTGGAAAAACAATTCTCAACTCTTAGCAAATGGAAAGTTACAAGACTAAGCCCTTGTTTACAACAAAGAATGTCCACCCAGTTCCAGGGCCTTGCAAATCAAACTAATATTGCACTCACAAACTTTTAGTTTCACATTTAAATAATGTGTAGTATATCTTGCCAACAGTGTTTCCAACTTCTTTTACAGATGGAAAGAATTAGTTTTACCAGATTATTACAAACTACATGTACTGTTTTAGGTATACTGTAGTTTCCTTTCCATCTCTATCAGCTCACATATCCAATATTAGAGATTGACCTGGAACAATATTCATTTGAGGGGCAACATACTTCCATAAACAGTGCAAAAGGCAAGGACATCTATTATATATGCCACTGTTGGTGGATACAGTGGTTGTGTTCTAGCTGTACTTCAAGAAAATCAAGATAAAGTACAAAATGGCCACATCATTCAACCAGATTGAGTAGACCTATGATCCCATTTTAATAATAAGAAACTAGGGAAAAAATTACATGACATAAAATGTGTACTGCACCATAAAAGACAGCCATTGTTCCTGTATATTCTGAAAAAGAAAGATTGGGTCATAAAACTAAAGAAATCCAAAACTATTTGAAAAGCTGAAACGGAAATAGATTTGCAAATCTCCTATCCTATTATACCAAATCTCCTCCCCCCCCCACCAAATCAAAAAGTAAGGTTACTTAGAGATGAAAACTAATGCTACCTATGTTCATTATATTTATAAGATTTAGTTAAATTTCCATCTGATATTTTCTATTGGAAGAAGCCCCAAACTCTATCTCAAGGAACCAACAGTTACTTTTGGATATTTTGTCCCACATGCAGAGTAGAGGACATGGTATATCTTGGCTCAAGACAGGATCATCATCTGCCTGCCTTGTGGCAGATCCTGAGCATTCCTAGGAAAAATGAAAATGGTTAGCCTGGCTTGCTTGATTTCCCCAATGCTTCAAATATCTTTTGTGAAGCCTGTCTGGAACTTGGATATCGCATTATCAGGGTCACCTTTTGAGATAGGCCAGACCAGGAAAACAACTCCAAAAGTCTATGTTTATTGAGATTGGCTGTAGCAACAGAATCCTGAAAGCCTGACTGCATTTTCCCTCCCTCCCGTCTATATCCTAGGGAGCCAGTTTGAGTCTCTTCCTAATGTTTTGCTTCTTTCTTAGATCTAAAGAATATTTTTACAGGTTGTTGTAACCATGTCTGCATAGTTTCTCCAAAAATATCGCTGTGGTGGTTGATTATTTCATGGGAACAGTCCATTCCCATTGCTATTTGTTGTACATTAAAGACTTGATTTTATTTAACTATTTGTTTATTTTAAAGATTTGTATCATCATGCATCTTCAAAGGCAACTCTGGGTAGCTTACAACAATAATAAAATTACAGAAACATAAAAACCATAGAAACATAAAACCATTCAACAACCATACCAAGGCACCCTGTCTGCACCCCAGTGTCTGCTCTTGAGCCAGGTCTTGATAGCCTTCTGGAAGGCTAAAAGGGTGGGAGCTTGCCAGATTGCAGTGGGAGGATATTCCATAATGGGTTAGTCCCAGAAAAGGAACAAATGGCAACATTTTAGAGAAATAGACATAGTACAATGTATCTACCCTATCGACTCTGGTACAACAAGCAGGAAGAAGCAGTCCCACAAAGAACTTGGTCTCATGTCATGTAGCAATTTAAAGGTGATAATCAATACCTTGAATTGCACCCAGAAGATATCTGGGAGCCAGGGCGGACCACACTTCAGAAGTACAGCATCGGCAAACTTAAAAGAGTCTAGCTCTATTATCCACATTGATATATTCTGGACCAGTGTTAACTTCCTGGTGATCTTCAATGCCCCATGCAGAGCACTTCCCAGGAGATCTTGATTTCAAATTCAGAATGAGTTTAAGCTCCTTGCCAGTGTTATTTAAAGGACCTGGCAACATATGCAGGAGATTAAAGATTTTCTTATATGTTCCATTCCCAGATTATCCCACTCCCTTCTTCCCCTTTCTTTCTGCTGACACTCTCTCATCTTTTTTCTCCTTCTCTGTGCCTAGCACACTCTCTTCTTTTCCCTTAACTCAAAGAATATTCCATGGCTCTTTTCTTTCATGTCTTTAACTTTTAAAAGATTTTGGGCACTGCAGAGTGAAATTACAGCACTTCTGTTTCGCTAGAAAGCATCTGAGGGAGTTGGCAGGGAGAAAGAAGAAGAAATGGGGCTGATGCAAAGACACAAGGACTTCCAAAGTGGGAAGTGGGTTATGTGCAGTCCTAATAGCACCAAATTTTTCCTACTAGATAATATAATGAAAGGAAACAATAATATAGCTATAAAATCTTTTCCTACCCTCTGTTGCCTTCATTCTCTGTCAGGGAACATGTGCTTGTGCCTGTCCTTGTAGTGTCTGAATTTCTGCAGTGCTCAGAACAGTCCGGAGCTATGTTACAGTGAACTGTTTCACAGAAATCTAAAATGTTTGTGTATGGAAAGCTTCATCTTCTGAAGCATCTTGAGAATCTAGTGACTACACAGGTATTTGCTATGGTTTTTTGTTTGTTTGTTTCTTTACATTTATATCCCGCCCTTTTCCGAAGACTCAGGGTGGCTTACAGTGTGTAAGGCAATAGTCTCATTCTATTTGTATATTTACAAAGTCAACTTATTGCCCCCCCCCCAACAATCTGGGTCCTCATTTTACCTACCTTATAAAGGATGGAAAGCTGAGTCAACCTTGGACCTGGTGGGACTAGAACCTGCAGTAATTGCAGGCAGCTGTGTTTTAATAACAGGCTTCTTACAGCATCTTGAGAATCTAGTGACTACACAGGTATTTGCTATGTTGACTGATGCCATATCAGGATAACAAAATACGATTTTATAGCCATTTTGAGAAATATATAATGATTATTCTTTAGATAAATAAATCCCTTTTTAAAAAATTATTGCATCGTATTTAGTATTTAACCCTACCGTAGTGTAAATCTTCTATTGCCCTACCCTTCAATTCCTAATATTGATAAGACCAACTACCTACTGAATGAAATGGAAACATAAGAGCAAATGGCAAATTGCTGTTTATCAATTTAAGTGCTACTTGTTCAAAAGTTGGAGAAAAACAACAATGCCGTTTTTCCCCCCATACTTGTTAAGCAGCATTAAGCAAGCTGTCAAAGAGTAGATAAATTGCACTGAACATAATGTCTTTATTCTACAGAGACAGTTAATCCAATTAAAGAACCTGTGCAAATCATTGCCAAGGCTGGGCCATGGGATAGTAATTCAGCTTCCTATCTAGGCTGCAGTGTATTTGTGGACCAGAGCAAAATCCCCAAACTGAATAATCATCAGGAATCTCACGAGGAGTTCCTTGGCAAGTCTAGGAAAGAGCTGAAGAAGCTAGCAAGGGAAGGATGTTGGGCTGGAAACCATATCCTAAGAGCAAAGGCTTACCAGCATATTATCCAAGATATACCATGTCGGCTAATGACACCTGATGCCTTCGTCTACCAAGATGTGGCCAGCAAGTTATTTGGAAACCAGAGCGAAAGTTTCGATCCATTGCCTGAATTCCTGTCAGGAAGCATCATGCCCAAATACTGCCTCACTCCAGAAGGGATAACGGCTTTGAAGAAAATACTTATCTGCATTTCCAGTCTCTACCCTGAGATTACTTACTGTCCTTTGCTCCCAGCTGTGACTGCTCTGGTGCTCCATTACAGCCAGGACGAGGCCCAATGCTTTGAGCTTACTTGCCGACTCCTCTACTCCAAGGCTCCCCACACTACCTACATAGACCAGTCCTTCCTGGCTCACAAGGCTTCCTGTATGACCTTCGGGGACTTAGCCAATAAGCACTGCCCAGCTGCCCATCAACTGATAGCAAGTTCCTCAGACATCTTTGAGGTGTACTCTGAGTGGCTGGTGTGGCTCTTTGATGATCTTCCCTTTAATTATGTCATTCGCATCTTTGATGTGTATCTCTTGGAGGGGCAAAAAGTCCTTTACCGCATTGCTCTGGCACTGCTGAAGCAATACCATCTCTTCATGACCTCAAGAGGACAAGAGGTGGTTGACATCAAGGGAAGCTTGCAGGCTTTCCTGTGGGACATTCAGGAATACTTGGCAGCTGACAAGCTTTTAGAGAAAGCATTTGGCATCCGGCTTTTTTCCCGCAAAGAAATCTGGCTTCTTCAAATGGCTAACCGGAAGGCTCTGGTGGATAAAGGAGTAACAATGGTACATCACAGGTATAATAACCTTGTTTACTATATTTTGGGGCATGTCATAACATTTCCAGTTATAAGATGCTAGACAATACAACTCTAAATGACTGCAGAACCTACGTAATTAGAATAACTCATGCAGAGTATTTTCTGCCCATCCTATCACAGTAAAATATGCCTCCACCTACAGAGAGATTCTAGAGCACACCTGCCATAATCCATCTGCTCTAAACACTGGAAGTTTATAGAACTCATAATATGTATATATATATTGGATAATCCTGCCATTAGATAGTATTGGTCAGGTATGCATGCACTTTTTAAAAAATATAATGAACAAATTTGAGCCACGTTAGATTTATACCAGCTTTGAAAAAAGTTTAGAAATAAGCATAAGGATACATGAATAATAGCCCTGAAAGCAAATTGGTTTAAATCTCTGTGTGTTTGACAATCTACCATTGGGATCTACCATTTACTGTATAGTTTAAGCCTTACTGTGTTTTATATTTCTCTGAGAGATATATTAGAACTTAAGAGTAGGATTTTGTTTTAGCCAAACTTCATTGCTCAGTCTGAATGATAAAACATGGACTTCCAAAGCCCATTCGTGACAGCAGATATTTTCTCAAAAGAACATGCAGAACAAATATTAAGGCCAGACCCCAAGGCTTCAAGATCTGCCCCACACAAAACTGGAATGTTGCTTCCAGAATCTCTCCAGTAGTTGCAATTGAATAATCAACCTAACTGTATTTAGTTAATAACTGGAAAAATGATACTTAAAAATTCCCTATAAGCTAAGACTATCCACACTCTGAGTGCCCGCTGATGAACCCATCACCAATAGTAACATTCTTAACCTGTTTTCTGATTTTATTCTGATTTTATTTCTAATATGTTTTATTTTGAATATTGGTCTGTGAGTGCAATAAATTATGTTTAATGGATGAGTTGTTCTTGTCCTGCCCCACTTTTCTCCTGGTCTTGTCCCCATTTTGGAGTATGGCTGCCACGCATGTTGTTAAATGGACAAGTGGCCTGAAAAAGTTGGAAGAGGCACCAACATTATAGAGGACTCCATATGCCTTTTAGGTTGGTGTTCCCTCTTTTGAGTGGGATACATATGCATGGGCAGTTTCTCAGATAAGTGAAATGGACATTTCTATCAGTAATATTGGCAAGATGTGCCATGCTTAAAATCACGTCTAATATCAGATTCAGCATCAAATCTTGAAACCTAAAGACACTGAAGTTCTGTAAATTTAAGTAAATTTAGTTTCAGAGCCGGGGACAATAGACTGTCTAAGGAAGGTTGTCTAGTTTATACATGTATTGTATGACATATGTCTGTGTGTTGGAGGGGGGGAGGAAAGTATTTCTAATATGAAATCCTTTCATTAAAATAGTCATTCTTTGTTTTTCCTTTGAAAAGTCCAGTTGTCTTTTGAAAAAGCATCTTTGGGACAGCCATAGCCTGGATGACTGTGTATCTCCATAAACATTAAATAGCAAACAACTGTCTTTTAAGACAAATCTGGTTTGAAGAGCAAACCAGTATCTTATGCTTCACTCAAAGTATAAAAATCTACCCTGAAGGAATATGTAGATGTAAATGTAAAAAGAATAAGGAATGACCAGCAGATCACATGATGATCTTTGCTCTAAAATAAGTCCCAGAGTTTATGTCCATTGTGTGTCCTGTACCATTGCAATTCCAAGATGTAATATAATCAGCAGCTGTTCCTGCTTGATAATTATTTGCAAAGAGTGCCCTCTCTATCTTAAAAGTCAATCTCTTTGGAATTATAGTTTGATTAGAGCCTCTCTTTTCTTTTCCCGTTGCACAGACAACCATTCCACCTCATTGTAAATGCACATAATTTTAGTTCTGCCATTGTTAAAGCTCAAGAAATGCGCATTGTGTGGTCCTGGATCCCAGAACGATTTTCTTTATACCCACCTGTTCTTTTATTCTCAACTTCTGAAAATGGATACAGTTTGCAAAGGTAAGGGCCATATTTTCAAAGTATTAACCGAAATATGACACTTATTAAGGCAAATAATAAAGTGAACAGAGTTATAAAAGTTTATACCAATTAAAGAATTAGCACAAGAAACTGAATAGAATATTAGAAACAAGAAAGAGCATTATATTTTTACAAAGTGATAGCTTTGGCAGTTACAAAGTTTATAAAATTTCCACGTTCCAAGTGTTCAGAATCAAAGAAACCACATTAAAGTTTAGTATTCTAATGCGGTCAGTAGACTGATTTGCTTTTTTAAAAAGTCGCTTTGAACAATATTTATTCATACAGTCCATTTAAGTGCTTATGATACTGACATTACACTTGGTCTTGGCATAGCTGAGAATTCCACATAATTACCTAAGGACGAATACAGTGTACAGTGTTCACAATGAATGGACATGGCATTTCTAGAACTTGGTAAGTGTACAATGAAAAAACTTAAAGACTGAGCAAACATTCAGAATAAGAACTATGGTTCATGTACCTTCCTTAAGCTCAAATGAGGGCTAAGGATCCTGCGATTCTTAAATGCCATCCTCTTTTGCTGCTGACTCCAGTATTTGAAAGTTCTTGTTATTTTCTTGGAAAGGTTTGGGATCCTGCCATAGCTGAAAAACTGGAAAACTGGGAGAGAGTCTCAATCCAATCTTGTAGGTACAAAAGCACAGAAAAGGATGCCAAGGTGACTAATTCATTATACTTGGGCGTTCCTAGTGTAGTGTTGTTGGACCTCTAAGCATGCTTATTAAAGCTGCTTAGTGCTTCAGGATCAATAGCAATATCAATAGCCCTTACCACTTCATAGTGCTTTACAGCCCTCTCTAAGCGGTTTACAGAGTCAGCATATGGCCTCCAACAATCTGGGTCCTCATTTTACCGACATCAGAAGGATGGAAGGCTGAGTCAACCTTGAGCCTTGAGATTCAAACTGCTAAATTGCAGTCAGCCGGCAGTCAGCAGAAGTAGTCTACAGTACCGCATTCTAACCACTGTGCCACCACAGCACAACCTTCAGAAAGTGCTTCAGAGCCTGCAGGTGCACGAATACAGTATTAGCCTGCAGCATTTTAAAATGTTGTCCACCCACCCCCAACAATCTTGTGATGACTTAAAGGATTTGCAGGGAGGTACTCATACTCCCTTGAGTTCCAAATCATTTTATAAAGATAACATCCAAAGTGCTGCACAGCCTTAGTGCTGTTCACTAAACAAATAATAGACTCTTGTGGGCTCAGTGTGGGCTATGAAACCTCCAAGCAATATGTTTCCCAATTTGGATATTTGCTCATCAGAAGCAATTTCCACGTAGAGTGCTCAGACAGTAGCATAGGTAAATGTCTCTGGAAATGTACCCTTTGGCAGAAGATGCAATTAGAAAGCTGCCACTGAAATCAGTATCTCATTGCTTTCTTTTGAATGATCAAAATCAGCACACATTCAGGACAAATGTGTGGGGGAGGGGACACTAGAGAAAATGCAGGGGTAGGATCTTTAAAATTTCACGCACTTTGGAACTTTCAAGTCTGAAAAATATAACATGAGAAGACACATAAGAAGAGGGGGGTGTTGTGAGGTATTTTTGAAAACAAGTAATACTGAGATTTATCACAACCAGATCTTCAGGTGTTAGGCATTCTTCAGAACCTTAACTAGGCAGTCTTCCTAGATAGGAGTACTATAGCTCCCAAAATTTCTGAAAAGCATCAGATTAGAGAAAAATCATCTAAGATGCCAAAAAAAGAAAAGCTCAAGAAGGTGATTACCTTGGAGCATGTACTATTTATTTAACAGTTTTACTCTTCCCAGAATGGCTTACATAAGCTTAGTAAAATCAAATTCGTCTCTCATTTCAGCTTTCAGGTATAGAGCAGATCTGTCTAAGGGGAAAGAGAAAGAAAAGAGGAAGGAAGAAGCAAATCAAGGCCACACTTCTTAAACCAGTATATTCTGGCTATGATTAGTTTCAAATTGAGATACTCGGGAAATGGCAACTGTCAGATAAGGGTAGATAGGAGCCGATGGAACGGAATCTCTCCTCAGAGCTTGTAGAATAAATTTCTCTCTTTAGCCTGATGGGAGGGACCTTTCCTATGCTTAGATTCTTATGAAGTAATACTTCAGTCAAAGAAATTTAATTGAAGAACCCCTTTGAGGCAAACTCCACAAAGCAGCTCCTCACTTTTAGGCATATTTTGGACCTGACAAGCCATGAGGAAATAGCCTCTTTCCTGATGTTCAGCAATCTTCTGCAAAAGTGAATCTCCACCAGATCGAAGTAGCTCATCCTTACTGCTTTTGATTGCTGATATCAAGGCAAAAACTTGCTCCTTCACAAGAAACCACTAACTTGAAACAAATCATTCCAGAGATCATAATAGAGGATGGCTCCATAGAGTGAAATGGTGCTGTTTTACACTGGCCTACCTCTTATTTTGCCATTCAGAAAGGAGACTGCTGGGAAGAGGGCAGAAGCCATTGACTGAATTGACATTAGCAGTGCTTTGGAGGTGGCTGAAGGCCTGGTAATATTAGAAGACCCATTTATATGTGATTAATGTTTTGGACTGCCCCTCATACAAGCTTCTAGGATCTGGTCTGTTGTTCATATAACCAACTAGCCATTTAATCATTGGGGTGGGGGGAGGTGCTTTCAGCTGTATTCTAGCCATTTTCCTGTAAGTATTTTCAAAATAGAAGGGAAATATTTGAAAATCCATGTACATTGGGTAAGTACTTCAATAACCAATTGTAAATAAAAACAGCTGAGAGGTGTGAAAACCTCATACCCTCTCAAAAGATGAATGTGACTAGACATCCTTAATAGTGTGAACATTATGCCTTGGAGCATCTAACAGCCAAGGTGCGCCTACGCTGAAAGTATCACTCTTTTTACAACCACAATTAAGCTGTCTGATTCCAAACCAGGAATCTATCAAGATTCGGCACGTGCCATAGAGATTATGACGCATTCAGGTTTTATGTGAGCAATTGCCTGCTTCACTGAGCAGAAATTATAGCTTCCAAATGTCTGCTTTGCAGTTATTATACAACATGGAACAAATTATCTCATTATTGTTTATACTGTAGATATATGTATTGCGATTTTGAATTCTTTTTGCTATATTTTGTTGCTTTTCTGTTTTTCCTTTTTCTTTTTGGAAAGTTGCCCAGAATTGAAAGTTGCCCAATTGGTTGAATTGGGTGGCTGCATAAAACTTTTAAATAAAGAAAGGAATATTGGTGGGACTGAAGGAATGGTTGGGTTTTTCCTTTATGGATTTAACATAACAATGACTTGTTGGCAGTCATTACCAGTTGCTATTCCTCCAGGCATTTTATGCTGTCATGTTGAACACAAAAAACAAGAGGTGCTCGAACAAACTTCTCTGGAAATCCAAAAGGGAAAAAAAGGTTTTATACAGATAATCCTCCTTCAGTGACCATTTGCAGTTATGTTGGTGATGAAAAAGTAACATCACGATGGCATAGTGGTTAGAATGCAGTACTGCAGGGTACTTTTGCTGATTGCCAGCTGCCTGCAATTTGGCAATTCAAATCTCACCAGGCTCAAGGTTGACTCAGCCTTCCATCCTTCCAAGGTCGGTAAAATGAGGACCCAAATTGTTGGGGGCAATATGTTCACTCTATTAAACCGCTTACAGTGGGCTGTAAAGCACTGTAAAGTGGTATATAAATTAAAATGCTATTGCTATTTATGACCAGTCTTCACATGTATGACTATGCAGATCTCTAAGATAAAGAAAGCTTAAGTAATTTTATAAGAACAGCTGCAGTTTCATTTAAGTGACACCTGCATTTAACAACCATCTTGCTGGACCCAGTTGCGATCACTAAAATGCACATAAAGCATCATGAGACTTCGTTCAAGAGCAGAAGATAGGAGGGATGCAGGGGAAGAGGCGAGAACTCTTCTGCTATCCTAAAAACAGGAGACAGAAATGAAGAAAAAGGGGTGCTTATCTCTAGTATTAATAAGGCTTTTAGATATAGTAAATGAAAGGATCAACATTGCTTCCTAACATCTCAGCACCTTCACTTTCAATTTAGTGTCTTTCAGGGTCAACCTCCTGGATAGACAGGACTAGAAAATTAGCTCCATAGGGAGACCAGAACTATACTTTGTTGAGATTGGCTATAATAGCAGAATCTTGTAAATCTAAATATTCTGCACCTACCCTCTTTCTTATACTCCAGTGAATTAGGGAGATATCTGCCTGAGCTACTTCCAAATACTATATTGTTTCCCATGACTTAAATAATGTCCCAGCCCCTTTGTCTAAGGTTTGCATATTTTCCTGTTCCTTTCTCCTGATCCTTTAAGTCATTGCTCTGAGAATTCCATAAGGAGTTTAAAAACAGAAGAATGGCATATTTAGGAACTATATAGAAAAATTATGCATTATTAAAGTTTTTAAAAAAACATAAAAACTAAGACAAATAAAGAGTGGAGGGAGAAAGGGAGGGAGGGAGGGAGGGAGGGAGGGAGGAAGGAAGGAAGGAAGGAAGGAAGGAAGGAAGGAAGGAAGGAAGGAAGGAAGGAAGGAACAGAAACAAAAGGTAAAAAGAAATAGAAGCTTCTGATAGCCTTTGCAGCAATCATAAATACAATTACAAAATTATCTCTTATTTAGGTAGAAAGATGGCTTCCAGGTCTAACACAATGATTACAAAAAAGCTCACTTTTTTCTATTGTCAGGTTTTTTTTCTAATCATCAAACTCACAGGTCATAAGTTAATTTTTTTCCTCTATTCATACAAAAAATCTTTAAGGAGTTTTTAATCAGCCTTAAATATAAGTATTTTTTTTCTCTGATCAAAGAAGTTAATTTAGCAATCTCTTCAACTTCCATCATCTTCATCACCCATTCCTAATGGTTATGGAAATATTTAGAAGATTTACAGCAGAAAATTATCTGCATGAAAAATGGGATTTGTTCTACTGAAAACACATTCCATAAGTACATGTTTCTGTGACAATGTAAAACATGTGAGGTAACTATACAACTTCTATTTCAGAGTCTGTCTGGTTTCCATCTTGTTTTTCTCGCTCCAGGCTTATTAATAAAGCACTAAGAATAACATGCTCCACTGTTCAAGCCATCTCCATCTCAATGCCATCAAGGAATTGCTTTCCCAGCCATTAGCAAGGGGACTCATTTCATCCCATTTCTTTTGCTTCCTACAGGTTTTATTCCTGCTGTGAAGGCTATGAGCCAACTTTACTGTTGTTAAAAAACACACTGGGAGAAGTAAGTGATTTAGTTCTGAATAGCTTAAAAAATCCTGCAGTAGTGGGATCTTCCATCTATGGGGCTAACAGAAAACCATCCAAAGCCATATGTTGCAAGTGTGTTCTGGGCTAAAAAACAAAATTATGTGCTTAAATCACAAAAATGCATTCATTTACTTCTATGGAAAAAGGATGCCCAATTCTCTCAAAAATCTATATCAGAGGTGGGTTTCAGCAGGTTCTGACCAGTTCTGAAGAACCGGTAGTGGAAATTTTGAATAGTTCGGAGAACCAGTAGTAAAAATTCTGACTGGCCCCGCCCCCATCTATTCTCTGCCTCCCGAGTCCCAGCTGATCGGGAGGAAATGGGGATTTTGCAGTAACCTTCCCCTGTCATGCTCACCAAGCCACGCCACACCCACCAAGCCACACCCATAGAACCGGTAGTAAAAAAATTTGAAACCCACCACTGGTCTACATGTTAAGTCTTATTACATAAGGAGTATTTTTTTGAAAGAATGCTGACGATGGAGGTAAGTAGATTTCTGAGAGCCTCATGGAGGTTGGAGGAAAGACAAGGACTGAAGAAAAAATAGAGGGCTTTAGAAAACAACCATGAAGGTTTCACATAGAACTGTATATTGTTGTTCCAAAAATAAAACATTGGTTGCCAAAACAAAACAAAAAAGGGGGGGAGAGAACCATTTAATCAATACAAACAAATTAATGAATATGTTCCTATCAGATACACTTTCAAAGGTAATAATTTGTACATTGAATACCTATTTCTTGCCTGAGGAGGAGGAAGGGGAAGCAGTCCGAGGGCTGTCTTGCCAAATTTGCCACCAACTGTGAACACCAACTGCTCAATAGGAAATTGCAGGCAATTCTTATATGACACACATTTTCTTTTTGCTCACAGCTTTATATGGAGAGGTGTACATCTCAGTCTCAAATGCACACTTAGAAGTGTTAACACCTGGACAGGTTTTAAGTTCCTTCTAGGTCCTAAATTTACAGGATGAACATCATGCTGGGCTACTAAGAATAGAGTGTTTCGGATAAAGAGCCTCATTTCTGAACATTCTCTCCAGTGAGCATTGCCTGACATCCTCTTGGTTTGTGGTGGTGGCAAATATCTGTAGCTCAGATATAGGATCAGGTTGGAGGTTCTTTCTCTGAACTTCTGGGTTGGTTTCCAAATGTTTCATTGCCAGGCTAGGTAACATTCAGTGGAGTGTAGGGGATGTCAGTGTCAGTGTTTTTCTATTTTTAAAGGCTTCGTGTGGTCAGTAGGTCTTGTGATGGGGAGGTCACGTCACATGAAGGTTTCCATCCATTGTTCCTTGTCGGTCCTTGTCGGGCCTTCAGGTGCTTTGGATAATAGGTTGACCCCTTCCTCTCTGTGACAGCCCCTCAAATATTGGAACACTGCTATCATATCGTCCCTGATCCTTTTCTTCAATAGACTAGCCATGCCCAGTTCTTGCAAACATTCTTCATATGTTTTAGCCTCCAGTGCCCTAATCATCTTTGTTGCTCTTCTCTGCACTCTTTCTAGAGTCTCAACATCTTTTTTATAGTGTGGTGACCAAAACTGGATGCAGTACTCTAGGTGTGGTCTTTCTAAGGCTTTATAAAGTGGTATTAGTACCCCACCTGATCTTGATTTAATCCCTCTGTAAATTGAATGTCTTGTGATGGGTCTTGCGATGGGTCAGATATGGGTTGCATCAAGTGTGGGTTTTCATCTCCACTGAAGATGTTACCCAGCCTAGTAATGAAACATTTGGAAACCAACCTACAAGTCTGGAGAATGAACCTCCACCTTCATCCTCTGGGATGCCAGAGAAAGATCTGTTTTTGGTTCGTGAGAGTTTTCATCTCCAGTGTTATTTTGTGCTTCTATCTTCAACTACTTGAGTATTTCTTTTTTTAAAAAAATATAAACATTCCATCTTGTCTTAAACAGTGTGTCATCTGGTTACAAATATCTCTGTGCAATAACTGTCAAAATTTACAACATCATTCACTACATTGATATTAATTCTCTAATCTTACAATTATAGTATATTGAATAATTGAGCATAGTAAATTTATTCCTTTTTCCCTCTTAATGTGTCTTCTAATAATATAATAATACTATTGTTTACATCTCTACCTTAGCATATTTTCTACTTTTCTTTAATATCCTTCTTTTACTTGAGTATTTCTAATCTTTGGTTATACATTTTACTGATTGCTTTTTAGCCTTTGTTACCTGTAATTGTATGTATTCCTTACTATGTTAGTCATATTGGAAGCACAAGTTACTTATGAGGCTTAAAAGTTCAGTGGATTAATTTACTCAAAACTGCTCCCCTAAACCTGTATACATCAAAAGGGGATACTGTAGCCTCGTCCATAATGTTTTGCTCCAGGGTGCCCTCATAAAGTAAATGGAAGATGATAATCACATATTCTTAAACTATCTCTTCACATGCTTGGTAATCCCATCTTTTCACTGGATGTTTTGAATACAGTAAGAGTTTAATCACATACTCTGTGACCATTCATTTTTTAGAGTCATTTTGATTATCAGGAAACCTTATGCAGTTGCTCACATCTTACTCCCATTCAGGTATGTGGAGCATTTCTTTCCTCTGACTGGAATGAAAGGAAAAAACGGGGAGGAACAACAAGCTTCTTTGGAACAGGAGAATGCTTTATTTTCACAGTAAGTTTAACTTACTTCCATAGCAATAGCATGTAGATTTATACAGTGCCCCATAGTGCTTCACAGCACTCTCAAAGTGGTTTATATTAATGGGTCATAAATTTATATTTAATGGGATGATTTTATCCTAATTTATACACTCTTAGCTCTAAGTTCTATGACAATGTTCCTACTTCTATCTTTGTAGCACTGTTTCCCTATCTTAACTATTTCTTTAAATATTTTCTTTCCCCCAGGTCTTAGCTCTTATAGCCAGCCCCGGTCCCTTGCATATAAAAACCATTTTCTCTCCATAGATTTTGTTATGGGCTTTTCCCTCCCCAGCTCTTACAGTCCTCTCTTTCTGGATCTGGTTTGTAGTCATGCTTGGGTTTGTAGATACTGATCAGGCTCTTTGCCTTCTCCATCTCTTAGTTGATCTTGCAGGGCCAAGAATTACAGTTTTCTTTTGCTTGAAGACCACTGCTATGGTGCTCTCCTTAGTGTTGGAGGCTTCTCTTTCCCACTTTTCTGATGTCTTTCTGGTTTGATTTCTTTTTAGCTAGTGTACCCTTGTTGGATTTTGGTTCTGACTCCAAAAATCTTCTCTAATTAAGGAGAGGATAGGGCTGTTTTAACCCTCCTTCCCAGGCTACACCAAAACTCTGTATCCACGGAGGAAAAAGAAACGCCTGTTTATTCTGGGTGATGAGTTCCAAAATATCCCTGATTGATATTGTCTTTTCTTAAAAGGTGCATCCTAAAATGGAACAATATGAATGGGTCTTCATCAAGAAGCCAGAACAAGCTAAAGCTCTACCTTGTCCCCAACGCCAGCGTTCTCCATCTCCCTTTTCTTTGGAGAGTCACAGAACAACCAGCTCAAATCATCTCACTGTACCAAAGTTAGAAGCAATTAAATACCGTCTCTCTCCCTTCCTGGCAATTAGACACTTCAAGTTGCCCTCCAAAACATGCTCCATGTTTATGTCTGGAAGCCAGGAAGGAATTGTCATAGGTAATTATGCAATCCCCAAATTCAATGTTATTTTGGTACTGCTTATTTAACATATAAATTCAACCACAGCGGAGTTGGGATGATCACAACCTACTTATATTTCGGGGTAGGAAAAGAACATATCTTGGACGAGGGGATAGATGGGGAACTCATCAAATTTGCAGATGACACCAAGCTGGCAGGAATAGCCAACACTCCAGAAGATAGGCTCAAGTTACAGAAAGATCTTGACAGACTTGAACATTGGGCGCTATCTAACAAAATGAAATTCAACAGTGAAAAAAGTAAGGTTCTACATTTAGGCCAAAAAAACAAAATGCACCAGTACCGTATATGTGGTACCTTGCTCAATAGTAGTACCTGTGAGAGGGATCTTGGAGTCCTAGTGGATAACCATTTAGATATGAGCCAGCAGTGTGCAGCAGCTGTTAAAAAAGCCAACACAGTTCTGGGCTGCATAAACAGAGGGATAGAATCAAGATCACGTGAAGTGTTAGTGCCACTTTATAATGCCTTGGTAAGGCCACACTTGGAATATTGCATCCAGTTTTGGTCGCCACGATGTAAAAAAGATGTTGAGACTCTAGAAAGAGTGCAGAGAAGAGCAACAAAGATGATTAGGGACTGGAGGATAAAACATATGAAGAACGGTTGCAGGAACTGGGTATGTCTAGTTAACAAAAAGAAGGACTAGGGGAGACATGATAGCTGTGTTCCAATATCTTAGGGGCTGCCACAAAGAAGAGGGAGTCAGGCTGTTCACCAAAGCACCTGAGGGTAGAACAAGAAGCAATGGGTGGAAACTGGTCAAAGAAAGAAGCAACTTAGAACTAAGGAGAAATTTCCTGACAGTTAGAACAATTAATAAGTGGAACGACTTGCCTTCAGAAGTTGTGAATGCTCCAACACTGGAAATTTTTAAGAAAATGTTGGATAACCATCTGACTGAGATGGTGTAGGGTTTCCTGCCTGGGCAGGGGGTTGGACTAGAAGGCCTCCAAGGTCCCTTCCAACTCTGATGTTATGTTATGTTATGTTATGTTATATAGGAGAAGGTCAATATGGTAAAAGGTCATGATGAAATTTTGGCAAGGTTGCCTACCAAAGCATACGAAGGAGAAACATTCACATGGAACCCGTTATATCATTATGACCATCATGACCATCATCATCACCATCATCATCATTTCAACATACTAACAAGTGGGAGTTGCAATAAAACCCTTTGTTCCAGGAGAATTGCTACGTTTTCTCCCCCTTCCCTTCCTTCGTTCTTCCTTAATCTGTCACTTTCAAATCCCACCTGTCTCCTCTGTACAGCTTGCTTTTGACTACTTTTCTCACTCCTCCACAGCATCTCACATGCTTGGCCCTGTTTCTTCCTTCTAGCTCCTAGCTCTTGCTTCCACCTACTCCCCTTCATCTAGTGTTGAACCAGCATGTCTGTCTCAAAATCTAAACATAGCTAATATTGTGAGTTACTTGGCTGACTTCTGGTTTTTTTAAATACTTCTAATTTTTTTTTCTCCTACTCTCATCTTGCTCTTTGCTTATACATTTGCCAGCAGACCCTACCTAAATTCAGCATTAGAGGAAGTGAAAGGAAATCAAGACCTTTCCCATAAATGAGAGCAATACAAATGTTCTCTGGGGCATGAATGCAAAGCTGATCTCTCAATGTGGCTCCTGCTCCAGAGGAAATGAGGCAAGATGTTGTTGTTGGGGTGTTGTTTTTTTTAGGTGCTTGGTGATTTCTTATTGGCTGGAACTTACACCTTGTCTCACCTTGCAGAACTTAAGATTCTCTTTCTTGGCAAATGACAATGTGCCACCATGGTTTACCTGCTTTCTCCTGCAGTTTCACTAAATGCTGGCTTTGCCATGCTGCCTCTTGTTCAACAGCCTGTCTGTTTTCCTTGCTGTGAAAAGTAACTGTGGGAAGGGAGCAGCTAAGAAGGAGATGATTCTGGACGGCGAGAGTACTGGTCAGTTCAAGGAGAGGAAAGTGAAACACTTGCTGGGCACCACATGGTGGCATGAAATTGCTGCTTACAGTAGGGTCAGCATAAACGGTAGTCACATGAAAGAAGTTTATCCCAAGTCACATACAATTTGAATTTTCAAATTCGGTGAGATTCAGTGAGAATTAACTAAGTTCAGTCTGTTCTGTAAGAAGTGGATTGTTTTAGATTGTCAGTAAAAACTGAAACTGTTAACCAGTATATAGCACTGAGATCCGATTACATCAGCAGGAAAGATCGGGGCCCAGCATCAGTTATTTTATGAGTTCAATTCATTAATTGGCTCTAGCTTTTAAAGTTCCACATGACCCTGGATCTGGCTAACTACAGAGCAACCGGTTCAGTTAGCTGCAGAATAGGCTTGAAAGATGGTGCTCAGAAGGGCATCTCATCGTCTTGCAATTCCTCTAAGTTATACTCATATGTCATATTAAGCCACAGTATCGTTTAGTTAGCTTTGATGAACCTGCCCGGCTGTAGTTGATTAAGAATACTGTCCCTAACTGCGAAAGATATCTATACCTGAGGGTAAAACAAGAAGCAATGGGTGGAAACTAATCAAGGAGAGAAGCAACTTAGAACTAAGGAGAAATTTCCTGACAGAACAATCAATAAGTGGAACAACTTGCCTGCCGAAGTTGTGAATGCTTCAACACTGGAAATTTTTAAGATGTTGGATAACAATTTGTCTGAAGTGGTGTAGGGTTTCCTGCCTGGGCAGGGAGGGGGGTGGACTAGAAGACCTCCACGGTCCCTTCCAAGTCTGTTGTTGTTGTTGTTGTTGTTGTTATTATCTCTTGAGTTTTAAAATTCATTTTCAAGCAATTTTTAAAAACTTGGCTTTGTAGTTCGACCATTGTTTTACAATTTTCAGACAATTATATAAGTTGTGTTATTTTTATTTATTTTTATTTGTTGGTGAGTTCTTCACAGAAAGATGGTACATAGATAACTATAGATAATTACAGATATGTAAGAGGAAAAGAGATTGTTTTTTGTGTTAAGGATTTTAATTAGTTGACATCCTTAACTAAAGCATGAAGAAGTTGTTCACTGATATCAGGCAAAACTTAAGAAATAGAAGAGAACACACACACACACACACACACCCCAACTACCTAGTATGGATGAAATAATAAACCTTGGTAGCTTATATTCATATAAGCCTATTATGTACTTTGTAGAATAAGCCCTGATCTAGACAAGAATTTTGTGCTCATTGATGATGTAGTACTGCAGTACATACAGTCAGAAAATACTGTGCTGTTGATGATAGCCACAAGGAAGCAACATGACTATATTAGCAAACATAGAACACAGAACATAAAACAATAGAGTTGGAAGGGACATTGGAGGTTTTCTAGTCCAGGGGTCTCCAACCTTGGTCCCTTTAAGACTTGTGGACTTCAACTCCCAGAGTCCCTCAGCCAGCAAAGCTGGCTGAGGAACTCTGGGAGTTGAAGTCCACAAGTCTTAAAGGGACCAAGGTTGAAGACCCCTGTTCTAGTCCAATCCCTCGCATGAGCAGGAAACCCTATATCATTTCAGATAAATGGTTCTTCAGTCTCTTTTTCAAAGCCTTCACTGATGGAGCACCTACAACTCCTGAAGGCAAGTTAATTGCTTTCACTGTTAGGAAATTTCTCCTTAGTTCTAGGTTGCTGGTTCGTTTCCAACCATCGTTTCGTGTCTTGCCATTTGATGCTTTGGAAAATAATTTGACTCAGTGAGAGCCCCTCAAATATTGTAAGAGTGCTATCATGTTCCCCACCCCAGTCCTCTTTTTTTTTAATTGAAAAAGTTTTACAAAACTTCCCCCCCTCCCCACCTAACCCTCCCCTCCCTTCACAAACCCCTCCCCTCCACGACTTCCCTGAACAAACACAAGGTATAGTTAAAAATAAAACAAACATATACTAAAAAATTTTCCCTCCTAACTGAATTATACTCCTACAATTCTCATCAATTCCTAACCTCCCCCAAAACAATCAAAAATGATGCATCCTAATCATTCAAAGGCAGTCGGATAACTCTTAGTCTGATATCTGTTTTGAAAATGGATTGACTATAGTCCTTCTTTTCACTAGACTAGACATACCTGTTGGTTCCGTCCCAGGCGCCTGATGGACCCGGAGAGGTTCCGGACGGAGCTTGGGCCGTTCCCTGAGGATCTTACCCACGGCACGACTGAAGAACTGGTTGCGGCCTGGGAACGGGCCGCGGCTGGGGCTTTGGACCGTGTCGTGCCTTTGCGGCCTCTGACCCGGCGTAGATCTCAATTGGCTCCCTGGTTTTCCGAGGAGCTGAGAGAGATGAAACGCCAGAGAAGACGCCTAGAGAGTACTTGGAGGTCTGGCTGTTCCGAGGCTGATCGGACACTAGTGAGGTCCTTTACTAGGACCTACCTAGTGGCAATGAGGGAGGCGAAACGTTCCTACGTTTCCACCCTCATTGCATCGGCAGATAACCGCCCGGCCGCCCTGTTTCGGGTGACCCGTTCCTCCTTCATCAAGAGGACGGGATGACCTACAGGGACGGGCTGAGGAGTTTAACGGTTATCTATCGATAAAATCGTTCAGCCGGGATAGTTTGGACCAAGATTGCGATGATCCAGCTGAGATGACAGAGACACGTCTTGTTGAGGTTATTTGGGATGAGTTTGATTCTGTGGCTCCGAGGACATGGACAGGTTGCTGGGAGGTTACATGCAACTACATGTTTACTGGACCCGTGCCCTTCCTGGTTAGTGCTGGCTGCTCAGGAAGTGACACGAGGCTGGCTCAGGGATTATAAATGCTTCTTTGATGGAAGGGTTTTCCCCGCCTTGAAAGAGGCGGTGGTGAGACCTCTCCTGAAGAAGCCTTCCCTGGACCCAGCTATTTTGGGTAATTACCGTCCAGTCTCCAACCTTCGCTTTGTGGCGGAGGTTGTAGAGTGTGGGTGCATGGCAGCTTCCCCCGCACCCCGGGGGAGCTGTCTTTCTAGACCCGGTCCAGTCTGGCTTCCGACCGGTTATAGCACAGAGACGGCTTTGGTCGCGTTGGTGGATGACCTCTGGAGGGCCAGGGACAGGGTTGTTCCTCTGCCTTGGTCCTATTAGATCTCTCAGCGGCCTTGATACCATCGACCATGGTATCCTGCTGCGCCGGTTGGAGGGATTGGGAGTGGGGGCACCGTTTATCGGTGGTTCTCCTCCTATCTCTCTGACCGGTCGCAGACGGTGTTGACAGGGGCAGAGGTCGCCCCGAGGCGCCTCACTTGTGGGGTGCCTCAGGGCTCGATTCTCTCGCCTACCCTGTTCAACATCTATATGAAGCCGCTGGGTGAGGTCATCAGTGGTTTCGGGGTGAGTTATCATCTGTACGCTGATGATACTCAGCTGTACTTTTCCACCCCGGACCACCCCAACGAAGCGGTTGAAGTGCTGTCCCGGTGCCTGGAAGCTGTACGGGTCTGGATGGGGAGAAACAGACTCAAGCTCAATCCCTCCAAGACGGAGTGGCTGTGGATGCCGGCATCCCGGTACAGTCAGCTGCACCCGCAGCTGACTGTTGGGGGTGAGTTAGTGGCCCCAAAGGAGGTGGTTCGCAACTTGGGCGTCCTCCTGGATGGACAGCTGTCTTTTGATGAACACCTGGCGGCCGTCGCCAGGAGGGCCTTTTACCAAGTTCGCTTGGTTCGCCAGTTGCGTCCCTTCCTTGACCGGGATGCCTTATGCACGGTCACTCACGCTCTGGTTACGTCTAGGCTGGATTTTTGGAATGCTCTCTACATGGGGCTGCCCTTGGGGTGCACCCGGGGGCTGCAGTTAGTCCAGAATGCGGCTCTTGTGAGTAGTAACGGGAGCCGCTCATGGCTCCCACGTGACATCGCTGCTCCGTAGCTTGCACTGGCTTCCTGTGGTCTTTCGGGTGCGCTTCAAGATTTTGGTAACTATCTTTAAAGCGCTCCATGGCTTAGGACACGGGTACTTACGAGACCGCCTGCTGTTACCTTTTGCCTCCCACCGACCCGTACGCTCTCACAGAGAGGGTCTTCTCAGGGTGCCGTCCGCCAAACAGTGTCGGCTGGCGGCCCCCAGGAGTAGGGCCTTCTCTGTGGGGGCAGTGACGCTCTGGAACGAACTTCCCCCTGGCCTGCATCAAGTGCCTGATCTTCGGACCTTCCGTCGTGAGCTCAAAACATATTTATTTATTAAAGCGGGACTGGCATAATTTGTGTTGAATTTTAAATTGGGTATTCTTAATATTTTTAAATTTTTAAATCTAAATTTTAATAATCAGCCTTTAAAATTTGCTCTTTTTAAATGTTGTTTTAAATTGTATATATTTTGGTTTTATTCTGGCTGTACACCGCCCTGAGTCCTTCGGGAGAAGGGTGGTATAAAAATTTAATAAAATAAATAAAAATAAATAAATACCTATCTATGTCTAGTCTAATTTATACCATTTATGTCTAAAATTGTCGTTTTTAAGACATTTTTCATTTACCTATAAAGTCATCATTTTCCATGATGATATCAAAACTGTATCATGTCTAGTATAACAACACACCCATCCTCAGTTTAAGTCAGAAACAATTTAGATGCAAGTAACAGGGAAGGAGACCGGGGCAGTATCTAAAAACTCTGTCCATAAGGCGGTGAGAAACATTTCTTAACCAATCATGTTGATTTTTTTTTTCTTAGGGGGAGGCGGAGGCCAGGCTTTGTATGTTGATGCTAATCTGAATCACGGAAGAACAGAACACTGTGAAACATTTGACAACCCACCTCTCTGCCAGCAAAACTTCCAGGTCCAGCTATTAGAAGTTTGGGGATTTCAAAACTCTCGAGTTTCCTTTTCCTCCATATGATGGACATTCTTCACTGAGATTCCTCTCCAAAGCACTGCATGTCATCAGGTGATGACTGAGAGATGGACATCTAAGCAGCAGGAATAGATCTTTAAATATTTTGGGTAGTTGCCCATTAAAATAGACTTTTTGGCCAAAATCTCTGGAGCATAACAAAATATATTGGATGATTTACATTTACGCATAACTGTCCTGCTTGGACTTTCGAAAGGATTTATTTTGAAAAAAAAGTATGGAACTCGCATTGATCGTATGCCTGCTTATTCTGCTTATTAGATGAAATGTATGAAGCCACAGATTATCCAAGAATGTTAATAAGTGGTTGGAATGTGCAGAAATGGTCCTATGAGAGAATTAAAGAAGCTGAATTCAGGTATCAGATTGGCAGAACATTACCAAGATATTCACATAGTCCTCAAATTATGACTGCAATTGAGCCCCAAATTTATGTTGCTAAGTGAGAAATTTGTTAAGTGAGTTTTGCCCCATTTTCCAACTTTTCTTGCCAAATTCGCATTAAGTGAATCACTGCAGTTGCTAAATCCGTACACGGTTGTTAAGTGAATCTGGTTTCTCCACTGACCTTGCTTGTCAGAAAGTAGCAAAAGGTGATCACATGATCTTGGGGCACTGCAAATGTCATAACTGTGAGTCAGCTGTCAAGCATCCGAATATAAATCATATGACCATGGGGATGCTGCAATGGTCATAAGTCACTTTTTTCAGTGTAGTTCTAACTTTGAATGGTCACTAAGTGAATTATTGTAAGTCGAGGGCTATTGTTGTGACCGAGACCCAAGTAGTGATTACTAAACACAATACAGGCCTGAACAAGCTTATTTTATTAAAACAGCTGAGAATTAATCCATTCTCAGCTTAATCCAAAACAAATTCTTAATAAAAAGTCCTGCAGCCTTATCACCAACCTTTCTTGGTAAAACCCCCACAAATTTCAAGAGACACTGACAAGAAGCAATGGAATTCAACATTGCTTTTCCACAAAGAACCCAACGGCTCATTGCTGCTCTTTTAAGCAGGAGTGGCCAATCATCTTCTGGCCTTACTCCTGAGTTGTCCTTTTTGCTTCAGCTGCTCTTGCCTTCTGCCAGCTCTTCTCATGCATGCATTAGGAACAAGCTCTCCTGTTCCTCTGCCTCTCTGATGTCCACCTCTGTAGGCTCTGGAGTCTGTGCATTGCTCCCAGATGGCCTTGGCCCCATCTCTGCCTCCGACGCAGAGCCCTTGTCTGGGCCTTCCCCTGACTCCAGAACTGGCCCATCATCCTCCCCATCCTCCTCACTATCCGAGTCCACTGCCAGGTCCACAGTTGTTGGCGGAGCACAACAACTACCTGTATTGTACCTTGGCAACTGCTGCTCATTGGAACTAACAGAATAAAGGAAAGGGAGACCTATAGTAGCAGAATTAGTTGATTTTAGTTTTGTTTCTATCGCCTTCATTGGCAACCCTGAAGATACTTGAGCACTGCAGTACAATTCTAGCATTGGGAATATTAGAACATTTCCAATATTTCCTCAAGGGTTCACTTTTTGCACTGAGCGCAAAGTGACCCTAGAAAATAAGGTACAGTGGCATTATTATGATATATATATATATATATATATATATATATATATATATATATATATATATATATATATATATATATATATATATATATATATATATATCTTTTATGAACTTGTTCTGCACACCTGTGCAACCCTGAATCTTTGCTTTACACACAAACGGACGAGTTAAGATCTTATCCCTATTTTCACAGCAAGACTTCAGAATACTTTGAAGGTGTCAGAGAAGCTCTTACAAAGGAACTAAGACATCCAACTGAATGGGCTATTTTTAGACTACATGCTTTTATCCGCATGGCCCCTGAGCATCGCAACTGGCATGTACTACATTAAGAAATGTCAGGGAAAGATTTCCTGTAAAAAAAGAATAGAATTTTCCTTTCATGAGTTAATGCTTTTACATTAGAGACACAAACAGCACAGCCTGTCTGCCCAATTCACCTGCTTTAAAGATGAAATAAAATAAAATTGTCTTTGGCCTTTGGTCTGCCAGTCATTCCATATTTCAGTTTCCTTTCAATCTTCAATGATGAATAAATGTTGCTGAACAAACGTGGCTCCTGTCGTCAGAGATGTGCATTTAAAGGAAAGAGCAGTATAGCATGCCTGCCATCTGACACTTGCAAACATCATTGGTATTCAAAATATAGTAGCAGTGTATACATGACCATTCAAGTCAATGCTCAGAACATGTTGACTGTTGAGGAACATGACATATAATAAGTTTTAGAGTCTATCCAATAAAAGAGTACTTTGTGCATCATAAACCGAACATAGTGCCGAGGGAAAGTCGATTCTAGACCATGAAAGTTTATTCCACAATAAATTGCTTAGTCTTTCAGCAGTTACAAGAATCTTTCCTGTTCATTTATTTGTTTGTTTTATCCCTGGAAGATTCATTTGCTGTCTATTTTTATTTTTCAAATTGTAGTTCATGTTCTTGTGCTTCCTCTGCCATTTACTGAGCACATAACTGATCAATATATCCCAAGGTGACATTTTCAGAAAAGGAGAAAATGAACTACAGTATAACAATGATGCAGAGTGTCTGGTCATCACTGAGGCCGTGAAGGCTTCATTGTTATAAGATTTTAATCCAGGGATAACTATTAATAAAGGAAATCCATCAAAAGGGCCGCGGTGTGGCTCAGGTTGTAAGAAGCCTGTTATTAAACACAGCTGCTTGCAATTACTGCAGGTTCTAGTCCCACCAGGCCCAAGGTTGACTCAGCCTTCCATCCTTTATAAGGTAGGTAAAATGAGGACCCAGATTGTTGGGGGATAATAAGTTGACTTTGTATATAAATATACAAATAGAATGAGACTATTGCCTTACACAATGTAAGCCGCCCTGAGTCTTCGGAGAAGGGCAGAATATACATGTAAATTAAAAAAAAATGGTCTAGGGAAGAGCTCCAAGAAAAATATGCAAATAAAGCATCCATTTCTGTTCATTCTCTAAGAAGTAGATCTCAACATGGTCATCCTTGAGCAGAAAGATTACAAAAATCATTACATTGCAAAACAACTAGGCAAAAATTCAATTAATGTGGGTATATTTTAGTTATTGAATTAACCCATTTTCTGAATTTCCACGGACATCAAGATGACCATTACCAACTTTTGCATATTATGCAAAGGCAGCCAATAAATCTTTAAGTGGCTGTTTAAGTGTGCTGTGGGAACACCGCTGCTATTTAAGGCAAGAATATTTTGGCCTGAGAGTTTCAGCTTGGCCTTTTGAGTATCCTTCTACATACTGGTCCAAAGAATGTGGCCAGAACAAAGAAATTAATGCCTATAATTTTACCATGTATTTAATTATTGTTCTCTCCCGTCATATTAAAAATTACAATGTTTGAGGCATATTTGCCATTTTCTCTATATTTGTCAGTTTCAATCCACTATCAGCCCCATCCCTTGAAAGAAGGGACAAAGTATTGTAGAAGGTTACCATCCACCCCTCTCCTAGAAGAACAAAATATTTTGGG
Source organism: Ahaetulla prasina (assembly GCF_028640845.1). Lineage (NCBI taxonomy): Eukaryota > Metazoa > Chordata > Lepidosauria > Squamata > Colubridae > Ahaetulla > Ahaetulla prasina. The sequence continues at coordinate 121,599,922 of NC_080540.1, forward strand.
AAACATTACAAAAGCCAGAATATTATATTTCCCTGGATGATAAAAGAAGAAACATGCTTTAAAGACAGAAAGTAGCTCCCTGCCCCCAGCAGATATTTGGTGCCCATTAAGAAAGACTGGGCCAGCTTATCTACAAAACAAAAGACCTCCAGCTCTGGGGTGATGGGATTAAGACATGACCCTCTAGGACATAATAGGATAACCCATCTAGCAGCAGAGCTCACCACATGACATAATCTCCTAAGGACATTGCATCATCTAACAAACTTCAACCAAGCCTGGGAGCTCAGACAAACATGACCCCATAGGAATCTGACAACAGCAAATAGAATACATGTTCTTACACAGGAACAGGAAGCTCAAGTTCAAAGCCCAAGAGAAGGTATAAAATCCCCTCTCTCTCAACTCCATGTGGTCAGGTGCCTAGGACCATCCAATCAGCCTCCATGTTTCCAGTGTCTTTCTCCTGGTGTGGAACTGAACCAGATGGATATTTCTTCCAACACTTATTTAATAGTTAGTCGTAAGCATGGCAGGATCTGCCTCCTTCCTCTCTAAAGTCAGATCTACTCTGGTGTATTTCCTGGTATTTCATGATTTCACATTACTTTAGGTTTGCAGTTATCCAAATGGAGTATGGGAAGACGGGAAAGTCAAACCAACCTAAGGAACATAGGCAGAGTCAGTGGCATAGCTAACGTATTTGATACCAGGACTGGATCACTTTTAACACATAGACAAACACACCTCTTCACTGCTGAGAGTTACTTTGGTGTAGTGGTTAAAGACTGGGAGATGGAATTCTGTTACGGCATTGGTCACGAAGCCAGCTTGCTGATCTTGGGCTTCTCACTTTTCTCATCCCCAGGAAGAAAGCTATTAAGCCACTTCTGAAAAAAGGGCAGGAGGCAATTATCAGGAGTCAAAACTGACTTGAAGGCACTTTTTTTTCCCTCCATCACTTGTGCTGCTGCTGACTGCCAAACACCTGATCAGCATGCAGGGAGCAGCAGCTGGAATCCACACACCAATTCGGCAACACACACACACCCCAACTCATCCAGGGCAGAGTCCTGAAATGAGACCCTTTCCTCTGGCAATGACTAGAAGACTGATGTTCTTTCTGTCAATATACTAAAAAGAGATGAAAGCAAAACCAGAAAAATTGGGGGAGGGGAGGACAATTAGCATGCCTGAAGCAATAAGCAACAAGATAATGGCAAGAATATTCAGTGACTTAAAATAGAGGCAATAGAAAAAGCCTAGGTATTGATAACATGGACAATGAATTTAATGGACTTCACTGTTTTGTGCTGACACAAGGATGTGGATGGGCACCTTAACTCAGAGATAGGGGAAAAACTCTAAATGGCCTTAGTCCTGACAATGAGTGGTTTGGTTCTTCAACCCAACAAGACAGACACAGACTTCAGAGGATAATTAGAACTGCAGAAAAAATAATTGCTACCAACCTGCCTTCCACTGAGGACCTGAATACTGCACGGATCAAAAAGAGGGCTGTGAAAATATTTACAGATCCCTCACATCCTGGACATAAACTGTTTCAACTCCTACTCTCAAAACGATGCTATACAGCACTTCACATCAGAACTAGACACAAAAACAGTTTCTTCCCGAACGCCATCACTCTGCTAAACAAATAATTCCCTCAACACTGTCAAACTATTTACTAAATCTGCATTATTACTATTACTATCCACACTACACTACAATTAATCTTCTCACTGTTCCTATCACCCATCTCCTTCCACTTATGACTGTAACTTTGTTGCTTGTATCCTTACAATTCATACTGATATTGTTTCCTGATTGCTTATTTGTAGCCTATGACTATCATTAAGTGTTGTAAGTGTTGTACCTTGATGAAGGTATCTTTTCTTTTATGTACACTGAGAGCATATGCACCAAGACAAATTCCTTGTGTCCAATCACACTTGGCCAATTAAAAAATCTATTCTATTCTATTTACCACTTTATCTCTCCTCCTTCTCCTTCTTCCCTTTTTCCTTCTCCACTCCTGGCAATTGCCTGGAGAAATTCCTGCAATTTTTCTCAGAAAAAAATCATTTCCATTGCCTCCTTTCTAGAGCTGAGAGAGAAGGACTGGCTCAAGATCACCCAGCTGACTTCATTCCTGTCATAGGACTAGAATTCATATCCTGTTTTCTAACCTAGTGCCTTCACCACCACTAGACCAAACTGGCTCTTAAAAGATGTGCGAAATGTCCCTCTATAATTTGAATTTTGTCAGTAAATATAACCACCTGTTGCTGCCAGCTGCCACTCACTACTGTTCTTTTATGACTTCCTTTCCTTGGCATCAATGCTAACAAACAAATCATGGATGAAAGGAACAATATTATGCTCTCCTTGGGTCTGTTGCATTTCAAAACCATTTGCTCTGACAAAGCAAGCAAGATTTCTTATGCTCATTTGACAAGCAGAGGAACTAAACAGGAGAAACAGAGTCCTGCCTAGTCAGCCTCCACTGTCACTTTGAATGAATCATCAATTGATCAAGACATGAACTCATAATAATAGTTCCAAGGCCTGGTCAGGGAAGAGATGAGAAATTCAGATTCTTCAAAGCATGCAGAGATTCCTGAGGCAAAAATGTTCCCTTCATTTGAACAGGTCCAAATGCTTTCATAAAGTAGGGCACAGGCACATGCCAGCATTTAACAAAGATAGCACAATTGGATGTCTGCCCTGCCTTAGGAAATGCAAGAAATGGCAGTTTACCCAAAAGTAGGACAGCCAAATCAAAAGGAGGGTTTGATTCTCTTTCCCATTGTTGCTAGGAGGAAGGGAGGGGAGCTGAATGGAAGCAGGAGAGAAAGAAAAAGAGAACAAGCGAAGACGGGAAGATACAGCATACAGCGATTCAGGGCAAACTTCCATATGAGTGCTTATTGTCATGTGAATAGAAAAAAGGCAAGGTTATGTTCCTGACTGTTAAGTATAGTTAAGAGCCCAACAAAGTGCTTTGCTGCCTTCTAAGTTCCCATTAGCAACCCTTTGATAAAACTCGGTGCAGCCCCTATGAACATTTCATGCTGACCTTCCTCTTTGAGAAGAATGCTAAAAATATGGAGAAAACAGCAGCTTGACCAAGGTGGTCTATTTAGAGCTTGATCGATATGGCAAGCCTCAGAAGCTGCATCAGCCCCAAAGTCCTAAGGTGCATTAGGCAGGAGCGCATGGCATTGATCTGGGGAATCCTGCTCTAGAGGTTCTCCAGGTGACCTCCTGAGCCCGAGACAAATGGTGAACTCATTTAAAAGGGTTATATGGCTAGCCAGCTAAAAAAAGACAGAATAGCTTTTGAAATAACACGCTAAATATTTTTTTGGGAGGGAAACTTACAGTAAAAGGAAGCAACAGAACAGAAATTCCTTTTGGAGGCAAACAGCTAAGACCAGCAATGAATTAACAAGAGCTTTGGGAGCCGAAGACCTAGTACTTCTGGAAGACATCTGGTCAAGCTGCTGTTTCCTTTGAGAATAGCTTCTAGAGGAAGCCAGAGATTTACCATGCCAAGACAAAATATCTACTGTATGCTTAGGTAATGATTCATCTAAGATATAACGTAATGATAATATAATAATTTTATTTTATAATGATTTCAGTCACTATACACTATCATGTAATAGTTTTATTTTGTCTGTTCTGTCATTTTATATTTGATGATTTTAACATTTTTAACATTTATTATGCTGTAAGCCATTCGGAGTCATTTGAAATGAGATGGGCGGCAAATAAATATAATAAAATAAATAAATAATGGTTCTGGTTTAGCTGTGGTTTGTAAACCATGCTTATGTCTTTGCATGGTGTGCCACATCAACTGTAATTGGGGCTGCCCTTGAAGACCACTGAGAAGCTACAGGTGGTCCAGAATACAGTGGAACTGGCTGCAATGAGCGTGACAAGCTATGCCCATGACTTCCTGCTGCTTTGTGAGCCCCACTGATTGTTAGTGGCTTATGAATGCAATTCACCTAGAGAGAACTTTCCTCCTGATTATTTAACGGATTGTCTATCTCCATCAGATTCCATCCATCCAATATGATTGGGCCAAGTGGGCCTGCTTCAATTAAACCATGCCATATATTAGGATTCAGGAACTTCTCTATTGCAACATCTGCCTTCTAAAACAGCATCATCCTGGAAGATCAGGAATTCCCTCCTGGCAGCTGCTGTGCAAGTATTTGAAAACCTGGCTTAGCTCATAGGCCTGAAGTTAGGCTAACTGGCGCCTGTTAGTTTTGTTTTCCAGAAGTAAATTCCCTTCTCTTTCATTTTATTGTTTCCCACTTGTGAAATATAAGCTGCCCTAGTTGCTGGGAGTTGGACAACCTCTAAAGCCAATAAAATACATAATGTGTATAATAAACCATTATTATAAAAAATAATTGCTACCAACCTGCCTTCCATTGAGGACCTGTATACTGCACGAATCAAGAAGAGGGCCGTGAAAATATTTACAGATCCCTCACATCCTGGACTGTTTCAACTCCTACCCTCAAAACGACGCTATAGAGCACTGCACATCAGAACAACTACACACAAGAACAGTTTTTTCCGAAGGCCATCACTCTGCTAAACAAATAATTCCCTCAACACTGTCAAACTATTTATTAAATCTGCACTACTATTAATCTTCTCATCATTCCCATCACCAATCTCTTTCCACTTATGACTGTAACTTTGTTGCTGGCAATCCTTATGATTTATATTGATATATTGACCATCATCTGTGTTTTAAATGTTGTACCCTGATGAAAATATCTTTTCTTTTATGTACACTGAGAGCATATGCACCAAGACAAATTCTTTGTGTGTCCGATCACACTTGGCCAATAAAAAATTCTATTCTATTCTATTCTATTCTATTCTATTCTATTCTATTCTATTCTATTCTATTCTATTCTATTCTATTCTATTCTAATAAACCATTAGAAAGCAAACTGGTTTTCTACCACAGATGATTCACAATCTGCCTTAACCCCTAAACGATTGGTCTGATTCTGGTTTAATGTTAAATGATTCTGGTTCAGCATTTTAACATAATCCTAATTAATTCTGGTTTACCCAATGAAACAAAAGTAAGTAAACTATGGCTTAATGGAATTTAGGGGAATGATCATACAGCTAAATCACGTCTATAAAACACACTAGCACTGATGATGTTTTGATAATGAAATGTCTGCAAGAAAGCAACCAAGCTTAGAGAACACCAAGGACCTCTCACAACACAAAGAGCCTAGAAACAGCCTGCTGGCTAGGTTGACATGGGGTGCTGAGATAGAATAGAATAGAGCTGGAAGGGACCTTGGAGGTCTTCTAGTCCGGGCCTCCTGCTCTGGCAGGAGACCCTATACCATTTCAGACAAGTGGCTGTCTTCTTAAAAACCTCCAGTGATGAAGCGCCCATGCTTTTAAAGGCAAGCTGTTCCACTGGTTAATTGTCCTCACTGTTCTCTATTTCCCTTCTCTACTTTTGGATAACAAAGTTGTCAGCTAGGTTGGTTAGGAATGTGTTTGATCTCCCACTTGCTGCAGAGTTTGTCTCCCAGTTGTTAATATACTATTTTCTTTTCTTCCCTATATCTTTTAAAGTTTTTGAGCTCCAATTCCTCCCTACCTTATTAAGATTTGCCTTATTTATTTGATTGGTCTTATTAATCCTGTGCTTCCTTGATTTCTAATGTTCCACTCTTGTCCTCAGTATTGGCCTATTTATCTATCGTTTATTTTCTGTTTTGTGTCCTGTATTTATTTTTATTCTCTACGGGGATCTTCCCTCCTTGCCTGTTGGGGCCTCAGGCTTAATTTGTTGCCTTCACTTGCATCGTTTGCAGCTCCGGCCTCTTGTTGGACATTTTCTCCTGTTGTTTTCTCTGCCAGCTCCATTCTGTCTTTTGGTGCTTGGGTCTTTTTGGCCTTGTCTCACTCTGGTCAGCTCTCTTGGCCTGCCGTTCAATTCTCTGGTTGACTCAGCTCTGCTGTCTTGTATGGTCTGCTCCACTCAGGTGGCCCCTCAGCTTTAGAGAACAGAGCTCTCTTAACTCAGTGGGCCTCTGTGCTGCAACTCCTTCACCTGGGGCAGGTCACTGGGGAGGGCTGCCAGGATGGAAGATTGAAAAGGGAGGGCTGCTTCAGAGGATAATTAGAACTGCAAAAAACAAAAACAAAACAAAAAAACAATTGCTACCAACCTGCCTTCCATTGAGGATCTATATACTGCACGAATCAAAAAGAGGGCTGTGAAAATATTTACAGATCCCTCACATCCTGGACATAAACTGTTTCAACTCCTACCCTCAAAACGACAGAACAACTAGACACAAAAACAGTTTCTTCCCAAACGCCATCGCTCTGTTAAACAAATAATTCCCTCAACACTGTCAAACTATTTACTAAATCTGCACTACTATTAATCTTCTCGTCGTTCCCATCACCCATCTTCTTCCACTTATGACTGTATGACTGTAACTTTGTTGCTTGTATCCTTACGATTTATATTGATATTGTTTCCTGATTGCTTATTTGTACCCTATGACTATTATTAAGTGTTGCACCTTATGATTCTTGATGAATGTATCTTTTCTTTTATGTACACTGACAGCATATGCACCAAGACAAATTCCTTGTCTGTCCAATCACACTTGGCCAATAAAAAAATCTATTATCTATTATCTATAGTCGGGCTGCCTCTGCTTTGCTGAGCCCTGGGTAGCCTGGCTGCCACTCTCGAGCCGGGCTGCCCAGCTTGGAGTATAGGGTCTAGGTAATTACTAAATATAGTGTGATCCACCGGATCGCTGCTTCCAACAGCCTCCCTTCTTGTCCCCCGTTCAGCTGCTCTCAGTTGTCTCTTTTTCCAGCGTTGGGCTGCTTAGTTGGGCTCCTGAGCTGGATCTACCACTCTCTGTTGCCGGCTGCCTCCGATTCAGCGTGCAGCCATTCATTCGCTGCGCTGCTGTTTTGCTGGTGTTTTCCTCCTTACCCCCAATTTCTTCTTTTCCTTTATCTTTTCTTATCTAACTTTCTGCTCCCTTTCCCCCCTCTCTCTCCTTATATTTTCCTACTTAATTTAGTAACTTCTCTTCCCGAGATCTGATGCTGCTGCCATTGTACCATAAATCTAAAATGACCGTTATAAGTGCTTCTGGGGATCGACCACCCATCCTAAGAATCTGGGGTCTTTACAGTGACAATAGCGCACCTCGTAATTTACTTCATTTCATTTACAAACGCGCATTGAGAGCGGCAGCAACGCCGCTCTCAAACTCTACCCCATCCCACCTCTTCAGCGCTCCTTCTGTAGCCTAGAAACGAGAGAAGCCCCGCCCCTTCCATCCCGGCTTTCATCCGGAGCATCCCCGAGAGCCTCGCCTCCTCTGCGGCCTGCGCGCTTGCGCGGTTTCCATAGCGACCGGCATATACAACCTCTAAGCCAGTGTCCAGTGCCGACGGCGACATGGCGACTGTCCCGAACGAAAAAAAGGAGTCGGCGGACGAGTTGGAGGGCCTTCAGCTTCAGGCGATCATTGGCTTCAATGGTACCGAGGGGGCAGAGAGGGAAAGGCCTGGATGGCAACCAGGGAAGTAACGATACTTCCTTGCTATGAGAGAAAGCCCCCCTACCATCCTGCCCGTTGGGAACTCCGCTGAAAGTTGATCTCTGTAATTGCCCGGCGTAAAGCAAAAGAACTCTGCCCATGCTCAAGGGTTCCCTCTTCCCTATTCATGTGTTGCACTGGTGGGCTGTAATTGTCCAAACTGTTTTTCAGGCTGTATCAGAGAAGGACTTCGTGGACGGAATCTAACATAAATAGATGTGCATTAAATAGTTTGTATTCCGTTACAGAGGGAACGATTGAGAAAACAGAGTTTCAGTTTGACATTGGGGCTGTAAAGAGCCGGACTGTAAAGTTTACCGTGATTATAGCTCAAAACAAGCCCAATCTGAGTGCCTCTTTCAATTAATGGCCATCCTCCTTGTGATTATTCTGATGCTTGCTGTGATTTGATTCTTAAGAAATGAATTGTCTTAATGTTATTACTTTGCTTTCAGGTTAAAGGAAAGACAATTTAAGCATATTATTATTGTTGTTATTGTTGTTGTTGTTGTTCTTGTTGTTATTATTATTATTATTATTATTATTATTATTATTACAAATTTATGTTGGTCCTTTTGTACAGATCTTTTGTAGAGTTTTAAGTTTGGCAGGTTAAAGGTAAAGGTAAAGGTTCCCCTCGCACATACGTGCTAGTCGTTGCCAACTCTAGGGGGCAGTGCTCATCTCCGTTTCAAAGCTGAAGAGCCAGCGCTGTCCGAAGACGTCTCCGTGGTCATGTGGCCGGCATGACTAGACACCAAAGGCGCACGGAACGCTGTTACCTTCCCACCAAAGATGGTTCCTATTTTTTCTACTTGCATTTTTACGTGCTTTCGAAACTGCTAGGTTGGTAGAAGCTGGGACAAGTAACAGGAGCTCACCCCGTTACACAGCAGTTCTAGGGATTCGAACCGCTGAGCTGCCGACCTTTCGATCAACAAGCTCAACGTCCTAGCCCCTGAGCCACCGTGTCTCTTTTGGCAGGTTACTAACCACATATTGTCTCTGTGATTTTGGGTTCTTTTTTTATTCTTTAGAAGTCATTTAAACTTGCTGCCTTTTCATTCAAGTTCCTTTTGCAATCCTGTGCAGAATTTGTTATGGTTAAAAACTTGGAAAAAATAAATATTTTTTTTAGATGTTACACTTTTTTTTAAGGTGAAAGGCTTAAAAAAGGCTTCTTGTACTGTGCCATCTTTCTAGAGTATAAAATCTTAGGGAGACATAACTGTGAAAACTCAAGCAGCTATCTCTTCTACAAAGGGAGTACTTCACATATTGAACAAAAAAAAAGGAGAATATTTAGAACTTTATATGCCTTGGGGGAGGGGAGAAGGTTGACTGGAACAATAGGCAACATTTGGAGTAGGAAGTTTGACTATCTATACTATATTGCATTATTCAATACAGTAATTACATTGAGGCTGAAGACGTGGAATGGAATATCAGTTTTTTCTCAATACTACTATTGATTTTATAGTAAAAAATAATATTTATAATGTAAACCAGCTAAGAACCAAATCTTATTGACTCCCATATCTCTGCCATAGAGAAAGTAGATTTTGAGCTAGTCTATATGAATGAAAAAGACATGAACACAAAATTCTGCCTTAAAAGTTAACATTATCTATTCTCTAATGTTTGTATAAAAGATAGCAGAATGCGTTAGAATCAGAGTACAGTATCAGAAAACAAAGCATTAACAAGTAATGGAAGAGCACTGATAAAAAAATGGAGAGCAGTAAAGTATCTTGATGAATTGCATGAATAACTCTCTTGTTGCTTCTGTGAGTGGGAAACCACTTTAAGTTTCCAAAAATTTCACCTCATAAATGCTTGATTATAGCATGTAACTAGATAAAGCGTGATCTGTTGGATCTTCATTTCAAAAACATTTCGTTATCAGATTCTCGATGCCTTTAACAATGATGGAGCACTAATATGCTACATTCTCTGGAAATATTGTTAAAATTCAGGGAGATATTCAGTCTCTGCCGTGAAAGTAGCCCATGAACTGTATAGTACAGTCAAACATCAGAAGCTGACTACGCCAGGTTTTTTTAGTCATTTTGTATTATGTCATAAAATGCTTTACGATAATACTTGCATCATAAAATGTTTTATAAAATTTGCATAATTCTAATTCCATGAGAATCCTGGGTCCCAGATTTTGGGTGCATTCTGTAAGTTAGCCTACTTGAGGTACCTTGATTGGAATTGTTTTGCCCTCTGATCCACCCTTTTGCCCAGTTAAAGATTACAAACACCAGAGTTTTAATAGTATATAGATGTTGGCTGTTCTTCCTCTATCAAAAATCATGTATTTCTTTTGTTTCAGGACACGTTCCCTTTGGCCTCATCTGCCATCCAGATCGAGAGCATCTTATCTATCCACTGGGTTGCACAGTAATTATTCAAAGCATAAACACTCCGGGTCAAGATTTTTTACATGGTCACACCAACAACGTTTCCTGTGTCACAGTTTCTCCAAGTGGAAGTTATGTGGCTTCTGGTCAGATCACATTCATGGGCTTTAAGGTAGATAAAAGCTTCCTTTAAAAATGTATTTGATTCATAAAGGATGCTAGTGTTTAAACGGGGAAGAATGCTAGTGTTTAAAGCAGGTGTGTCAAACTTGGGGCCCATGTGCCAGATACATCCGCACTGGCTACCCCCACCCCCGGTTTAGCAAAGGGGAAAAAAGTTGTGATATGTCACGTGACGACAACGTGACACACGGGAGTTTGACACCCGTGTTTTAAAGCATGATCTTTCAACTCTGATTAATTGTTTAGACTTCAGGTTAGGTCTCACACTATTACAAGTACAGGTAGTTCTCACTTAGCGATGATAATTGGAGTTGGCATGTCTGTGGCTAAGCCATGTGATTATAAAGTGTAATCATGTGATCATGCTGCTTAGCAATGAAAATTCTGTTACTTTCAATTGTCATCGTTAAGTGAATCCCTGCTGGTCATTAAGTAAGGACATCATGTTGTTGCCAACATTTGCATCCTCCTGCCAGCTTCCCCATTGACTTTGCTTGTGGGAAGCCAACAAAGAAAATCAGAAATGGCAATTGTGACGCTATGACCAATATTATTACGACCACTTGTAACTACCACTCATTCAGGGACTTTGTATGTTTGAATGGGCTCTGAACAAGTGATCATTAAACAAGGATCACCTGCAGAATATTTCTGAAAAATCCTGCTACATTATCTATATATTGGCTGATAGGGTCAGGCCAGTGTTGGATTTTAGATATGACATTTTACTTGTCTAAATATAAACTAGATTATTAGTTTCAAATAATGTTTTGCAGAGAAAGCATAACAGTTGAAGAGCTCCAATGATTTAAAACATCAAGGGAATTCAGCATATTTTGACTTGTCTTACTGACAAGTAGGCCTGAAATTTGGGGTGTTCCCTTATTTTCAGCTGTTTCTGGCCAGTGGTAACTTTGTGAAGAAGCATTCTTTCATGTTACAGTTAATGTGACAACTGTGATTGTTCCTGGGTTGGTCAGATTCACCTACAATTAATCCATGCCTTGAGTAGGTAATTACTAAAGGTAGTCCTCATCTTACAATCAATCATTTAGTGACTGTTCAAAGTTGCAACAGCACTAGAAAATATGATTTATGACCAGTTCCCCCACTTATGACTTTTGCAGCATCCCCATGGTTACATGATCAAAATTTTTAGTCCTTTCTAACTGGAAAATATTTATGATAGTTGCAGCATCCGGGGGTTATGTGATCACGATTTGTGACCCTCTCAGCCAGCTTCCAAGAGGCAAAGTCAATGGGGGAATCTGGACTCACTTAAGAACCCTGTGATTCATTTAACAATTGCAGCAATTCTCTTAACAACTGTGGGAAAAAAGTAAAATTGGGTGTAACTTACTTAACAACAATCTTGCTTAGCAATGGAAAGTCTGGTTCCAGCTATAAATTGAGGACTACTTATTAGATTATTATAATGTATTTTTTAGATGGTTATTCCTGAAGGGTATCTAAAAGGTCCAATTGATGCAAAATGTGGCAGCCAGTTGTTGATTTGTACACAGCACCAGAATGATATTATATCAGGGTAAAATGCTCCCGGTTTGGACCTGTTCGGCCGATCTGGTAGCAATGGCGGCGGGTGGTTCGGAGAACTGGTAGTAAAAATCCCTGCCCACCCCCCGATGCCCAGCTGAGCCAGGCGATCATCAGAGTTGTTTTTTTTAGTTTTAAAAGCATTTTTTACAACTTCTTCAGCCGAAGAGGTTGTAAAAAATACTTTTAAAAGGTTCTGACGATCCCAGCTGAATTGCCTGATCGTCAGAGGGTTTTTTTTTTACTTTTAAAAGCCGAAGAGGTTGTAGAGAAAATACTTTTAAAAGGTAAAAAAAGGCTCTGACGATCACAGCTGAGCCGCATGATCGTCAGAGCCTTTTTTTTTACTTTTAAAATATTTTTTTACAACCTCTTTGGCCAAATAAGTTGTAAAAAATGCTTTTAAAAGTAAAAAAAAAGATCACACGCCACAGCTGATCACCCCCCCATGTGCTGTTCTACTTACCGCATGCCTCCTTTTGGCATGCACTGCATGCACGCACTTCATATTTGGTGCATGGTGTGTATGCGCATGCAGCGCACATGCGCAGCCAGCGAACCAGTAGAAACTGGTTTAGATCTCACCACTGTATTATATCTGTAGTCTTCCCCAGTTACTTTCTGGACACAGTATTGCTTTTACCTCTTAAAGCTTGAAGCAACTTGGCTCTGACTGACTGAGGAACAGCATCTCTTTTATGTAAACCTATACAACAACACCTTCAACAACAGAGATTTTCTTTAAAATTACCCCTTTTTCTGAAACCTGCAAGAATGGCCCTTTTTCAGTACAGTATAGCTAACCAAAATTCTGGAACACCTTTCCTGGGAAATTGAATTTTACCCCTTGCTCTCCCACCTCCAGTTTAGAAAAGGAGAAACGACTGCCTTCTGAACAATGTCTTTTATGGACCTGTTAGGTGGAAAGGCAGGTTTAGTTCAATACTAATTTCTGAATTGCTTCCTAGCATAAGGTTGGTATGACTTCAAGCAAATCATTTAAGAGGTTTTGATTTAGTAGCCAATAATGCTTTGTCATTTTTTGTGTACCCATCTGGATAGAAGAATAGCTAGTACTGCAGTATTTAATGGTGTGGGTAGATCACATCAGGCCCTTCGATTGCCTTGTATTAATACATTATTTTTGATGCTGCTATTTGTCTCAGAAATAGGATATGCTTGGCTAAGTTATACTTCCATTTGAGCTTTTCTGTCTCAATAAAACTGCAAACCGTTCAAAAGACTGCCCGAAATGATATATGGGAAGAAAAACAGCTTTATGGCCTTTAAACCTAGAATTTGGGATCCAGATAGCTTTTCTGTAACAAACTTGGGTTTTCCCCCCCACAAGGAATGCTGTTAGACTGCATATTTATATTTTTATCCCAGGCTGATATCATTTTATGGGACTACAGCAAAAAGGAGATGTTGTCTCGGCTGTCACTTCACAAGGGTAAAATTGAACATCTGGCATTTTCTCCAAATGATCTTTACCTGATTTCACTGGGAGGCCAAGATGATGGGAGGTAAGACTCCTTTAAAAGTATGTTGCCTTCTTTTTTCTTATTTTTTCTAAAAAAGTCAGAAGTCAGATATAGAAAATACCATTGTCCTGTCTTGAATCAAAGAAAAGATCTAGTTACATTTCTCCCTGTTCTTCATTATTCTGTTGCTGTGGCGTGTCACCCCTCAAATTTTGTTGGGGATAATATTATCATCTTTCCCAAACCATGTCTTTTTCTGAAGATGAATGTAGCAGAGCTATGCAAAACATTTTATTTTATGCTCAATTTCCAAAATGTTCTGGGGAAAAAAAAACTTCAAAAGGCCAATATAGCTTACTTTGCACTTGAAACAGCAATTTTGCAGAGAGGATAGGACATAATGCTCAAAATAAAACCATTTTAATGCATTCCCGGTATATGGGCTTTGGAAGAAAATGGCATATGGTATTGTGCCATTTGTAGGTTTCTTATTGCATATACAGTAGCAGACATTTCCATTGTCAGGATCATTTTCAGCTTTCTGTCTCTCCCTGCATATTCCAAGGGAATATGTGAAATAATAGGATTACAGGTAATCCTTGCTTACTGACTGCTCTGTTTAGTGACCAGTCAAAGTTATGACAGTTAAAAAAAACCCAGCTTTGCAACCAAATCTTGCATTTAGGGCCATCATGGTGTCTCTTGGTCATATAATCACTATTTGCAAACTTTCAACTAGCAAAATTAATGGAGAATCTGAAAGTGCAAGACATGGTCAGTAATGTCTTGCTTAACAACTGTGGTAAGTTGCTTAACAATGGATGCGGAAGTGACACTGTAAGTCTGGCACAATCATGTGATTTTTTTTCACTTAGTGACCACAACACTTAGTGACAGTTGCCAGTTCTAACTGTGGTTGGTAAAGTGAAAACTATCTGTAATGATAAAAAAAAACCCACTATTAAATCTGATCACTTGAAGTGACAAAGCAAATCGACAAGATAGTTGATTTGTGACTGTAGAATGATGCAACAAGTTTGAGGTGTGAATCCATCGTTAAGGAACAGCGTGATGCATCTTTTAATGATTTTTGCAGACTTTGCTGGTCTTTGCAGACTTTGAAAAGCATAATATATTTTTCTCTGTATATCTTTTGCCTAGTCTCCCTCTCCCATTAAGTTTGCAATTGATGAGGAAAATTTATGCATTTTTGAGAGAAAGAGGAAATGAGAATGCCATTCATCAGGGATTAAAACACAAATATAATTGTCCAGACAACCTTATTTAGCTGAATGCAATTTACCAGCTATATTTTGTGCTATACTAGATGTTCTTTAACCTGAACCATGAAAATGAGAAGATGATTAGAACTGTGTCTGTTGTTGGGTTATGAGTTAATACGGACTTGGTAGATGCTTATTTTGTACACCATGCTTATTACCAAGAACAGCATTTTTATTTATTTTTATTTATTTATTTTTATCACACAGTATATATAAGCATAAGCATGAATTAATTATACAATATATAAGCATATATATGAGTATGAGTATGTAATAACTATATTAATTGGATATAACGAAGGAAAAATAAAGGACAGGAACGGTAGGCTCGTTTGTGCTCTTATACACGCCCCTTACAGACCTCTTAGGAATGGGGTGAGGTCAATGGTAGATAGTTTTCGGTTGAAGCTTTTGGGATTTTGGGAAGAGACCACAGAGTCAAGTAGTGTATTCCACGCATTAACAACTCTGTAACTGAAGTCATATTTTCTGCAAGCAAGATTGGAATGGTTAACATTAAGTTTAAATCTATTGTGTGCTCGTGTATTGTTACAATTGAAGCTGTAGTAGTCTTTGACAGGAAGGACATTGTAATAGATGATTCTATGAGTTAAACTCAGATCATGTCGAAGGCGCCGCAGTTCTAAATTTTCTAAACCCAGGATTTCACGCCTGGTGGCATAAGGTATATTGTTGTATTCGGAGTAGTGGAGTACTCTTCTTGTAAAATATTTCTGGACATGTTCAATTGTATTGATGTCAGAAATGTGGTATGGGTTCCAAACAGTCGAGCTGTATTCAAGAATTGGTCTAGCAAATGTTTTATATGGTCTGGTTAGTAATCTAGTGTTTTTGGAGAAGAAGCTATGCAAGATTAGGTTTACAACTTTTAAAGCCTTTTTTGCGATGTAGTTACAGTGGGCTTTGGCACTTAGATCATTTGATATGAAAACTCCAAGATCTTTAACAGGCTGGGGATCATCAGTAAAGTAATGTCCATTAAGCTTGTACTTAGTGTTTAGGTTCTTTTTTCAAATATGTAAGACTGAGCATTTGCTGGTTGAGATTTGGAGTTGCCAAGTTTTAGACCATTCAGATAAGAAGTCCAGGTCTTTTTGGAGGATAGCTGTATTGTTGGTGAGGTTAAATAGTTTGACATCGTCAACAAAGAGAACACAATTACTTGTAATATGGTCACAGAGATCATTAATGTATAATATGAGGAGTATTGGTCCAAGAATGCTGCCTTGGGGAACTCCACTTTTAACAGGAACAGGGTTTGATAGAGCATTGCCAATTTTGACCACTTGTTGTCTGTTTGATAGAAAAGCAGTTATCCAATTGCAAAGGGGTCCTGAGATGCCGTAGGATTTTAGTTTTAGGAGAAGTTTATCATGTACTACTGAGTCGAAGTCTTTACAGAAGTCTATGTAGATTGCATCTATTGCTTTGCCCTGATCAAGATTTGTAATCCATATGTTTTTGCAGTGAAGAAGTTGTAAATTACATGATAATTTTTTTCTGAAACCAAATTGTTTATTAGAGAGTAGGTTGTTTGTTTCTAGATGGAGGGTAATGGATTGGTTGATGATAGATTCCATTACTTTGCAGGTGACACAACAAAGAGAGATAGGTCTGTAATTTTCAACTAGGCTGGGGTCTCCTTTTTTGAAGATAGGGATGACCATGGCAAGTGACCAAAGTTTGGGAAGGGAACTGGTCGTGAAAGCTTTTTCAAAAATTATGCTTAGGGGTTCTGCTATATTAGTGGAAATCTTTTTTAAAAAGTATGCACATAGTCCATCTGGTCCAATAAATAGGGATGGTTTCAGTTTGCGAAGAGCTTTTTCAGCATTATCTTCTGTGAAATCTATGTGTGTTAGATCATTGTACTCACTGTTGGTATGATTGGGAATGTCGGGTATAAGTCATTACTAATAACAAAGACTGTGCCAAAGAATGTGTTGAAGAGGTTTGCTTTAACTGTTTCATCATTATATTCTTTGTTGTTAGAATCTTTTAGTGGTGGGATGGATCTTATATTTCTATATATAAGATGCATGTCATTTGAAACAAAAAGCAAATAAATAGCATATGGCATTATTTTGGTTTGGTTATAGTGAAGTGAGATAATGAAAATGTATGACCTGTATTGGCTTCAATTTAATAATGGGAAGCACTTTTTTTTTTTGCAGTGTTCTTATTCAAAAACATGAATAAGTTGTCAATATTCTCCATTTTTGGCTGGCATATTTAATCTTTGAACTGGGTTATAAATTCTATGAACAAAAGATTGTCTTCCTGCATGACATGCCAGCGAACAGGGCAGATGAGATTTATTCCCATCCAATAATTTTATAAGAACAAGATTTAACTTGGGAGAAATGCTGCATTGTATTTCAGTATACAGATGTCAGTTACTTTAAATCAACCACATGCCTATCAATGAATCAGTTCAACCAAATATTGGATGTAGCTTCACAAAGCCCCATCTTTATTATAAAGGGTAAATGAGAGATGTTCTCTTGGGGTGCTCTGTTGATGAACATACAGACTCTTCCTTGCAGTCTTCTGCACTGGTTTGTGGCACTCAACTTCTGTTTGCCGGGGATAAATACCCCAGCTGCTTTTGCAAGGCCAACTGGAAGCAGTGTGAAATTTTGATTGGCTTCTTGTCTGCAAAGGATTTAATTGCATCGGCAACCAATCTATATCGGATGGGAGAGCCCTGATTTTTCCCCCCTGTCTCAACTACTTGAAAAGTTAAATGAGGAACTGCGTGACAAATGGCAATCAAAAGAAATCCACATCCCAGTATTCCTTTCGACCATCTCTGTTTCTTGAGGAAGATTCATAGACCATCTCACATAAATTGGGAATTCATTGTTTAGCCAAGATTCATATGATATGTATGATAAGCTACTAATTGGTTCTTGAAACCCACTATAAAATACGGTTTTATTTCTGCAGTTTTGCTAGTATGAGATGTTCACCTTTCACCATACTGTTAACTAAGCAATTAAGGCTTACTGTGCTCTATGAATAAGTCATTAGATTGGTATGAAATGAATGAGCAATCAAAGAGTTACAATAATTTCTACTCCGTTCTTTTTCCATTCAGTCAGTTTTCTCGCCTCTCATCTGATAAGTGAGACAATTCATTTGATTTGGAAAACTTCATAAACATTTATAAAAGCAGGACTGGAAAATGGGTTAAAATAAAACCCCACAGAGCGCCTCTAGACCTCCTTAATGTTTGCATAGGAACTAAACCCAATACAGCTACAAACTGCGTTTATTTGGGAGAAATGCTCCTTGAAGCACAATCGTATCAAGTTCAAAATAACTATTCACCGAAGACAAACAAATTCCCTTTGCTCTTCTGACAGCATTGTGGTGTGGAGTGTCCAAAAGAAAGAAGCCATCTGTGGAAGTCCTGCCTCTGCTCGTAGTGCTGGGAACCCAACCACACTGGTATATTCCAACTGCAAGGATGAGATGTTCATCAGTGCGGGAAAGTATGACTTTGTTTTTGAGGAAAAGCTATCAAATTCCATTCTTTAAAAATGTACTGTTCCTGTTCATTGCATTGTCCCCAAGTTACTTACAGGTAGCCCTTGACTTATGACTGGTCGCTTAGCGATTATTTGAAGTTACGATGGACACCTTGCAAGAGGTACTTGTAAATGGGTTCTGAAGTTCCAATGGATGGCCTTCCTCCAGGGTCACATGACCACATTTTGGGCACTCAGCAACTGGGCCACAATTAATGGCCATGGTTTATAACATTTTTGCCCCAAACCAGAATTTCTGGTCTCCTGCAAGAACATCCCATAGCAAGCAATGGGCTTGCTTAATGACTACTAATCTGCTTAAAAACCACTGGAAAAAAAAGTTGATGAAATTGAGTTGGCCATGTGATTACTCAACTTTATGACTGGCATGATTTAGAGCTGTAATGAACAGGCTCCATTATGGTCATAAGTTGAGGACTACCTGTAATGGAAAAATTTTTAAACCAAAGCCATCTATGCTTTTTTCTTCAGTATTGCTAGACAATAAATGGGCTTCTGAATGTCCAGCAGGACACTTGAGTTAAGTCTATGAGTATGCAGATCTGAAGGGAAAGTGCTTCAGAAGATGGGGGAGGGCAAGGGGAGGGTTGGTATGACTGTAGCACTTACTTGCAACTCCTTAAAGCAGCAGTCCCTTTTCCTGGGAACATCTTCTGCACGGCTGCTGTGAAATTACAGTGGCTGCTATGTTTACATCAAAACATCTTTTTGCCTTTGCAGTGCTTTGGATTTCCAGCACTACATAGATCTTCCCAGATCTAGTTTACTGGTCAACCATTCAAAAAAAGCTAAATTTGCAAATTATATGATTCATGAGAAGAACACTTTAAGAGTTCTAGAATGTTAATGCTGAAATGTCTGCAAAACAAAAATCATTATAAAATTGCTCTACTCCATGGCATTCTATTTTTGGAAGAAAGTTGGTTTTTTTTTATCATTCCTAGTGTGCCCTCAGCTTTAGTAACCCTTGCTTCCTTTGGGATTTGCTGTATCTGAATGATTCCTACTTAGACACTACTAATTGAAAAAAAGATCCCATCAAAAATATTGTAGCTTGCTAGTTGCTTAATACTGGTGGTCCTCATTTAGCAAGTAACTGGGCAGTAAGTGCTTACAGTTATGATGATGATGAAAAATTAATTTTGCCATTCACTCTCACATTTATGACCTTCAAAATTCTGTAAAATGAAGAAAAGCTGAAGTAAGATTATAAGCATAATTATGGTTTCACTCGGCATCCACTTTGCTTAACGACTGAGTTGCTGACCCCAATTGTGGTCAATAAATGAGAACTACCAGTGCTGTAGTCAGGAGATATTTCACTCTTTTCCAAACTGCTTTAATCAATCACGTAATGAAGCTATTTCACTTCCAGAAATAGAATAAGAAAATACTTAGGCTCCCAACACAATCTCTTGGTATATAACAAATGATCAGCTACTTTCCTGAAGTTAGGATAACTGACTTTGGTAGTCCAGAGAAGAGAAACAGTAAATGCATCTTTTAGTTCTGCAGCAAAAAATTTTTTGTGATATAAATTCATCTCAAGTTAATAATGAAATACATGCTTTGGCTTCAGTGGAACTATTCGAGTATGGGAACTGGATTTACCCAACAGAAAAATTCGACCAATTGAGTGTCAAACAGGGCAGCTGAAAAGAGTGGTTGCTTGCGCTATGGTAAGATATCTACTGATCTGTGATTTATAGTATGTGTAAAAATTGAGTCAGGTAAGCAAAAAGAAAAAAGAAAAGAAAAGAAAAAAAGAACAATTTATAGAAGATCTACTTAGTTTGGGTGAAGTGCACTTGAGTTTAAACATCTAATTCAGTAGGATGAAATGTGTCCAAAGCCATATGCTGTCATCTCCCTCTTAGACATAAATCAAATCTTTGGAGGGAGGTCCCATAACTAACCATAGAACCAATAAGAACCAACAAAAGTAACAGACTCAGTAATAGCAATAGCACTTAGACTTATATATCACCCCACAGTGCTTTACAGCCCTATCTGTGTGGTTTACAGAGTCAGCATATTGCCCTCAACAATCTTGAGCCTCATTTTATTGACCTCATAAGGGTGGACAGCTGAGTCAACCTTGAACCGGTCAGGATTGAATTCCTGGCTGTGGGCAGAGTCAGCCTGCAATACTGCATTCGAACCACCAAGCCAACATGATTCCGTTTTGAAATGATTATTACAAATATATTTTGAAATGATTTTTCTGGAAGATATAACTGCAGAGTCAACAGGCTTGGTATATCCTAGGAGGCACATTTAATTCTATGCCTCTGTTCTCAACCATCTTCCTAGGAAGCAAGAAATAAATGGTCTAACAAAGGCTCAAACTCGAAAATACAGTCTATGGCCAGCCGCATGAAACTTTTCATTGCCGAATCTTTAACAGGAGGAAAAATCATACTGTGAAGTCTGTTCCAAATCAGAATCCTATCTATAGTGCAGGAAGCTGGAAGCAAGGCCAAACATTGTTTTAATTTTTGCCTCACTGTTGTAAAAGTATTTCATTTTTCCCAACCCTGGTCCTGATTCTGTCTTGCTTCAGTGTCCATAAAGGACCTGAGCTCCGTTTATTTGTTTTTTTTGTTTTGTTTGTTTGTTCTGGATGGAGCCCCAGCCTTGTCTCTGAAATGTCTAATCAAAGCCACCAGTGCCTTTCCTTTTCTGTTCTGCCTGAATGTTAAGATCATAATTATAATGAGACACTACCGCTGGGTCTTGCTATTTTTTTGAAGTTATAGAAGGGCTTTCTGCAAGTCTTTTACAATGGTGCCCTACTTTGGAAGTGTTGTCTTTGTGAAAGCAATGACTTTTGTCTGCTTCTAGACCTTTTAATTTTATTTTATTGTATTTTATTCAGTGTTGCAATTGCTTTTATTGCCGAGCTTATGTTAAATCAATAGTTCTCAGCTTTTTTCCTGTATGTGGATCCTTACATTGTCAGGTAATACTTTTGAATACTATTGTATAAACAAGTTGGCAATGAGATGCTATGAGGATCTTGGTGCCAGTCTTACGAGACCCCCAACATTAATTCAATTTTATTTAGAAAAACATTCAAGGCCATCATCTTGTGGTCTCATCAAATTTTATAAGGGTTTGGCTTTCCTGTCTGAAATCTTGGGATTTGAGATTTCAAGCAAGAATGTCTAATACTGTAGGTTAAGCAATCTTGTGAGATATTACTCATTTTGTATGTGTCTGCAATGGTATCCAGAACAGCTTTATTTTAAATGAATGACTGCTTTTTCTTTAAATGATACTTAGTAAATTTGCAAAAATCATCAATAAAAGATTTGTGGAAGGTGAGGCATACAGCGGACAACTATAAAGCAAAGAAATAGACACATAACATCAAATAGTTAATATATAGGTATCTAGGACTTTTTATATGCGATGACATCCAATTTTTATTCCTGTAAGTCAGATTTAAGTAAGGCAGGGAATTTACATTATAGAATATCAAAACTGTAAACTCATCCCAATGAACAGTGTGAAGCATGGTTTTTAATCCATTTCCTCACCTTTCCCAGATGGCAGATGATGACAGCTACTTCTATGTTGGCACATCCACTGGTGATATCCTCAAAATCAATACAAAAAGCACCCTGATGAGTAATTTTGGCCCAATAAAGGATAAACACAGCTTGGTAAGTGGTTGCTGTTTTCCACCTCTTGCTTAAAAAGAGCAAGGTCACGCGGACAATATTGTAAGTATGGTAAGGTAAATACAACAGCAGCTAAATTTCAGCAGAGGTCAGGTAAATGAAAAGGCTGGTCAAATTCAAGCTGTCTGGCTATTGACAAAGCTTATGACTCTTTTTTGTGAGCTATTTTTTAGTGGATCATAGAATGAGCTATGTCTGACGTATAGTAACTGTTTTCGGATTACCTAATGGAAGTTCAGTTTGTTTTTTCTTTCCTTCTTGACCGCTTGTGGTGATAGGACATTCTTGATGAAATCCAAGATGTTTGAACAAGTCTCCTTCAATCATAGTATTGCATAATAAAACAAAAATACTAACAATTAGGGATATCAAGGAGCTACCTTCAACCTTCAAGGAGATCGCTTGCCCACCTAATTCCTTACTGTCAGTTCTGACTGACAGCAGTTTTCTGATAATTTTGAGGGCCAGTGTGGTGTAGTGATTAAATTATTTAGCTAGTAGACCAAGGTTGTGGTCTATCTCATCCACAGAGGCTTATTGGGTGAATTTGGGCCATTTGCACACTTTCAGTTTGATATACTGAGGGAAGTTGTGGGGAAAACATGGGAGCAGGAAGTGCTTATGTATGCTGCCTTGAGCTTTTGCATGAAAGATAAATCTAATAAATAACATTTTGCCCAAGGGCTGCTAACGTTGTTATTCTTCCTTCTTTTAATTGGAAGTGCCAGGGGCCCAAGCTGAGATTTTTATATGCAGAACAGGTGATCTGCCAGTAAAATGACATTGCAGAATACTTATAACAATTTACAGCAGGGGGGATATAAAGTATTGTGCTCATTAGCATATGTGAACAAACGATTAAAAAAAAACCTAGCAAGCTGGATAGATCTTGTGTCATTTTTCATATTGGTCTTGGTTTTCTTACAAGCATTCATTGAGCTGGTCAGGAATTCAGCAAGTACATTTATTGTCATTTGCCTCCAAAGGTTGCAAGTTGATGTGCTGGCTGTAATCCCACTGGGAAATCTGTCCCCATCGTTGGCAAAAATTATTTATTTGTTCATTTCTTTATTCCAGTTTGCACTACTGCTGCAATCTAATTAAAACCATAGCAGTTGACACCAAAGTAAAAATATAATCCATATCGATAGTGCTGAAACATCCCTGGCAAATCCATTCAAGTTGAAACCAAACCACTCATAAAAACTATACCAACCAGGATAAAATACAGACTTTGCATAATTGGCATGAACAGAAAACACAACATGAGATTTCAATGAGAAAAAGAAAACGAGGAAGAAAATAGTGTCAGATTCTTCTAAGGCTAATCTATAGCCTAACATTCAATCTCTCGGTGTGCTGATTGTCACATCTTAATGTGACATAAAAGTCCATAAGTGAGTCTTCTTTTTTAGATGTTAAAGTCAGCGGCAAGGGTTAACCTTGGATTTTGGTGGTGAAGGGAAAACATACTAGTGCCGATAATATATGACCTCTGTCATCTATACCAGAAATCTATATAGAACAAATATTATTTTGGAGTAGAGATGTATGAAGTTCAGACTGGAAAAATAACACTGGAGACAGAATGAACTCTTTCTTAATCCACACCATATGGCTCTTCTTAGCAACAATATGGGAAATCTTGTCATGGTTTTCTTGCCCCCATATCCAATTAGCTCATACTTTAGCTTGCTGGCTGTAAACAATTCTATTTACCTTGCTCAATATCGGGTAATGGCAATTCATTTTTATTTTTTACAGTCACCATAATCTTTTTTTTTTTGCTTCTGAATATATTTTACCCAATCTCTGGATTCTAATCCAGATTCTAAAGGGCATTTTATTTCCCTTATAAATTATTTCTTACTTTTCCTCTTTTAATGTTCTAAATATCCCCTTAAACATTCTCTTATTTCTGTATATTTGTATTCTGTTTTGTCAGATTGTTTCAGTAGTTCTTCCTGACATCTAGCTTCTTTAACAAAAGGCGTCCTGAATTATCTAAGCCTTACTTAGTTGACATTTCACTCACTGCTATATAGTCACTCTGCCCTTAGACTATAAACTTAGTAATAGCAACATAATTCATTTTCAACAATTCAGAGGGAAAAATAAAATCCTTTGTTGGATGCACTGTAGTTCACTTTTTAACTTAAAAAGTCAAGACTTGCACCCTTGGAGAGTCTTGTGTGTTAAGAGAGATAAGAAAGATTAACTCACTGGAACAATTCAAATAATCAAATAAAGATAATTCTGTCTGAATACATAATTCAAACAGAAGCTGTCTTAATTCCATATTCATCCCATAGAAGAGGATATGGTAATGTATAGAGGTGTTTTCATTTCCTAATGAAGATATTCCTGCTCACCAGCAGGTCCGGTTTGGCCAATACAA
The DNA here is from genome assembly GCF_028640845.1 of Ahaetulla prasina. Classification (NCBI taxonomy): domain Eukaryota; kingdom Metazoa; phylum Chordata; class Lepidosauria; order Squamata; family Colubridae; genus Ahaetulla; species Ahaetulla prasina. Next base: position 121,624,100 of record NC_080540.1, read on the forward strand.
ATCAAAGGTTTTGTCCTGGTGATGTACCATATGCTCAAGGGAATGATATGGCCAGCAACTTGTCTGAGGTGATTTGATTTTCCTATTTCAGTAACTTCACCCTCATTTTAAAAATGCAGCAGGGAAAACAAGTCAAACTTTTAAAAGTTTTATTTAAAGAAGCTTAGGTTATTGTTCTAAGACAGGTTTGCTTGTATTATTCTAACCTGCAGACATTCTCAGAAATGTCTTCTGGAATCCATGTTCCATGTTCTGGAAGACAAGGAGAAAGCAAAAAAATAATTTAGAAATGTATTTCCAATTTCAGAAATTGTAAGTAGCTCACTACTGAATAGAAAAAACTCTCAGAATTTCCCAAGCAGCTCAGGATGTAATGAAGGTATAAATGACTTCTTAGCACTGGTCTGGATGCTTCAGACAGCCTGTCCTTGGAAAAAGACAGAGTTTGAAAATTAAAAGTACATGCAATTGATGCAAGAACAAGAATAAAATTCCATACATGGAATGGAATACATAGCATTTTCATGAAAAAAAGCTATTTTACTCATTGTTTGCATCCAGGTGCGCTCCATTATTGACATACAATGTCCATTAGTATAAAGCAATGGATAAAGCAGGGGCACCAAACTGGCAGCCCATGGCCCAGATGCGTCACACAAAGGCCATGCCCACCCCAGCTCTGCGAAGGCAAAAAAGTCACGATCGGTCACATGACATCAACGTGACCCAGCGAGTTTGACACCCGTGGGATAAAGGAATATGCATTAGCTCAGAGATACAGGTAGTCCTCCACATACAACAGTTCACTTAGTGACTGTTCAAAGTTACAACGGCACTGAAAAAAGTGACTTATGACCATTTTTCATACTTATGACCATTGCAATATCCCCATGGTCACATGATTTATATTCGGATGCTTAACAACTGACTCACATTTATGACAACTGCAGCATCCCGGAGTCATGTGATCACCTTTTTGTGACCTTCTGGCAAGCAAAGTGAATGGAGAAACCAGACTCACTTAAAGACCATGTTACTAATTTAATAACTGCAGTGATTCACTTAACAAATGTGGCAAGAAAAGTCGTAACATGGGGCAAAACTCACTTGACAAATTTCTCACTTAGCAACATAAATTTGGGACTCAGTTGTGGTTGTAAGTTGAGCACTACCTGTATATGCATCTTATGAATCCTTCTGCCATAAAAAATGGGAAAAGGGAAGACATAGAGAACTAGTCTTGGTGGTATTCAAGCTGGCAGAAGAGTAAGAGGCTGCTGCATGAAACTTCATATTGCAATTTCCATCTTTAGTACAACTGGCTAATGATGATAAATTAGATCTTGTATTTGCAGTTATATAGTTTGTACAAACTTTAACCTTTGGACAGTGTTTTAATTATGAAGGCAGATGACGATTCTTTGCCTTACAAGCTAATTATTAAGGAGGCAAGTAGAAATGTAATACATGTTTGTAATAATGCAAGTCATTAACATATTTTCTGAATAGTCCAGCATATGCAACCTATGAATATATACAGCACATACATACCACAGAGTATCCTCTGGAGTCAATTCATGCATATTTGGATTGATTAATATAGCTTATTGAAGTATAGAAGAGAAAAAGAACAGAACATCACAGCTGAGCTCCATGAGAAAACATAATTCTCCACACACAACTTTCACATTATTTTTTAATATTTCTTGCCTGGTTTTCCCTGAATTAAAAACCCAAGACACATTAGTTTAAATCATTGCAGGCAGAAGACCTATTTTAAAGAAGTAAATCAGGGAATGGAATACTAAAAAAAACAAAAACAAATTTCAGTTTTACTGTATAACTGACCCTCCTTCTTCAATCAAAATAGCAAGCACTGGATGAGGAGAAATTTAAATTGGTTTCTTAAATTTGTTATTCATCTATTCTGCCTTATTTTCATAGCTGTTCCAACTTATTTTTAGCATGAGAAACTGCACTAATATACACTGAAAGAAACAAATGAAAGGAAAATAAGTGACTTTGTTCCCCCAAAGGCTATGTTACTAATTTAATAACTGCAGTGATTCACTTAACAAATGTGGCAAGAAAAGTCGTAACATGGGGCAAAACTCACTTGACAAATTTCTCACTTAGCAACATAAATTTGGGACTCAGTTGTGGTTGTAAGTTGAGCACTACCTGTATATGCATCTTATGAATCCTTCTGCCATAAAAAATGGGAAAAGGGAAGACATAGAGAACTAGTCTTGGTGGTATTCAAGCTGGCAGAAGAGTAAGAGGCTGCTGCATGAAACTTCATATTGCAATTTCCATCTTTAGTACAACTGGCTAATGATGATAAATTAGATCTTGTATTTGCAGTTATATAGTTTGTACAAACTTTAACCTTTGGACAGTGTTTTAATTATGAAGGCAGATGACGATTCTTTGCCTTACAAGCTAATTATTAAGGAGGCAAGTAGAAATGTAATACATGTTTGTAATAATGCAAGTCATTAACATATTTTCTGAATAGTCCAGCATATGCAACCTATGAATATATACAGCACATACATACCACAGAGTATCCTCTGGAGTCAATTCATGCATATTTGGATTGATTAATATAGCTTATTGAAGTATAGAAGAGAAAAAGAACAGAACATCACAGCTGAGCTCCATGAGAAAACATAATTCTCCACACACAACTTTCACATTATTTTTTAATATTTCTTGCCTGGTTTTCCCTGAATTAAAAACCCAAGACACATTAGTTTAAATCATTGCAGGCAGAAGACCTATTTTAAAGAAGTAAATCAGGGAATGGAATACTAAAAAAAACAAAAACAAATTTCAGTTTTACTGTATAACTGACCCTCCTTCTTCAATCAAAATAGCAAGCACTGGATGAGGAGAAATTTAAATTGGTTTCTTAAATTTGTTATTCATCTATTCTGCCTTATTTTCATAGCTGTTCCAACTTATTTTTAGCATGAGAAACTGCACTAATATACACTGAAAGAAACAAATGAAAGGAAAATAAGTGACTTTGTTCCCCCAAAGGCTATGTTTTCAGTGCAAAAAATGATTGAAATTGTTCAATCATAATTCTTATAATGATGACAAAGAGATGCAAAGAGATGGTCAAATAAGTGGTCATTCATTATGCTCTACTCCTCAGATAATATTATTTTTCAATGGATCTAAAAAACCATTGGTAAGAGAGGAACGCTGAATTTTATCTGCAATTTTTATAAGAAGCAACAGGAAAAGATTTGAAGGTGTGAAAAATGATGCAAATCAATCCATGAACTCATATGCAGTCTTACATAACACGACATTGATATAAATAAGTGAATTTCTGTAAAAGCGTGGAATATATTGTATAATGTTCAGCAGCTGGTTTAGGCATGGAGGTGTATCATTAAGGAATTCATGTAACTGGTTATTTCAAACTATAAACCCCTAGAATTGGCAGAGTTCATTATATAAATTCCAAATGCCTAAAAATTATAGACATTTGACTGTGAGCTGTGCGTTTTCATCCATTACTGAAAATGTGTTTTGATGTTCTGAAAATAACACATGTGAGCTAACAAAAGCCATTCAAATGCATAATGGATTTCTTTTGCACCCCTAATGCTCAATTATAATATAATCCACTTTTATTAAAATCATTGGGATTTTGTCATTACATTAGTGGAAGGTGCAACACTAAGACAGTGGAGTTTTTATGTAACACCACTACTTAATTATTGGAAAACACAGATGGATGAAATTTAAGTTTAATAATTGCTAGATTTTTATTATGGTTAGCTACAGTACAGTTTGATTGTCAGTTAGGCTAATGACTAAACCATGGCTTGTTTTAAGAAAGTAAACTATTGTTTAGAATCAAGATTGTTTTGGGTTTATAGAGTATAATTGTGGCTTAGTGTTGAGATACATTATGAGATGTATGGTTTACTTATAATTTCTTGGCTTATTCCTGATCTGGTTTTATGTCATGTTCAAGCCTTTACAGAACTGTGAAACAGTAACAGCTAAAAAGAAAAACAAAATGAAGAATTAGCCAAACACTGATAATAAGCTTTTGCCTTATTCAACAAACCATAGCTAAGGAAACATATCTTAGTTCAAAGGGTAAATGCAGAATGTAGAGACATGTAATACATCTCTTGAAATTACACCCTTTAAATTACTTTTTGGTGTAAATTGATCATTAAAATCTTTGGAAATCAGTAAAATTAAATTCCTTTAAATACTGATTACTTACCTTAGTTATTCCCATGGAAAGAAAATGATTGTTTGCTATGAAAAGAGGTTTATGGAGGTGTTTACATTATGTTAAACCACTTGAGTGAAAGTAATTAGAATATGGGATGCAGAACTTCATTTTCCTGCAGGGAAATAAGTGAGCTTCATTTTGCCTTGGAAGATGTCCTTTGCAATCAAGGCTAGGATTTCTTTGTGTAACAAGTAAATAATAAAATAAATGTTAAACCTTCCAGCAGCCTTTATATTTAACTCACAAGGGGCACAATAAAGTAGAAAGCAAACCACTGCATCATTGCTATGAGTTGCTGAGCATTATCAGCGTTATGGATTATATAGCTGCCTGTCTATTAGCAGTGATGTATAGAACAACCTTGAAATTAATCTGTTGGCAGTAGATTTTGGAAAAATGATCACTGAAGTAAGTATATTTTTTGATGGAATTAAAAAAAAACATGAATCCAAGTTATTTAAAATTGGTATGCCTAGGACAGTTAAAACTGTATCTAGAAATGTAGTCAAAATCTGTCAATGAAGATCTTATTTTATCACCTGTTACATGGCAAAGCTGTGAAGGCATTTCAAACTCACCTGACTACTGTGCTGCAGTGGATTGAGACAGAGTGGATGGACAGTTGATAGCTTAGAGATTTGTAAAGCATGATTGATCCCCCTAAGAAAGCTTTGTGTTCAAAGATAATCCTGCTGCTGGATAATTGCTGAAGAGCATTCCTCATCAGACTATTAGCACAAAAGCTGACTTCCACCCTAATACGTGTAACCTCATGTGAACATGAACATCTGTTCATTTTAAAAGGGCATTTCCATAGCAGAATTTTAAAGAGATCCTCTTCTACAAGCATCCACTTGATGATACAGTGCCATTATGGGTAGTCCTTTGCAATATAACAGAATAGAATAGAATAGAATAGAATAGAATAGAATAGAATAGAATAGAATAGAATAGAATAGAATAGAATAGAATAGAATTTTTGATTGGCCAAGTGTGATTGGACACACAAGGAATTTGTCTTTGTGCATATGCTCTCAGTGTACATAAAAGAAAAGATATGTTCATCAAGAATCATAAGGTACAACACTTAATGATAGTCAGAGTACAAATAAGCAATTAGGAAGCAACATTAATATAAATCGTAAGGATACAAGTAACAAAGTTACGGTCATAGAGTCATACAGTAAGTGGAAGGAGATGGATGGTGGGAACGATGAGAAGATTAATAGTAGTGCAGATTAAATAAATAGTTTGACAGTGTTGAGGGAATTATTTGTTTAGCAGAGTGATGGCGTTTGGGAAAAAACTGTTCTTGTGTCTAGTTGTTCTGGTGTGCAGTGCTCTATAGCATCGTTTTGAGGGTAGGAGTTGAAACAGTTTATGTAGGGGATGATGAAATGAGATAGGCTTGGTAAACGTGTTAAACATAGTTGGAAAGAAGCTATTCAGTTCAGCTAGAAGCATGGAGCTTTATTGAGGTGTTTACATTATGTTAAACCACTTGAGTGAAAGTAATTAGAATATGGGATGCAGAACTTCATTTTCCTGCAGGGAAATAAGTGAGCTTCATTTTGCCTTGGAAGATGTCCTTTGCAATCAAGGCTAGGATTTCTTTGTGTAACAAGTAAATAATAAAATAAATGTTAAACCTTCCAGCAGCCTTTATATTTAACTCACAAGGCACAATAAAGTAGAAAGCAAACCACTGCATCATTGCTATGAGTTGCTGAGCATTATCAGCGTTATGGATTATATAGCTGCCTGTCTATTAGCAGTGATGTATAGAACAACCTTGAAATTAATCTGTTGGCAGTAGATTTTGGAAAAATGATCACTGAAGTAAGTATATTTTTTGATGGAATTAAAAAAAAACATGAATCCAAGTTATTTAAAATTGGTATGCCTAGGACAGTTAAAACTGTATCTAGAAATGTAGTCAAAATCTGTCAATGAAGATCTTATTTTATCACCTGTTACATGGCAAAGCTGTGAAGGCATTTCAAACTCACCTGACTACTGTGCTGCAGTGGATTGAGACAGAGTGGATGGACAGTTGATAGCTTAGAGATTTGTAAAGCATGATTGATCCCCCTAAGAAAGCTTTGTGTTCAAAGATAATCCTGCTGCTGGATAATTGCTGAAGAGCATTCCTCATCAGACTATTAGCACAAAAGCTGACTTCCACCCTAATACGTGTAACCTCATGTGAACATGAACATCTGTTCATTTTAAAAGGGCATTTCCATAGCAGAATTTTAAAGAGATCCTCTTCTACAAGCATCCACTTGATGATACAGTGCCATTATGGGTAGTCCTTTGCAATATAACAGAATAGAATAGAATAGAATAGAATAGAATAGAATAGAATAGAATAGAATAGAATAGAATAGAATAGAATAGAATAGAATTTTTGATTGGCCAAGTGTGATTGGACACACAAGGAATTTGTCTTTGTGCATATGCTCTCAGTGTACATAAAAGAAAAGATATGTTCATCAAGAATCATAAGGTACAACACTTAATGATAGTCAGAGTACAAATAAGCAATTAGGAAGCAACATTAATATAAATCGTAAGGATACAAGTAACAAAGTTACGGTCATAGAGTCATACAGTAAGTGGAAGGAGATGGATGGTGGGAACGATGAGAAGATTAATAGTAGTGCAGATTAAATAAATAGTTTGACAGTGTTGAGGGAATTATTTGTTTAGCAGAGTGATGGCGTTTGGGAAAAAACTGTTCTTGTGTCTAGTTGTTCTGGTGTGCAGTGCTCTATAGCATCGTTTTGAGGGTAGGAGTTGAAACAGTTTATGTAGGGGATGATGAAATGAGATAGGCTTGGTAAACGTGTTAAACATAGTTGGAAAGAAGCTATTCAGTTCAGCTAGAAGCATGGAGCTTTATTGATATGTGTTTATGTAGTTTGCTAAATTTGTGGATAGTGAAGGAATTCTGTTGCTGAAAATAGTATCTATCCAAAAAAGTCAAGGCGATCAGGAAGGAAGGAAGCTCATCATGAGTGCTATTTGCTAAGACAGCTCTGGAAAGGATAGTTGGAGGCAACTCAGAAACAAGTACTGAGATAAATTGATAAAAAATTATTTTAAAAAGTATATAATGACAACAATCTTTATGTAAATAACTATAATGTGGACTTCTATCATTATCGTCTGCCTTTTTTCAGTCTTCATAATTGTTCAACTCTATTCAAGTCCTGTCTAGTCATTTCTAAAAGCTAATAAAAGATAATGCTGTTAGTGTATCATTGCAGCTTGTGCATATGTTATCAAATAAAAATGCTACATCTGAAACTGTGCACAGACAAATGATAATATAGCATGGTTATCTTTGCCCACAAGCTTCTAGTACCCGTGCAATGCCTGTTTGGAGATGTAAGTCACAATACAATACAATACAATACAATACAATACAATACAATACAATACAAAATCAGTCATGTTCAACCTTACATTCTACTGGCTTGTAACTTTCATCACTCTAAAGCTAGCAGGGACAAAGTGTTTGGACTTGGTGAACATATAATTCACATATGGAGAGTACTAGTTTGGGAAAGACTAGTAAAGACATTTTTAGAAGAACTAGTGGACACATATAGGAGTGTTCCATGATCTTTACTTCTCCTTTGTTAACTTATTTTCCTTATGCACACTAGCAGATTTATACATCTGATTTAGTGAAATGGTTGAATCAGTGGCTAGAACTGGGGCCAATAAATCAAAGCTAAAATAAGATGGAAGTATTTGGGTAAGCGGGCCATTCAAAAGACTGAAGTTCAACTTCTTTTGAACCAATCGTGCTCCCTTTAAAATATTGCAGACTGTGAGCCTTCAGAGATTTAGATGTTACCGAAGATCCAGCAAAGTATCTTTTGCCAGCTACAGCCTCTTCTGGATATAGACTGGCCTCAGCTAACTTCTGTTGAGATATTTTCTGCAAGTAAAAGTTAGGAATCCTTTTGGACAACTGTCCAGAAACTGCTGACCTAGTTGGGGCAACTGATTAGAACAATCTTGCCAAGTCTAGATTGAAAATATCAGTTCCTTACCTGTTTACACAATTTGAAATCCAGACATTTTAAAGTCCACGTGTTTTCTCAGCCTAGCTGTATATTGGTTTCCCAATGGTTTCTGTCCATGGGCTTTTGCCATCCATGGGAAATTCAATGGGAAATGGGAATAGGGCCTCCATAATTTTAGCATCACTTATGGACTATTCCCCCTCCTAAAAACATTTATTGGCTCCAATTTTTATTTTGTTTGAACTAAGTTTTGTATTTGTATGAATTGATAGAAAGTTTTATTCAACAGTGATTGTAGTGCCATCAGAAAGCTTAAAGCAGAATGTTAATACTTTTGCCTATTATAGCTTTCAAAAATTTCTTGATACTTGACCCTCCACAGAACTTTGGAGGATGGTGGCATTGATAAAAAGCAAATGTTTCATTATGCACAAGTAAAATGCTTTCCACTAATGCAGAATTGCCATTTGAAAGAACCTATTGCATTTATTAGGTTTTTTAAAGTTCTGTGAATCTATGTATCCTAAAAGTCAATAGTGCATTAAAGATAAAGTTCGAAACATTTTTCTTTGTTTGATATCTTTAACTCTTTCTAATATGACTTAGTGCTATTATGTGTGTGCTTATTCACTCTTGGTTTATACATTCTTATTTTAAGTGATTTCTGTACATAAGCTTGACCGTAACCGAAAGTGACATAAATATTGCAGAAATATGTCTATCCATTCATCTGAAGGATAAACTAGATTGGTACTCATGAAAATTCACTCCATATTGACTAATCATTCAGTCACTGTCCTTCAACCTCAGTCTGTGACTATGTAAGATGGTTACTGTTCAGGACTGTTAAATTAAATTTGTCTTAGAGAATAGCCCCAGATGCATGAAATTTGGCATGAAATATATACATGCTTAGCTTTAGGGAATGACAGATCTTTTGTATGACATAATTGTACAGCAAGATAACAAAACAGTTAGTTGATCTCAATAGATTTGATAGAAGATCACTGATCAAACAGTAATCTCAGTTGCTTACTGTACATCTTGGTGAATTAAGCTGTCAATGTATAAAAATACAGTGATTTGTTTAGCATCTAAATAAGTTAAATGTCTTCATCTTGCCTTTTCTTAGGGAGTCACAGCTTTGCTTTTGCTGAAAGTGGGTGACTTGGTCATTGGCACTGGAGCTGGAATCTTAGCCCTTTGCTCGGGATCCAAGTATAAAATAATCAAGTGAGTTTTTGAATTTTCTTGGGTGAGGACATTAATATTACAAGGTCCATACAGTGAAGAGAACAGGTTATTTTGAGTCCATGGAGAGATCTGTAGGTGTATGAGCCACCTTATCCAAAGCCTTGATAGGTTTATGCTGGCATACAAACAGAAAGAATAGCATTCTCCTCCCTCCCTTCTCCATTTTTTTTTTAAATATCCCTTCCAGGGAAATTGTGCATTGTAGCTTCAGGGATAACATTCATTCTCTTTCCATGCCCCAAGTCAGAAACATGTGGGATCTAAAGCACATTTCAGTCCCGCTCCCTTTATGCTTTTGTTGATGTTAGAACTGTAAGGTATGGATGCCATAGGGTCTCAGATGAAATACATTAGATTTATCTATCTTGGGGAAGGGGAGGCTTGATCTTTCCCAGGGTACCTGGGACACTCTTCAGCAACAGAGGACTGCAGTTTTGGAGGCATACAGGGCAAAAAATATGCCAAAGAGCACAGCATGATATAATTGCTAATTTAATGTGATGTCTTTCAGCTCAAAAATTCATCTCTGAAGTACCAATTTAACATGCACGGATGCTAACTGTGCAATAAATAAAGCAATCTCAGTGAATAGATTATTTAAAATATTAGCAGTTCTTTCCTGAGATGTCAAAATTGTTTTTTAATTCATGAAATAGCATTAATAAAAGAGGAAAAAATCCACACAATAATTACATTCTAACCTTTAGATTTAAAAGTAAGAGTGGCACAGTGGTTAGAATGCAGAAGAATGTTTTTGGCGCAGGCTAAGTCTGCCCAGTGCCAGCAGTTTGATCCTAACCATGGTTAGGCACATGGTTGACTCAGCCTTCCAGCCTTCCGAAGTTGGTAGAGGGTCCAGACTGTTGGGGTGATATGCTGACTTAGAGAGGGCTGTAAAAGCACAGTGAAGCAGTATATAAGTCTAAGTGTTATTGCAATTGCTAAAATATTTCTGGATTGCTGAGATTGCTAAGATTCGCTATCACTGAAGGGAGAAAAGTTGTGGGGGGAAAAAACCCTAGAGCTTGGGAAGATTGAGTCATCAGAAACCCATTTATCTTTTGTGCAAATCTTTCATTTTGTTTTACAGAAAAGTTCAATTGGAAGGTGCTATCACATCCATCACACCTCGAGGGCAGGGCCACCAGTTTTTTGTGGGCACAAATGAGTCACAGATTTACCGATTCTCATATTCTGACTTTAAGGATGAGCTCATAGCCACTTGCCATAATGATGCTATCAATGATATAATTTTCCCATAGTAAGTATAAGTCAAAGAATTTTTTTCTCCTGTTCAATGGAAAAGGCTTTGAATGCATGGTAGTTGGAATAGTTTTCATCTAGGAGGGTAAGCATGTTCTTAAGTAATCCTTCCCCTTAATTTATAAGAAAAATAATAATAATTAGAACTAACTAGTCATTTGGAGACTCTAGCTATTTGGAAGATGCAAGAAGCAGAGCAAACTATAGAATTTGTTGTGTTGTCTGATGCTTTTGTAGTTTTTTCATTTTTCAGTGGTTACAGTATTCTGCTTTTTGTATCTGTTCACATAAATTCTGCCAGTAAAATATTCAGAACTGATCTCATGCAAACTTCTCTTTCACATTTATTTTGATGATATTTGAACTGATGTGTATCAGAAAGAAAATAAAATTGTTTTCCCAGGAGAAATATAAGAATGTTTACTTAAAATCCAGAAATTGGTGATTTCCCCCTACCCACACTGATATTCATGAAATCAAATAGGATCTCAGAACTCTGAGTTTATATTTTACTAAAAAGCAAGGTCATCTGAAAAGAAATATATGGATGATGAATGAATGGAAAAATAACATGAGAGAAAAAAAGACATATTTGGCTGGCCTTATTTGATAAAACTCCCTTTAAATCTGTTTTACTTCTTGATTTCAAACATCTTGAATCATCAGTATGTTTCTGTTTTCTTACTTTATGTAAAATTTGACATATACTTCACACAATTCCAGATTCTATTCCACACGATTCTACAACTAGATTTATAGGCAATGTTGAGAACTGTATGTATACTTGTGTGTCAATAATGTTTTTCTCTGGCATGATTCCCAAAATAATTTGGGATGTATCTTTCCAAATTATCGTTTAGATCAAACTATTAAATTTCCTCATTTTTTTAAAAAAAAGCATGTGGATTATTCTGACAGCTGCAGTTTATATTTATTTATTTTGTGGATGCTTTTTTTGTTTTAGTGTTTCTGATTTGTTTTATTTGTTTTAATTGTTTTATAGTTTTAGAATTGTAAGCTGTCCAGAGTCATTTGGTGGAGTTGGGTGGCTATAGATATTGAATATAAATAAATAAATTTAAAAAAAACCCTGACAATTAGAACTTTACTATTTTATAGATAAGGTCTGCTTGCCCTCATCTTGATTAAATCAACTTGATTAACTCATTCTTGAGGCAGATTGAATAGAATAGAATAGAATAGAATTTTTTATTGGCCAAGTGTGATTGGACACACAAGGAATTTGTCTTGGTGCATATGCTCTCAGTGTACATAAAAGAAAAGATACGTTCATCAAGGTACAACATTTACAACACAAATGATGGTCAATAGATCAATATAAATCATAAGGATTACCAGCAACAAAGTTACAGTCATACAGTCATAAGTGGAAAGAGATTGGTGATGGGAACGATGAGAAGATTAATAGTAGTGCAGATTGGATCAGTTGACCAAAAAAAAGACCTCACAAATAGCTGAAATCTGTTCCATTAGCTGACATTTATTTATTGATACAAGTAGTCATCAACTTATGACCACAATTAGGACTAGAATCTCAAGTCATTCAGTGAAGTGTGTCATTAAGCAAAACACCCAAGTGATCACTTCACTCAACAACTGCAATCCCAGCACTTCTGTAGGTGTCATTAAGTGATCTTCTGGGTTGTTAAGGAGATGGAGTCCCAGGTAAAAAGCGTGGCATGCCTTGGGAGAATGGGGGAGGCCCTGAGAGGGTTTGTTCCTGTGGCCTAGCAATGGATTTCCCCTCCACTTTCCCCACTCTTTAGGATTTTAACTCGGTTCCTACAGCCAAATGAAGGATTTCCTACCAGTGGATGGAAGGGAGGGGAAATCGTTCATTAGGCTGGAAATCTCAGTTCTGGGATGGCCACAGACCAAAAGTGAATAGCATAGTAAGTATGAATGTATGAATTCGTATATACCAGGGGTCAGCAACCTGCGGCTCTTTGAGCCCTCTGCTGCGGCTCCCTGTCAGGTGATCCCACCACTGGCTGGCCCTGCTCCTTGCCCTCCCATCCCAGTCACTCTTCGCCTGGCCTGAAAAGGTAAGGGCGACAGTGGGGGATGGAGAAGCAGCCAGGGCAGAGACAGAGAGATACGGAGAGAGGAGAGAGAGAGAGACATAGAGAGATACAAAGAGAGAGGGAGAGAGGGGGGAGAGAGGGAAGAGAGAGTTATCAAAAGGATTTTGTGGTCCCTGGTGTTTTTTAACAAGTGGTTCTCTGCCTTAATGACCAGCTGGGTAGGCGTGGCTAGAAGTGAGTGGTAGAAGTGAATGGTAGAAGTGGTAGAAGTGAGTGACATCGAGTTGGCCATGCCCACCTAGGTTTTGTGGCTCCCGGTGTTTTCTTCTCTTTGGAAAAAGGACTCAAATGGCTCTTTGAGTATTTAGGGTTGTAGACCCTGGTATATACTATATACTAATGAAGGCTGCTTGATTCAAAGCTAAGATTGAAAACATTTATTAAACTAAAAGGAGTTAGGAAGATCTATCAGGTAACTGTGGTGCAGAGAGAATTACTGTGCCTTCAAACCTGGGTTTCCTAGCAATACTGAAACTCCATATTATAGAGGCTTTCAATCCATGAATTTATTAGAATTAGAGGGATTGTCGGTTCTGCAACCAACTTCAAAGCTGTATTTCAGCAAATGGTTTTAGGTTCAAAAGCTTCGGTAGAGAATGTGTTAAGCTATTTTCCTTGAAGGAACCATCCAATTCTTGTAGTATTATTTCAGAATAGACCAGAATTGTCTTTATCTAGCAGTACTCGAGTTTAATGGCTTTAGGTTCACCTGCTCATGCCACCTAAAAAGTAAGGCAGATACTGCTGCACTTTCTGGAGGAAGCCCTGAAGTGACGTGAGTGAAACTATTCAGAAAATATGCAGAAGCGTGCCTTGAATCCTGGACAAGAGAAAGTATTAGGCAGAGACTCAGACTGGCTTCTCTCTGTCTTCCTATGGAATAAGAGGAAGGAGAAATGTGGGTCTAATTTGCAACATTTTTATATTTATATTCTAACTCACTAAAGCATCGTTCTAGCTGCTTCCTGATCAGGACAACTTCAAAAAACCAAAAGTACCGTATCCTTTGCCTTCCAGGGATAAGGATCAAAATTTGTGACATTTGCCTTGCTATTAATTTCTAAATTATTATTCCAAATATGCTAAAAGGAGCCAGATTTCATTCCTCAAATTAAAGCAGTTTTAAAGCAGCTAATATAGAGTTATCATAAATAGATATATTTATGAAACTCACATTTTAGCTGGAATCAAACTTTTCAAGTTTCTTGAATTTCCAAAAATTCTAGCTGAAAATCCAGTGGCTCTGTTATAACAGGTCTATTGTAATTTTAATGTGTTGTAATTTAGTTATTGAGATTCAATAATAAATTGCTAAATGAAGAAGCAGCAATAGCCAGGTCTGTTTTATTATTTGCACCCTATAGTGGTACATCTGATTTGTTTGCCACATGTTCCAAGAATGATATTCGTGTATGGTATACACCTGAAAATAAGGAGCTGCTACGGATTACGGTCCCCAACATGACTTGTCATGCCATAGATTTCATGCGGGATGGCAAAAGCATCATTTCAGGTAGAAGCATTTTAGAATGTCTGGCTTATTGAAGGACTGTATCAATCATGAATTCTTCTGTTTTAAGTAGTCATTCTGTCACTAACCAAAACTATTAAGGCCAATCCAGCATTTGCTAAGTTCTTAGAGTACTGCAAAATGGTTTGGCTGCATTAAGAGAAGGTAAGGTTGCAGGATAGGGATGAACCACTAAATTGAACTGGTGGTTTTTTTGGTCACAATATATACAGGAACATATACTAAAAGGAAACAATAGGACAGGAATGGTAGGCACGTTTGTGCACTTATGCACGCCTCTTATAGTCCTCTTAGGAATGGGGTGAGGTCAATGGTAGACAGTTTTTGGTAATTCTCAATTTCATAATTTGGCATCATGAACTGCTTAATCCCTGCTGGTTTGTACTATGCAGCCTTGCTGACTTTAATAGAAATTGCTGAGGCTCACCTCATGATAAGAGATAAAATATGCTTTATCCATCATCTACATATTTTTCTTAAAAGCAGTAGGTTCTTCAAATTATCTGCTCTTGAGATTGAACAATCAGCTGTACTGACCACTGAGTTACAGACATCTTACTTTAGGAGGGAGAAAAAGAAGAGATATATATTGCTCTTAGTAAACTCCTTTTATTTTGTGTTAGCTTGGAATGATGGAAAAATCCGTGCCTTTACCCCAGAAACTGGGCGGCTGATGTACGTGGTCGAGCATGCTCATAGTATGGGTGTGACAGCTGTGGCTACCACAAGTGACTGCAAAAGAATAATCAGTGGAGGTGGTGAAGGTCAGGTAAAGAGTCTTGCAGACTTCATCAACATGTATGTCTTTCTGCTCTGAATATAATATTAAATGATAATTCAGCCTTGCTAGATACAACCTGAGTAGTGACTATTATTAAATATATTTCTATGCTGCTGCAATAAAAACCAGCAATGGATTGGTCACATGAATAAAAACCAAGTATAGCATTTTCGTTAAAAGAGGATGAGAGATACGTTAATGTGTAATGTTACTGTATGACAATAATTGATTTATATTTATGTGCCACAAATTATAATCCACAAATATCAAAATCTATCAACCTCAAGAGCCTTCAAATTTCATTTTGGCCTGAATGCTTAATAATGTTTCTATTAGGTGAGAGTATGGGAAGTTGGGAAGGAAACACGCAAGCTAGAAGAAGTAATGAAGGAACACATATCTGCTATTTCTTGCATCAAGATAAAGAAGAACAATCAGGAGTGTGTCACAGCCAGCACTGATGGAACATGCATTATCTGGGATCTTGTGTAAGATCACTTTTGCATAGAAGTATGGCTCAGTTATACTACTGAGTTAAATTCCTTTTCCATAGAATGGATAATTAGATCATAGACAGAGGCCAGACATGGGTATATTGTGTGACAAAAGCAGACAGTCCCTATGTTTTCATATGTATTAGAAATTTAGACACTTAATTATTTCCTTCATTACAGATCAGTAGTAAATACAAAGTTGCTTTTGGTTAAGATTGATCCCTTAATGTTTCCATGCAGTTTTCCGAGCATGATAGAGAAACAGCATGTTTTTGCTGTATTTAAATATATTTCCTAAATATTTGTTCAACTTCTTATATTAGGGTACAGCTGTGGCTCTCCAGGGGGTCCCCTCATCCAAATACTAATCAAGGCTAACTCTGTTTAGCTTTCAGATTAGTCAAGATATTGATTTTAGATTAGGAGTCGTTTGTTTGGGGGTTTTTTTTTCACTTTGGCTGAGGAAAAAATAGTAGAGCAGCTCCTAAGGTCAAGGTATTTAATTAAATGTAATTTCAGAAGCTGGTTTTTTTCCCCTAGCCACTTCATGAGACGGCAGATGATATTGGCCAATACTTTATTCAAATGTGTATGCTATCACCCTGATGAACATCAGCTTATCACAAGTGGCACAGATAGAAAGGTAAGAACATGAGGCTAAAGCATTCATTCATTCATTCTCTATACTGCTGCAATCCAAGAAACTTTTGGCAGTCTGGAATTTATTGGAGTTGGGTGGTTATAACAAATTTGAATAAATCACAATAAATCACACCTAGTTGCATGACTCCAATTACTGTAATTAATCACTGTAGAAAAGTAGTGTTCTATGACCTTCCTTTATTCAATTCTATTCTGGATTCTAGATTGGTTACTGGGAAGTGTTTGATGGATCCCCAATCAGAGAATTAGAGGGCTCCCTTTCTGGTTCTATCAATGGAATGGATATTACAACGGATGGATTGTTTTTTGTGACTGGTAAGGGTTGTTTGTTTTTTAAAAAATCAATCATTTTGAATATATTTTTATCTCTCCCCCTAATGATAGAATCACTCCTTCTCACAGCAAATAGAACATGGAATGGAGGCCATCCAAAGAAAACACCATTGGCTGATTGGAAATCAAAACTGAAACTTTCGCTACCATATCTTGCTATTAACTATAGTTCTATGCCTGCGACTAAGCAGAGTGGTGACAGTTTTACATAGTCTTCTCTCTTCTTTATACCACAGGAGGTGATGACCATCTAGTAAAAGTGTGGGATTATAATGAAGGTGAAGTGATTTCTGTTGGGATTGGTCATAGCGGCAGCATCACCCGCCTGAAGATCTGTCCTAGCAATAAATTAGTTGTGAGTGTGAGTGCTGATGGTGCTATACTTCGTTGGAAATATCCTTACATTTGTAATCCTTAAAAATATTTGCTACTTTTATTGGATTTTTTTAGGGTTGCCTTTAAATAATTGTTCAACTTGGTGCCGTTTTTTAAAGGCATAATTAATTGGTCTGCTCAGAAACGAATTAGTCTGAAAAAGACACCTTTTTATTATTACCATTGTTTTTATTGGTTTCAATTATTTAATTATATGGCATTTTGGTATATTTGTACTATGTTTTAATGTATGATGTCTGAAATGTTAGTTAATATATATATTGTCATGATCCATCCTTCATAGTGAATTAGAAGTTGTACAAATCTATTGTGTAAGCATCCTTAAATCTCTTTCATTAAAAAGGCAAAATACTTGAAATCATAAAGGTTTTACATTTGGAACAGGTTTGAATATATATTGATTCAGTGATGCAGTGCTTCTATGACTGTGAATCCCATTGACTTTTAAATCCTTTACTCATCTAGTTTGCCCTAAATTCCCATGTGATCTATTCCCCTTTTCTTCTCTCACTTTTCTTGTTTCCCCACTGTTGATCTCAGTGTAATCATTTAACTTTTTTGTGCCTAATCCTTTCCCCTTTTCTTTTCTCTCTTGCTTTGTCTTATCCTCTCTATTTTTGCCACTGTTAATCCCAGTGTAATCATTAAAAATATTTTCCTCTAGCCTTTTCCCCTTCCCTTAGTTTGCTTCTTTTTGTAGGTTGTTTCCTCCTATCCCTTCTCTTTTTTTCATTGTTACTCCCAATGTATTCATTTAATTTTTCATAATCAATGTCTTTATCTTCAGTGCTGTTTTCTTGCTTCTCGTACTTAGCCTCTTTATCCAATTGAATATGTTCTGACACAATTTCTCTGATCCGAAGACCCCCTCAACAGCGTTTGTCTAGCTAGATTTTTGCAAGGCTCGTCAGAGCCTGCTATTTTCCAGCCAGTCTCACTACGACGCTTTTGGTTGTCTTTGACTGTGAATCCCAGCAGGCTCTGTCCAGAGAGGAATATTTAAAAATTCCTTATAGTGACGTTAGGTCTTCAGTTCCCCCTGTTGTAGTTCAGTCAGGAGTCTTTCACAGACCTACAACCAGTCTCTTGCATGCATTGCCTGTATTGTATTGTACAACTCTTTCTTCAGGGGAGTCCCTATTCTGTATTTTCCCTCATCTCCAATAAATAGGAGTAAATTAGCAGGATGTACCTGTTCAATTTTCATTTCATTTTCCCACTCAAAATAGAAAGGATACTGGAAAACAGTGCAAGACGCTGGAAACAAATTGCAACTTGCCCTTATTTTGGATCGGGAAAAATTCTTGACATTTCCCCAGTTAACTGCCAAATGCTCTCTATGAGGTGGTTAACATTTGCCTAGAAATACGATTTAAGCTTAACTAATTCAAAGGTTTTGTCTTCAGTGGTATAATTAAGTAAGCAAAGCTCTAAAAGGTCTTGTGATTTTACACGGGGTGAAAGACTATGAACCTGTCATTTTTGACATATACTACTTTGCCTGTTTGCTGTGCTATTTCCAGTTACAAAGGGGCATCTATATGACATACAGTAGCATGCAGTTCTTCTGGATAATCTATCACACCCATTAAATGTCATAGAGGAGGAGCTGCAAATTAATCATTCTGATCTGACTTAAAGTATAAGAATCAGCTTTTATGTAGTTTCTTTAAAACAAAAGATGTTCCTGAAAACTTTCTCTCGATTCAGAAGGCAGTGTTCTAAAATAAGTTCTTTACAGACATAAGCTGTATTTGCCTTGATATTTTTTTTTTATTCTGCCTTCTGCAACTCTTGGATCATTGATATAATGGATGGACTTATGACCATCAGGAGGGAGGAAGCACTTTTATTTTTCCTCATATGAAAAATGATCTAGGCCTTAGGTAAGGCACTACACTGTCTTCTAAGAGAGACGTGAGGATATCGGCGAGGACTTTTGAATCCTCTTCTTGACATCTAGACATTTTTGACATCCGCTTCTTGACATCTTGACAGTTGATTTCAAGGGAAAGAAAGCTAACCTCCTTCATTTGATGTGCTACTTTGCCATTTGAAAGAAGGTTTAATCTCTCACTGAAGTGCGATAAGAAATTCTGCAATTTAGTGAGGTTTTCCTGTAATTCTAGTGGTGTGTGGATAGAAACTTCTTCATTCAGAGTCAGAAGCAGTCTGCTTGACTGACAAATTTCAGAAAGGGTGTTATTTTCTTTACAACAACCTTTATTTGTGTGGTGACTTTACAAATGAGTTCCCAGCATGTATTGGTCAGTTATTCTGGTGTTATACCTCAGGGGCAAAAATATTAATTAAACATGAATGACCCTACAAAGTATTAATACTATCTTAGTTAGCTAATTTATATTTCTGCTTAAAAAAAATAAGTTTTACGCATTCCTGTTTGATAATTTGATGAAAACACCTAGTCCTGTGGCAAGTTGGCAGCTGCAGTTTTCAGATCATCTCTGATCAATTTAAGCAAAATTTCAGTGGCGGCTGCGTTTGCTCAGTTGCTACATGTGTATACAAATCCCAAAGCCCTTAGATTTGGCTCTGCCTTCTTTTATCTAGGAATATTCTTTTCCCTCCCATTAGCCTCACATTATATTTCAGGGAAATGGGATTGGCTTGGTTGGGAGGGAATATTTACAAATTTAAATAATAAATAAATAATATAAATAACTTTCAGTTTATGTTCTTTCTAACTAATTTGGGATTAATTTCCAACTATCTGTGTGGTAAAGTGGGCTGCCCAGAGGTAGCCTAGGTGCAAAAGTTATTACCACGTAAAGACCCCAATTTAGAGTATGTGTGTGATTTAAAGGGGAAAACATGAGCTGCAAAAATCAGATGACCAAATTGATCAGATGACAAAAAGCAAATTATCTGTTGCCTTTTCAGAGGCCCGTTATATTTTTGACTAGGAGAACATGACTTCAATAAGTTTTCCTTTCGTTAACCAAATAGCAGGATGGAACCCTGAAAATGTGGAGGCCGGAGCACCAGCCATGCTATTTCTAGTACCAGCCAAGGCATCCACTAGAGGGCAGCCAAACACTTTTTTATTCCATGTGGAAAGACTCTCCAATTTGGATCTTGATACCGTAATTTCCACAACTGGAAATCCACTGTGTAATAGAACATTAATTTTACTTACTGAAAACTTTAGGAAAAATATTGTTTGTACACCAATCTGCCATTTTGCTTTTTCAAATTCTTGCCTTCTCATGAATATGTTCAGCTGATGTTATTCTGATGAATGCTTGGCATTTATACACAAACTGTTCATGTTTCAACCCCTGAAAATAAATGAATTCTAACAGGATAGAATGACAATAACAGCTTGCAGTTGAAGAAAACTACTAGTCTTTTTCTAGTAGTTGGTCAGCCTTGGACTCCACCATGGCATTAGCAATGCAGGCAGCAGGGGATAAATTGACTTAAGGATCCATCTATTTATTTTTATTTATTTATTTATTTTGTCACAAAAATATATTTAGGTATCATACAAAAAGATTATATAGTATATAAACACATATATGAGTAAATATAAGGAGGTATAAGCATATATATATATATAGGAAGAAGAAAAGAAAAACAATAGGACAGGTAGGCACCTTTGTGCGCTTATGCACGCCCCTTATGGTCCTTTTAGGAATGGGGTGAGGTCAATAGTAGAAAGTTTTTGGTTAAAGCTTTTAGGATTATGGGAAGAGACCGCAGAGTCAGGTAAAGTATTCCAAGCACTGATGATTCTGTTACAGAAGTCATATTTTCTGCAATCTAGATTAAAGCGGTTGACATTGAGTTTAAATCTATTAGTTGCTCTAGTATTATTGCAATTAAAGCTGAAGTAGTCTTTGACAGGAAGGACATTACAATAGATGATTCTGTGAGTTAAACTTAGGTCTTGTCGAAGGCGACGGAGTTCCAAGTTTTCTAAGCCTAGGATTTCAAGTCTGGTGGGATAAGGTATTTTATTGTTTTCAGAGGAATGGAGAACTCTTCTTGTAAAATATTTCTGGACACGTTCAATTGTATTGATGTCAGAGATGTGGTGAGGGTTCCAAACAGGTGAGCTGTATTCTAGAATTGGTCTAGCAAATGTTTTATATGCTCTGGTTAGTAGTGTGGTGTTTTTGGAAAAGAAGCTACGCAAGATTAGGTTTACAACTCTTAGAGCTTTTTTTGCTATGTAGTTGCAGTGGGCTTTGGCACTTAGATCATTTGACATGAAAACTCCAAGGTCTTTAACGGGATGGGGGTCGTCTGTAAGGTAATGTCCATCTAGTATGTACTTAGTGTTTGGGTTTTTTCCTATATGTAAGACTGAGCATTTGCTGGTTGAAATTTGGAGCTGCCAATCTAGCTGCAGGATTATTGACTACAATGAAGGCAGAGCTATAATGTCATATAATGATATTTGGGGAAGCTCAACGAGTTGAGGGAAGGGCTACGAGAGCAAATCCATGCCACTGAATTGGCATTCCCTGTGTTTTTTTCATCTGTGCATTATAGGGCAGTACTTCATACATGGATTCTAACTCCTTGCTTCTGAAGGGGTGAGCACAGAACTATGCTAGAAAACGCACACGCTGTAGCGCTGAACAGCTGGGTCCCATCCATATTCATCACAGGCAAAGAAAATCACCCTAAACTTAATGCATATGTTACCACAGCAGAGAAAGTAACTGTGCAAGCAGCCAACCTTTCATGTTGAAAAAATCAGTGGAGCCTGTCCATGGCAGTTTGGTGAATTGACAAAAACAGTGCTTGCCTGTCTCTCTCTGCCATTCCTCCTTCTACCAAAGGCATTCTTTAAAGGGAATTACTAAATAGCTTCCTTTATTGTATATAATTTAACCACCTCAAAAAGCTTTAAGAGGAAAGAGAGAGACTTCTGCAAGTATTTGCTTCGATTCAGGCAATTTTTCTCTGTTCAGATATGGGTCTGAATTATTAGCAGGTTGCTGCAAGTTCTGCTGTTGCTGCCTTTGGGCCAACAACTCTGTTAAGAATGTGATAAATGTAAATTCCATTTGCACATAGCTGTAGAGAATGTGATTTTAAGAGTACTCTCCCAGACATAATTGACTAATATACTCTAAGTTCCCTTCCTTCCCCCTTCCTGGCTTGAACAAAGACACAGGTTAATCCTGTTATACTTGGCTCACCTGTATAATGAAGTGGGATGCTCTGCTCATATGGTGGATCTCAAAAAAGCTACTGGGACAGATTAGAATGAAGCTGGATTGCACTTGTTGTAAAAGAACCCTGTGGATGTGACCTATTCAGTGGATCTCTGCTAAATTAGAAATTCTAGATGCTGCTAAGAGATATGAAAGGAGCTTTCATCAATCAGTATTCAATATTATACTTAAAATAAGGATGGATGGAAGGAAAGAACGAAACATGCTCACTAAAACTCAGTTTCTGCAGTAATGTGTTCTAATGTTCAAGGTTGACTCTCTAAGATTTACAGACATAGTAACAGAGAGCGTACATCTTCGATAGATTCTAAGAAGATAGAGGAATTGTGTCAGACACTACAAAGGAAATTGGGGAGGGAGTCTTAAACCTTCCAGTGTGGCTTGATAGGTCATATATGGGATACCATAATCAGTAGTGATTCATCAGAATCAGCGAAGTGGTCCTGTTGTTTTATGCTGAACGTCATCTTTAACTTCAAAGTCAGAAATAATAAATGGGCAATTTAGCAGGCTGAGATGAGCAGGAGGCAAATGTTAACTTTCACAGATTGCATATGGGGAAAAATAACCCCTATCAAAAACCTTAAACCCTGTTCCATATTCCAAAGAAGCCTCAGACTATATATCACTTACCCCTTTGTAAGGAGGTCCAATTCTGCTATCCATAAATATATAGCTAAAAGAGAAAAAAGGAAACGACAAAAGAGTTCTAGAGGTTATATAGCTTAGTGTTTTGTGAAGGAAAAATGGAATGACAATTTATTTTTAAATGTCCTTCAAAATCATGCTTGACTTCAAATCTGTACTTATATTGTCTTATATTTTAAAAATATATTACTTGAAATCTTCAAAAAGAACTTGAGGAATATCTGCGTTATATCCAGTATGTTTTAACCTGGGCATTAATGAAAATGTCGCTGCTGATTTTGGGATATTAATGAGAATTCTAAATTTTAGGAATGTAGACCTAGATATTGATATGCATCTGGTAGGAATCTCTAGGAAAGACAAGAATAATTCACTATGTCCGCTATACTGCCTGATGAGGTCTAACCCTATGGACAGAGCTTTTTGCCCACAGGCAAAAAAAGAAAAGAAAAGGAAAGAAAGAAAGAAAAAGAAAAGGAAAGGAAAGGAAAGTGTCAAAATAGAAAACTGGGTGCAGCTTTAAGCAGCTGGCTGGTTGGTATCACTACGTAAAACATTAAAAATATGCTTTTTTGTCTCAGTCATTTGGAAGTCATTCATTACATTCCATTAACATCTGTATTTTAGTCCACAAAGATAAAGGTATTTGATCAGAATGATTTACTGTCTCGTGTTAATATCACTTTTCCCCAATATTTTTGTTTTTGTTTTTTTTCTACCACTGCTTCTTTCTCTGAAGAGATTTTCCCTTCCTCCATAAAATTTTAAGGCTTCCTTCAGATAGCAAACTATTATTTATGCACTAAGAACCACAATTCTCAGAACATAAGCAAAGCCCAATGGATCAGTTCAAAGTTTCATTTGATGTACCAATCTTTTGACAACAGTGCTAGCTGGATATACCTAGGAATATTACATGCTGAGACTAAAAGATTACATCCCTCCCTTGCTTATGATTCCACTGCTGATACCTATTAATGGTGCATATAGTTTCCTTGCGGTCTCGGATAGATCTGTATTCTCCATTTAAAAGCCAACCAAAGCAGTAGTTCCCTTCATTTCCAATGGCTATGCATGTTGCAAAAAGGATTGTAGTGTAAAATAATACTTGTACACATTGTATGAGAAGGACAAAATGACCTTCAATTATGTACTTAAAAACTGACCTGAAAATGGTTTCTATTATTGCATGTGCCTAAAGCGTTTTTAATAACAAAATAGACCATACATGCAATAGGTTAAGACCCAAAATTAAATGAGAGATGATATTTGATTAAAATACACTAACTTCAAAAGCATATGTTATATTAACATCTGAAAGCAAACAACAATTTATATTAAAACAAAGCATTAAAAGGGGAAAAAAACATTTAATGAAATTTGGTCTCTTTTCAAAAGGCATATATTTCCATATATTTGAATTATATAACAATTCTATTGAGCTACATAATACATTCAAACATTCCCAAATACATTACCAAAACATTCTTTGGGAAATTAGAAAGAGGCATAAAAACAGAAAAGATACAGTATATTCTGATAACTATCTATGTTATTTCTACTAAAAGGTTTATCCTTTTGTCTTCTAGTGAAGATGCTCAGATACAATATCTACAAAAGTACAAATAGTCTAACTATTACAAATGGACTGAGTAACCCCTGGGTCATATATGGATTACCAGCCCCATATTTATATTGTTAGTAGATTTCCAATGTTTTGGTATTTTGATTAATTAATTAATTTTTTTGCAAATTTTTGGCGGATGGTAGGAAATATGATTAAAACAAGGTTTAAGATCCATAAACACTATAAATAAAATATAGCGGTTGCAACTTTTTTTTAAAAAAGTTTATTACTGACTTTTGATAAGTTTGTTGAGTTGTGCCATGGGCAAACCTGCACTAGGCATACACAGGAGAATTGGGAGAAGATATGGCTGAAATATAAATGAAGGCAGGTAGTTTGTAGGAAGCTATTATATTAGATCATGACTATGGCCATCTGCTCTCCTATTGTTGGAACTGATTGGCTCCCTGAATTATGAATGAGTTTTTCTATTCTTTCTGGGTATTGAATCTGGAGTCTTATATATGCAAAGTATGCACTAATATTGTGCACTGCACTTGAAAGGGTGCTTCACAAGTGAATGGCAAATACATGGCAGTAAATTCTTAAACCACAGAAGCAACTACACTGTCCAAAACCTTGAGGAAACTTTCCCAGGTTGGTTCCATATTTACACACATACAGAGCTGCTTTGCTGTGGCAAACCTAGTAGAAGTACAGGTAATCCCCGGATTACAAGCGCTCCCTTAACAAATGTTCAAAGTTATGTGATAAGCTCCCCATAGTGTTTATGAAGAAGTCCGGAAACTATGAATCTTGCAGCAGCACAGCAGTTGTTCGCCCTTATGAACAACCACAAAGGCTTTACGACATTTGTCCTGAACGTTGCCGGCCAAAATGCAGCTTCCGAGGGGTGCATCCGCCTCTCAGAAGCTCCATTCAGGCCTCCAGAGGCCACGCCCGGACATTGCAGGCCGAAATGGAGCTTCTGTGGGGCAGATCCTTTCCTCTGATGCTCCACTTTGGCCTCCAACATTGGAGGGGTGGAGACCATCAGAAGCTCTATTTCAATCTGCAATGTATCAGGCGAGGCCTCTGGAGGCCTGAACAAAATTGCAGAGGGGCGCACATGGCTGAGAGGTTGGAGAGGAGAATGCTTGCTAGATCTTCACATGGTAAGTGGCAGGTTGGGGGGAAGCAATTGTGGGGAGCATGAGGTATTTCAGTGGGGTTGGGGAGGCCTTGGGTGGCCTTAGGCAGGTGTCCTGTTCCATCAGTAGCCCCCCCCATCCTGAAATACATTATGTGCACTTAACGAGCCTCACATTTGATTAGTGAATGTGTGGGTGAAAGGAGGGAGTGATCCCGTTCAAGGTACGAGATTCACTCCCATGAATCTTTGGGTTATGAATGGAATGGGCAGGCTCCATTTCATTCGTAACTCAAGGACTACCTGTACCTGCATTATGCACATCTAATAACTTGGAAACTTAGGGCAGCTGTGCCAAGTTTTCACAGCTGTTTGGACACTTTGAAGAAGAGTGCTTTGTTTCGGCCAATATGCTTTGAAATGTGTTTCTTCAAGCGACCTGTTCAGCTGTAACTTGTGACCATATAGGGCTGTGTTTAGGATATCTTGCTTCCAATAAAGAAAGATGGAATGATGTTCCTTCATTTTTGTCTTCATCACTGACTGCATCAAACATTTCAACCCAAATGAGACAGAACTAAGAAACAGCACAGAGATCGGCTGTGCTGTTTCATATTCATAATGTTCCTTAGATGGGAAAATGAAACCAAGTTAATGTTCTACCATCCTAAACCATAATATTTCTGCAAATCACAACATTTTTTTTTAAAGTTCAAATTTAGTTCTGATTGCATTCGGGGGAATGCTGCTTTGGAGAGCCAAAAAACAAATAAACTTGAAGTGTTCCAATTCAATGCTGGATTTAGCATTTGAATTTGATGCACATCCTCTTTCAGAAAAGGAAGAGAAGAATCTTTCCCATTTCCATTCTCTGAGGGCTAGTTTCCACATTACAGGCCCTCAAGACTGACCTAAATGTTATGCACTGTTGGGAAGTAGGGAGGGTCCACTTTCCAGTGAGGGGTTTCTTGCTGTTCTCTGAAACCTTTTCTTGGTATAATAGTCTATTATTCACATTATCTCTTGAAACATATCAGCATGATACGAATAATGAAATGGAGCAACCTTCTCTACTGCCTTTTTGCCTCTCTTTACCTCTGGACAGTTCTATCAAAGGCATTCAAAGGAAAAGACCAGTGAAAGGGCAATAATGCCTTGGAGAAGTGAGCAACCCACTAAGGGCAGCATGTTCAAAACCAAATCTTTCTATTGCTTCAAATTTGCCCTGCAAGTGGTCTGTTCTACAAACCACAAGCTGAAATAGTTGAATTATTTTATGGCATGTGTCAAAAATATTCAGTTTAATTTTTATTTTTAAGTAATGATTAAAAGTGCTGTTTAATGGCAAGGAGCTAAAATGCCTCAAAGAAAATCACTGCATTCATGTAAGCTCTCAAAATGCTAGTATGACAATATTCCACCAAATGAATTGGATTATTTATCCTATTTTGGATTTGTGATTGTGCACGTGTGTATTATACAGGAAAAATGCTGCAAGATTAGTTATTAAACAGAAATTTAGATTCACGTCTGCATTACCTACAGTAATGGTGGTAATGCAGCCACCACACATAGTAGATATATTTTAACTCTGCTAAGGATCCTTTTTAGTCACAAAATTACAGTCATATTTCATCTCCCTGGTAATCAATGATTTCACCATTCCATTTCCTTCTATGGTTTCTAGATTCTGTTGATTCCCACCCCATTTATTGACTTCTCATATTTTACGAACCAAAAAACAAGAGAAGTAGAATCTCTTTCCACTAATTCCCCAGTAAACATTTCTGTTTTTCCTCTCCCTCTGGTTTAATCTGTATTACTTAAGCAATTGTAAACAGACATCTATCCTAGTAGTACTTACGTAGTGGTTACATAACTTAAGAACTATGAAGGTCTGGTTTCATTTTTATTTCTCTAATTCTGTTAAAGAAACTGTACTTCTTTGAATCTGACAACATACAAGAGTCCCAAGACATAATTTTCAGTCATGCAGAGCTTTATGATCCCTTCAACATCCTTCTCCAGCTGGGTTAGTTACGCTAGATTCAGTTTTCTGGCAACATATATTAAGAATCAGAATCCAATATTAATTTTATAGAATCTTATAATCAGAGCGAATTATAAATATGTTCACAGAAAAAAACCCAACAATATTTAATTAATTGATGGCCCGACTCAAACAATTTGCAAAAAAAAAATGTTTACGTTTCTCCCACTGCGATATATAAATCGTTTTTCTTCCGTTCAATCATGCTAGATTCTTGGAGACTGCCTGGACAAGTCCCTGCAGTTTTCTTGGCCAGGTTGTCAGAAGTAGTTTGCCATTGCCTCCTGCTTAGGACTGAGAGAGAGTGACTGGCCCAAGGTTACTCATTTGGCTTTATGGCCTAAGGTAGGACTAAAAAATAAGAAACCTAGAAATAAGGAGAAATTTTCTGACAGTGAGAACAATCAACTAATGGAACAACTTGCTTTCGGAAGTTGTGGGAGCTTCACCACTGGAGGCTTTCAAGAAGAGATTGGACTGCCATTTGTCAGAAATGTAGAAAATGTAGAAATGTAGAAAAACAGAATCTAGCCAATTGTAATTAATTCAACAACCATAGCTTAATGTTGAACTCAATCAATTCAGGTGACCTTCATTTAACTATTACTCATTTGGTGACTGCTCAAACTTACAAAAGCACAGATCAAATGGTATGATCAGTCCTCGTACTTATGATTATTACAGTGTCCCTGCAATCACATGATTGTGATATGTGACCTTCTTTGTCAGTTTCCAACAACAGTCAGTGGGGAACCTGACAGAAATCAAGGTCATTAACAACATGCAGGCTCCTTCCTTAATGATGGCAATCAGAATTGTCACTGTAAAGCCATATGGTTTTTTTGACTTCATGAGCATGTTGCTTAATGGCAGAAATTCTGGCCCCAATTAGCATTATTAAATGAGCACTACCCATATAGAATAAACATAAGCCTTCTTAATTATGGCTAAAAGGTGGTACGCAAAATTCATGATTCATTTTCCAGTATCTTTTTTTTTTTTGCTCCTGTTTTATAAGTTTAAAGAAATTTTTCCCTTGTGCCACTCCAAAGCTGCTAGAAACTTACAAAAAGAACTGCCAGTTTATTTCTTTATTTGTATAAAATTGCATTCTGCTTTACTTAAGAATCCTAAAAACCGAAGTGGTTTCTAACATTTTCCCAGCTCCACATATGGGTACAAATACAGCAGTGTCCTAATTCAGTGCTCCTCTCATTTAATTTATAGAGTTAGTTTCATTAAGAACAAGCTACAAAATTCTGAACATAGCATATATACAAAAGTTTATTTTTAAAGATTTTGTTGCTGTCAACTATTCTATCTTGACCTGGTTTTTCAAGGCAGATAAATCTGTTATAAAATCATAAAATACTAAAATCATCTACTTTCTAGCTCAAAGAATGAGCTAAGGAATGAGAAAAAGTCTTTAGATGTTCTATGTGTTTCTATCATTTTTAATTCACCGACTCCATGCATACAGAGAAAGTTATTTCATCTAAGCTTTTGCTCACTTCCTTAATGTATGTGATTTCCTGTCTTTTTGAAGTTTTCCATCATAGATTTCATTATTACCTTTGAAAATGTTATTTGCCTTATCACTTCTGAGATTAAATTCTTTTTAAACACTCTTAGTGCAATTCAGTATCAATCTTTTCAGAAGAAAATTCTTACTGAATTTAATTAACCTAAATCCCATAATGTTATAATACATTAATCTGTAGTTCATATTCTGGCTCACTTTTTTGTAACTACATATAAGTTATTATTTGCCTATAGCCCGCTCATAGTCTAAAAGATTTTTGTTGTGATCTGCAAAATTTTAACATATTGGTTGGTTGTAATGGCCATAAAAGTATTTTAAATAACTTTGCAGTATTAAATATTACTATATTACAAATTATATTATAGGACGTTCTCAACATACATTTCATTTAGTATTGCTTGAAGTTATAATGGCATTGAAAAAAAGTGACTTATACCATTTTTCACACTTACCACTGTTGCAGTGTCTCCACAGTCATCTGATCACCTAATGCTTGACAACTAACTCCTATTTATGACTTCTGTAGTGTCCCAGAGGTCATGTGATCACCTTTTGCAACCTTCTGACAAGCAAAGTCAATGGAGAAGCCAGATTCACTTAACAACTATGTGACTAACTCAACAACTGCAGTGATTCACTTAACAACTTCAGCAAGAAAGTTTGTAAAATAGGGCAAAACTCATTTAACAAATGTCTCACTTAGCAACAGAAATTTTGGGCTCAACTGTGGTCATAAGAACTACCTGTATATTATATTATCAATGAATTGTGGATTCATCCTCATGAACTTTCAGTTGCATACTTGGTTGCATCCAAAGGCTCTCATGAAATAATTTATAGTCACATGGTTGGTTCTCTTGGTCTTTCCCTCTCATCCATTTCAAGTACATCTAACTATGCCTAATGATCAATGTATCATATTAAATGTTGAGGCTACCAAATCTAGGCTGAAAAATACAGAGGACTGAGAGATATTGAAAAACCTTTTGGTGCTTTTTGTTAATGGCTCAAATTTGTTATCCCTAATTAAATATGACTTTGTTTTTTACTTTTTTAAAGGAGCAATTCTCTAGCAATGTAGTAAACTGAAGAAAATGATTAAAAGCCTATCAGGTTTAATCTTCCCAAATTCCTAAGTACAACTTAAGTTCCTATTGGCTTTTTTTGGTTTATTCAAAGAGGGTGGTTGTTTTGACATAAGCTCTCTTTTCTCACATTGTGATTGAGCACTCTTTTCAACTAAAATGCTCCTTTATGCAATTCCAGATTAAAATCCATTTTTCTTCACAATTTAATTTTAAAAAAATTAGGCTAAAGATAGTTAATTATCCAAGTGAAAGTACATTTTGAACATAATAGAATGTGTATGCTGTTTTTTTAAAAAACATACACTCATTAAGGGCTTAATAATAATGACTAGTTTAACGTATTAAATCTTATTGTTCCCTATGGAGGGACATTTCCTCATTTATATAACTAGCCTTTCCAATATCGGATAAAATAATTCATTTTGTGTCTGATTAGCATTAAGAACTGATAGAACAAAAGACATTAAAAATCTTAAGGTGGGAAACCTACTGTCTCTAAGCCAGATTTGTCCTTTTGGTGACTTTCAACCTTTCAATCAGCCATCTTGAATAATCTCTCTTCTCAAGTTGACCAGCACCGGGTAGTATGGAAGATTACTTTTGTAAGGGCAGGTTTGATAGCTGTCAGTATATAATATAGCATCTGCTTAAAAAGAAAGTTGTTTTTTTATTATATATACTTTCTGACAGATCTACCATCTGGATGTAATAGGAATGCCCGATGGTTTCTATAAACTCCTAAATGTTGACTATAGAAACATACACTTCCAATAGAATCACTGTTGCTGGTAAGTTTTAAAACAGAAGGAGAAAACTAAGAGTAGTTTAAAGAAGGGCAAAGGTAAGTAAAGGTCAGCAAGTATGAGGGAAACTAATCCAACTAGGAGAAGGAACTTCAAAATCAGACAAAGGCAATGGAAATCATTTCTGCAATTGCCAAATAAACTGTATGGATCTCACTGAATCAACCTATTGGCTCTGGGTGCAGATAATATGACTTTCATCATTCCCAGATTAGAAGATATTCTTCTTCGAAATATTCATTTCTTAGTGAACTTCATCAGAATCTGGAGGTGATGATGTATCGAGACTAAAGGTGCCAAAAAAACTCAAATCAATAATGTCTCAATACTCAAATAGGAGATCCTTGTTATACAAAATGATTTACAACTGGACTATGGAACACAGTAAATTTGAATTAGTGTAGATTTCAAAGAAGTAGTACACTGAATTAGATGGTTTAAGAAAAATTATCTTAGATGGATTGTAATGGGTCACTTTAAATTTTATAATTATTGTATATTATTCAGGATATGAAATGATACAATGGAGTAGTATAGCAGTAGTACTCAGCAAGGGCATAAGTAACTATATTTGGCTATAACTAAGTAAACAATAGCATATCTGTCTCAACGGATTTTTCAATAATTATGTGTCATACAGATACACATGTTCTTATTACAAATACATTGATGGAAGACATGGAGGAATTTTATGCCAAATCATAAGTAATAAATGCAGCATCTAGGTAGGAGATATGTAATATTATATTAATAAGTGATTAAAGGGGCAAAAATGAAGAAATGGAAGAACTTGAACCCCTAGGGTTATTTGGATTGGGCAAATGCAATAATGCAGCAGAGAGGTTAATAGAATTTTATAAAGAAAATTCTTACTTCCTTTCTTTTCTTTTTTGGCTAATTCATACTTCAAGTAGAATAAATGAAGATGATATACTAGGACATCACCGGATGGGATCACAAAATATTTATATAATAGAAAACAATAGATAGAAAATGCAATCCAGTCAACTAGAACATTTCTAGGTGCAGATTGTGAAACAGGTGGTGAGTTATTAGTGTAAAATACATGTCTTAAACTTACAAAAATGAAGTGATTAGATGTGCCAGCAGGATTGGATCAAGTGTAGTTAGTCCATATATAAGTTCAATGTAAAGAGCAAATTCTGTCCATTTAAGATATGCAAAAAAGAACCTGATCTGAAGCATTATGGAAACTGACAACAGACTGTGAAAATTGAAGAGGGAGGAAAAAACTCCAACATTTCAAAGAAGAAAAGATAGAAGTGGCTTTTAGAACAAGCAATCAGCATGGTTAGACAAAGCAAGCCTTGGGCAAAGAAAGACCTTATGTCTAAATGCAGATTTTCAATGTCAAATATATATTATTGTAAGGAAGCATTAAGGACATGGGAATAGAGCAGTACAGTTCTGGATCCTATCTTCATCATGCTTCAGCATTCAAATGAGTGGTTTCCTGAAACTGCATGTGCCATGTCAGGAAAATGTATACGCTTCTGCAGATTAGTATAATGCTTATGCTAGATCCAAAGCATTCCTCTGTACTATACACCTGCATTGGATAACTAAGATAAATTAGATTGTGCAGATCAAGCCACAATGTAGAATACAGTGCTAGAACTGGATTTGTCTTCTGAATAACTTTTATAATGAATGAAAAACTAATAGTGGGCCTAATTTTAAGAAAAACAGTAGTTTAAATTAGGAAGGGAGTAAGACAAGGTTGTTTACTGTCATCATATCTGCTTAATTTGTATGGCAAATGTGTAAGGATAGCAGTATTAAGAGAGAGATAGCTAGTCAAATTTGGATGTCATAACACCATTTAAGATGTACACAATACTCTTTTTGGTAACAGAAAATAAGGAAAACTTAGAAGAGTGCATTATAAAATAAAAATAGAATGCCAACCAAGTCTTCTCAACTAGCATGCTTAATGATTTCACAGTTGACAGCAAAAAAGTGAAGATAGTAAATAGTTCCGATGCCCTAGGTTTAAGAATAGGCAATGATCTGTGATATGCTGGAGAGGTAAGGAACAATCATAAGAAAGGAAATGTCAAAATTAAATATGATCGTGAAGGATAATTTTGTGACACAAATGAGAATAGATAAAACAGTTTTTTTATGGTAACATGTCTATGAACTAGACAATTGGAAAGAATGAGAGAAGACTTTCATAAAATTATGGGTGATGATGATTATTAAGAGTAGACTAGATTACAGGAAGAACAAAGCAATTGATCTTGGAAAAAATGAAGAATGTAGACTAGTTACTTTTAAAAATAATTTTTACTGAAACATTTAGATAAAGATAAATACAAGAAAGCGAATAAAGCAATATGGTTAAACAAAAGAAGAAAAGATAGAAGTGGCTTTTAGAACAAGCAATCAGCATGGTTAGACAAAGCAAGCCTTGGGCAAAGAAAGACCTTATGTCTAAATGCAGATTTTCAATGTCAAATATATATTATTGTAAGGAAGCATTAAGGACATGGGAATAGAGCAGTACAGTTCTGGATCCTATCTTCATCATGCTTCAGCATTCAAATGAGTGGTTTCCTGAAACTGCATGTGCCATGTCAGGAAAATGTATACGCTTCTGCAGATATAGTATAATGCTTATGCTAGATCCAAAGCATTCCTCTGTACTATACACCTGCATTGGATAACTAAGATAAATTAGATTGTGCAGATCAAGCCACAATGTAGAATACAGTGCTAGAACTGGATTTGTCTTCTGAATAACTTTTATAATGAATGAAAAACTAATAGTGGGCCTAATTTTAAGAAAAACAGTAGTTTAAATTAGGAAGGGAGTAAGACAAGGTTGTTTACTGTCATCATATCTGCTTAATTTGTATGGCAAATGTGTAAGGATAGCAGTATTAAGAGAGAGATAGCTAGTCAAATTTGGATGTCATAACACCATTTAAGATGTACACAATACTCTTTTTGGTAACAGAAAATAAGGAAAACTTAGAAGAGTGCATTATAAAATAAAAATAGAATGCCAACCAAGTCTTCTCAACTAGCATGCTTAATGATTTCACAGTTGACAGCAAAAAAGTGAAGATAGTAAATAGTTCTGATGCCCTAGGTTTAAGAATAGGCAATGATCTGTGATATGCTGGAGAGGTAAGGAACAATCATAAGAAAGGAAATGTCAAAATTAAATATGATTGTGAAGGATAATTTTGTGACACAAATGAGAATAGATAAAACAGTTTTTTTATGGTAACTTGTCTATGAACTAGACAATTGGAAAGAATGAGAGAAGACTTTCATAAAATT
Source organism: Ahaetulla prasina (assembly GCF_028640845.1). Taxonomy (NCBI): domain Eukaryota; kingdom Metazoa; phylum Chordata; class Lepidosauria; order Squamata; family Colubridae; genus Ahaetulla; species Ahaetulla prasina. The sequence continues at coordinate 121,658,601 of NC_080540.1, forward strand.
ATGGGTGATGATGATTATTAAGAGTAGACTAGATTACAAGAAGAACAAAGCAATTGATCTTGGAAAAAATGAAGAATGTAGACTAGTTACTTTTAAAAATAATTTTTACTGAAACATTTAGATAAAGATAAATACAAGAAAGCGAATAAAGCAATATGGTTAAACAAAAGAAAGAAAAAGTTAATCAGTGACTTTTTACAGTAGTAACAAAGTTATTATCCCTCTGCCATCATTCAGATTCCATTACAGAGATCCCATCTATCCCATATTCAGCTCCTTTTTCAATTAGCAAATCCAGAAATCACAATTTCACATTTTTTTCTGTTTCCAGCATAAATTCTATAAGAAGTTTCCATTCCATTATTTTAGAGTTTATGTTTTTATCCTTGATTAAACAGGTCAGTTTTGCCATTTCTGCTAACGCTGTCATTTCTACAATCCATTCTTCCGTTGTTGGAATTTCAGTATCCATAAGTCCCAGTAAGAAAAGTTCTGGCTTCACCTTTAAATTTATCTTTAAAATTCTTTGTATCAACATAGGTATTTGTATCCAAAGTTGTTTTTTTGCAACTGTTACTCTTTTGAAATTATGATTAGCAAATCACACTTTTGAATAGATGTGAAGTAGAAAAATATGATTGACAAAGTTGAGAAATGGAGGAATGGAGGCATACAGCAAAGATGGATAGTTTCAGAAATATCACTGGAATGTGTCGTTTTCAACAATCAAAATGGAAGGCTTTTGTCCATGCAGTTAGGCCTAGCCTGATGGCAAGTAACTAACTAAGATTTCTGAAAAATAGGTTTAAACCTTATTTTTAGGGCTAAATAATTTGAAGCAGTCATTAAGAGTACTTAATTAAGTGGACTTTTTGTTTTTAATGTTGGTAGTTTCAATCAACAAATAAATCAGAATAGAGCTGGAAGGGACCTTGGAGGTCTTCTAATCCAACCCTCTGCTCAAGCAGGAAATCTTATACCATTTCAAACAGGTGGCTGTCCAGTCTTTTCTTAAAAACTCCAGTGATGAAGGCAAGCTGTTCCACTGGTTAAATTGTCTTCTCTGTTAGGAAGTTTTTCCTTAATTCCAGATTGCTTCTCTCCTTGATTAGTTTCCATCCATTGTTTTTTGTCTCGCCTTCTGGTGCTTTGGAAAATAAATCGACCCCCTACTTATTTCCTCTCAAATACTGGAATACTGCTATCATGTCCTCCCTAGTCTTTCTTTTCTCTAGACTAGCCAAACCCAAATCCTGCAACCGTTCTTTATATGTTCTAGTCTCCAGGCCTTTAATCATCTTAGTTGCTCTTCTTTGCACTTTTTCCAAAGTCTCAACATCTTTTTTGTAATATCAAAGGGGACATTGGGACAGGAACAGTAGGCACGCGGGTGCTCTTAGGCACACCCCTTAGAGACCAAAACTGGGTGCAGCATTCCAGGGGTGGTCTAAGGATTTATAATTTATATAAATATATATAAATAATATATAATTTATAAAGCGGTATTAATACTCCATGTGATTTTGATTCTATGCCCGTTTATACAACCAAAGATTGTATTAGCTTTTTTGGCTGCTGATGCACATTACTGGCTCATGTTTAATTAATGTTTAAGTTTAACTTATAGAAATCTACATTATTTCAGCACTGAATGTAATACAGACAGAAACCTTTTTACCAACTTACCTGACCACAGAGAAATTGAAAGAAGCATTCATGGTTCCCTCCCCCCCCCAGATATCAGTCTGTTATCATTTTTAGGAATAAGTAATGAGACAATGAAAATCCTAATTTCTCTCAAAACAATGACAGGAATGACACATGGCAATTGGAAATATCCTTGCTGATTCTAAATCACTGAATCAAGTAACAGGTTTCACTGACTTCAACTTAGGCTAGAAGAAAATGAATACCAGTAATCTGTAGTTCAATAGAAATACTGTTTATAAGAATCTTTTAAGATTTAAATGGAAAGAATAAACAGTCTTCCAGACAGCACCTCACTGATTCAGGAAGCAACTATCATTTGGGACCTCTCTAAATTTCTCTGTTTAAAGTAAAACTGTAATGATTCATGTCCTCCCTTAGGAGTGGGAATGAATAGAGATTAATACAGTAAAGATGGTTAAACTGTCGGATTCCATGGACCAGGATTCAGCTTTACATCTCCAATATGTTGATTTTACGTTACTGAAATAAACTGCTGGTGTTGAATTCAGCAGAATTCTCTCCAACGCCTTATAAGCCATTAAGTTAAGAACCTTTATAGCAACTAGGCTGAAACCAGAAAAAAAAATATCACTGACAAAGTGAAATTCCTCCCCCTATACCAAAGGTAGTTTTAATCTGCTTCTTCTTCTCAGCTTTCCCTCATTTCAGTGGATTCTTTGCCCTGCATTTCACAACAAGCGTAACAGTTGTACAGGTGGTCTTCGACTTACAACCATGCGTTTAGTAACTGTTCGAAGTTACAACGGCACTGAAAAAAGTGACACATGATCATTTTATGGCAGTTGCAGCTCTGTAGTCACGTGATCAAAATTCAGTTGCTTGGCAACCGGCATGCATTTATGACAGTTGCAGTGGCCCAGGGTCATGTGATCCCCTTTTGAAATTTCTGACAAACAAAGCCAATGAGGAAGCCAGATTCACTTAGCAACTGTGGTACTGCTAACTTAACCCAGTGATTCACTTAACAACTATGGCAAGAAAAGTCATAAAACGGGGCAAAACTCACTTAGCAACCATTTGGCTTAGCAGTGGAAATTTTGGACTCAATTTTGGTCATAGATCAAGGAGTATCTGCAGTCTGATATCTGTGAGAAATGTTACATCTTAAGATGAAAATAACAGTCATATCTAGGCAACGGGATATTTGTAAGGATAGTATTTTATTTGACTAAGGACTCTATACATGAATGGAGAACCATAAAATGAATGAATTAATGAATGAATGAGGGAGGGAGGGAGGGAGTAAGAGTAAATGGATGAATAAAATGGCAGTACCCTACCAACCTTGGCTAAAATTAGCCAGGGTTGGATCTAGTTAGTATTTAGAGGCAGACTTCCAGGGAATGTCAGGGCAAGACATGACTATCCTGGAACAAGACAATTCCAAACCACATCTTTATTACCAAGTAAACTATATGGATATGCCCATGAATTTGATTTGATTTTACAATCAAATTTTTAAAATCTAGGTGATGAAATAAAAATTACTTTTTTTTGGTTAAAGAGACACAGTTGCAGAAGGCTGGAAGCTAAAAAAAATTGTTTCTTCCAATCCTAAGAAAAAATAATTTATATTTATGATACCACTGTCTCCTATGAAGAACTATGACCATCAAGCTTTCAGAACATTTGTTGCTGCAGCAAGTCAGCCAGCTGTCTTTTAAAGGCAGAGTCTCAACGATGAGTGCATCATCCAGCTCTGTTATCAAACTCCAGAGTGCCTATCATGTCCACCCTGGTCCCATTTAGAGCCAGCAGAATTAAGATGGGGCACAAGGAATTGGTGTAAGGAGTCCAGGAATGTAGACAAATGAGGAAGTTGTGGGAATATGAAGGTCTACAGAATGCTGGAAAGGTAGCCACAAAGGCATGCTTCCAATCAGACCTGGAGTTGGACCTACTTTCAGTGATACTTCTATCATTTCTTTCTAGCAGCACAGACATGGGGTTTTTTTTAGGTCAATCCAATGTGCTTTTCCTCATAAACATCTGCATGCTGTGTCCTGACAGTTAGAATAATCGATTAGTGGAATGGCTTGCCTCCAGAAGTTGTGGGTGCTTCAGCACTGGAGGTTTTTAAGAAGAGACTGCACAACCAGTTGTCTGAAATGGAATAGGGCCTTCTGCTTGAGTAGGGTGTGGTACTGGAAGACTTCTAAGGTCTTTCAAACACTGTTATTCTGTTATTTCTGTTTATACTGTGTCAGTGAATCTTTCAGAAATAGCTAACAGGCTCCAAGGAGGACACAATCAAAGCAATCATCAGGCAAACGGATTAGCTTTTACATTACAAAGTCCAATATAGGTAGTCCTTGACATATGACTATAATGGAGCTTGCCCATTATCTTGTAAGGGTCATAAAACAGATCGGTAATGTGACTGACTTAATTTTATGAGCTTCTTTATGGTGATTGTTAAACGAATCACCATATTCATTAAGCGCAGTTGTTAAATGAACACTGTGGTCATTAAGTGAACCAATGGTTTGTGATGGATACAGTTTTGCCAAAGACTGGAAGTGATGGTTTTCAGGAAATCCATCATAAAACAGTCATGTGGCTGTAGGACGCTGGTCACAAATGTGGCCTTTTTGCCAAGCAACTGAATTTCAATCACTTGACTCCAGAGGGGGTCTGACTGATGGAACTTCGAATCTGCATCATAAGTCCTCTTTTTTTGGTCAGTTATAACTTTGAAGAGTCATAAGTGGAGGACTATCTGTAGCTCTGAGACACAATCTCTTACATTTTAAAAAGCAATTGCTTTCAAAGCAATTTCCTAAAATAGCACAGAAACAGTTTAAAAACACAATCAAAAGTGAAAATAGATGAAATTAAGCTGAACTAAATATTGCTGCCAAAGCTACAAATATGCAAATTATAAGCAGCTTCCAAGCAAGCATGACTACAAGGCCTCTTCCAAGATTTCAGATTCAGTTTTTAGGTTTGTTCTTATGGCAGGAGGTAGCAACCATTGCAATCCACTGGTTTCACATGCATCAAATTGTAGCAAAATGCTCAGATGAGGGGATGTGTGCTTACTAGGTTAATAAATACAGTATAATTTAGCCACGATACATCACATAAATGGGTATGTAGTACCATATAGGAATAGATTGCACAGCATCTACCAATGCTAACTTTCTGAGGTGTGTCAGTTGTGAGATAGTGCTTTACAACATATATTTCATTAAAAGATCTTTCGATTTAAGCAATAAAAAATAGAATACCCAATTTACTCAATTTCCTGCCAGATCTTGAGGCCTTTCAGTTGTAACCTCTTCTCTACTCAGATGCATCTTTTCTGGAGGACTATGTTCTCAAGACTAATCCACATATTAGATTTGGGGCTTCAAAAAAAATGACATTCTGCAACATCCTAGGCTCTCCTTCATGATATCACCAAATCCAAACTCTTTATCCTTAGATTTTGAGGTGCTGGGGAGTTGACAAACCTTAAACTAGTTGCTTTGACCATGATTCAAGATGTCTAACTTTTATCTCTGCTAATTTATCAGTTGTTGATGGGATGGGACTCCTTTTTAAGCATTTTTAGAAGGTTTTCCTCAAACAAAACAGTTTGAATATAAAATTGCAGCTAAGTATTAGAGCAGGGATGGGCATACATTCTCATTCATTTTATGATGCCCTCCCACTCTCAGCATCTCAAAATCACAACACTGGAATCTTACTGGCAAAATGCCCATTTTTGGAAGCTTCATTTCTTTCTTTTGCAACTACTCTGCTACTACATTATTACATCACCAATCTTGACTTCCTATGGCCCCAGAAAATCCCAAATAGCATGTCTCCAAGTTTTGAAATGGTTGCCCACACTTTTAGGTTTTACTTTACATGCATTCTATAGTCACTAACTTTATCCTTCCTATCACCAATATTTCTTGCTGGAAAACTGTAAGCTCTCTGCTGCTTATACAAGGATCCATACACATTATCTGCACTACCATACCATAATCTGCATTACTATTAATCTTCTCATCGTTCCCATCACCCATCTCCTTCCACTTATGATTGTATGACTGTAACTTTGTTGCTTGTATCCTTACGATTTTTATTGAGATTGTTTCCTGATTACTTATTTGTACCTTATGACTATCATTAAGTGTTGTACCTTATGATTCTTGATGAACATATCTTTTCTTTTATGTACACTGAGAGCATATGCACCAAGACAAATTCCTTGTGTGTCCACACTTGGTCAATAAAAAATTCTATTCTATTCTATTCATTATCATTAGAAGGTACTTTCTCAACTGAGGTTCCATAGATCCCTAGGTTTCTGTGAAAGGTTGCTAGAGACTGTGATTTAAGGGGGGGGGGAGCAGAAAATAAACATTTTTGAACTTTGTTTACCACACAATCCTAGCACTTGTAGGAGTAGGAAGTTTTATTTGCTGCAGCTCAGCTTACTGACTATCTAATGTAACATGAGCTGTATATACAATTTTTATGCTGGGATTCTCTGAGACTTGAACATTATATTAAGATAAGATTGAGAAAGGATGAGATATCAGTCTATCTAAAGTAGTACTTCCTTGGCAATTTAATCCAGGCTGCTCTCCTTGTTCTCACAAACCTGTCAGTCATTCTGCATCTCACTAGTATAAAAGAAAATCAATATTTTAAAGCTTCCAAGAGATGGTGCAAGTAACAAGCTTTCATCAGAGTCTTGACCTGATGCTTCAAGAAGTGATGTAGATGCCTTGAGCTTTTTGAGGGACAAGCATCAAGTCATACAGACCACCCTTGATACTTGTTTTGAACATCTACCCCCTTGACTTCACCCCCCCCCATAACTTTAAGGAAGTGTGCATGCTTTCACTGATAGCATGGGTGAAACCTAATGAGTACACTACTGTGATTTGGTAGTGGGCACTTAATATACTGTGCTGTTCCATCATTTTGCTCTTGGAAGGCAGATGCTGGAATGGCATACCCACGTCTTGCTATGGATTCCAAACTGTGAGGAGCTTTTATTTCATTTTGGCAAGCAGCTAAATGAAAACTTTTAGGTTGGCTAAGTTCACAGGGCCAATGTGGTATAGTGGTTAAGGCCTTTGGCTAGAAACTGGGAGGCTCTGAGTTCCAATCGTACTGTGGACACTGACCCAACTGGGTGACCTTGGACCAATCACTCAGCCCCAGGAAGCAGGCAATGGCAAACCACTTCTGAAACATTGCCCAGAAAACCAAGAAACTGACTGGAAGGTAAAATATGACTGCTTGGGTGTAGTTTGCCTAATATGCCATGTCCAAACTAATACTCGTGGGCATTGGGGGCCTTTCCAGCATATTGGGAGAACCAAGCAGAGAAGTTGCCTGTAATAAAAGGAAGTCCTTTCCTGCTCTGCTTCTCTTCATGTCCAAAATGACGCCCATCTCCTCCATCCGAGATATGCTACAGTAAACCCAGCCGGCAGACCAAAATTCCCGCTGATTCACAGTCGCAAGCACATACAAGGCCTCGCCGAACACCCCGCCCCACCCAATCGATCGTGGAATTTGGCACACGCGTGCAGCGGCTGAGCAGCCCCACAAGGAACGGGTCGGGATCGGGAAGCGGCAGCTGAGACGGCTCAGCGAAGGCCGCCCTGCCTCGCGTCCAACTCTTGATGGTAGCACCGGCCTCGTCGATCCGATCCACAGGATGCTACTTAGCAGCAACAGCAATGCCTCGCCCGCAAAACTGTAGCCTTTTCCCGCGTTGAACCCGCCCGGCGAATGAGCGCCAAACCCGAAGGAGGCGCTTGTGGCTCGGCTCCTTCAAAGTAAAGCCTCGTCTGGCGCTCTGGATCCGGCGGGGAACTCCGGAGGCGGGAAAAGCAACGTGCCCTTCGGCGCGGCAGGGCACAGGAGGATGGCCGCCTGCCCCCCGTCATGAGCCCGACCCGCTCCTCTCTGTCTCCCCGCCCAGCCCTGCCCTGCCCTGCCCAGCCGGCAGCCGTGGGGGCCGGGCGAAGAGTCTCGGAGCTCACGGGAGGCGGAGAGCGCAGGTAGCATAGGAGGAGGAAGCGGCTGTCGGCAACACTTGGCCGAGGAGCGGACCGCCGCAGCCGAGCTCCGATGGGCGAACTCGAGGCGGAGGATAAGCCCGGGCCCGGTACTCAGACCCCTCAGGGGAGGGCCCGGACCTCGGCTCACCATCCCAGCGGCGCCGGCCGAAAGCGCCGAGCTGCGCGCGCCTTCGGCAAACTGGCTCGGCGGCTCCTGCAAACTTTGCGGGGGGCGCGGCGGCGGCGGCAGCAGCGGCAACGACGGGAAAGCGCTGAGGCGGAAGACGACGAAGGCGGCTTTAAGCGGCCGCTCGGCTCCGAGCGCGGTCAAGCAGGTGGCGGCAGCGGCGTCCGACTAGGCTCGGGCGCGCTGAGCCCCCCTCCTGCGGCCAGTTCCGGGGATCCGCGCCCGCTCACCCCCGGCGCGCAGGGGCTCAAGAATCACGGCAACACGTGTTTCCTGAACGCCGTGGTGCAGTGCCTGAGCCACACCGAGCTCCTCGCCGCCTTCCTCCTGCTGGCTTTGCCCGATCCACCGAGTCCAGGCAGACCTGGATCGAAAGCCGCCACCGGAGAAGTCACCCGGCACTTGGCAGCGCTTCTACGCGCGCTCTGGACTCTGGAGTACACCCCGCAGCTCTCCGCAGACTTCAAGGTAGGGTCCACGGGAGACGAGAAGGGGCGAGCTATCCAAGCGTACCTGGATTGCTCGTTACCTACACTGGGTCCTTGTCTGTAGGACTTTAGGCTGTCGGTTGAGAAGCTGCGTAGGGAATCATTAATGCCTAAATGTGTCTGAACGCTTGCGAACTGCTTGTAATCTACCGATAAAGTCCGTTTCGGGGCTTCGTGTTTAACTCCCAGGGTTGTAAGTGCCGAAACAGCGTGACCTTCTCCAGTTGCTGAGCGTAATAAGATCGAGTTAATGTAAAACTCCGCCGGAATCTGAGGCAGAAACCAAAAGATTGGTCTTCATGCATTGTTCCAACTCTGGCGGCGCCCTTTGAGATAAGCAGCTGGCGGGAAACGGCTCCATTTACTTAAAAATTGGGAGGATCGCTCACTCGTGTTTTTCTCTCCCTAGCCGCCACGCTTTTTAAAGTAAACTGCCTGCCATTCCCGTGCAGTCCGATTTCGAGAGGGAGGAGTAGCAGCACAAACGCACACCGATGCAACTAAAGACAGAATCATTGCCAGCTAGAGGGAAAGAGACTGTGTTGATAATAGGAGTACATCAAAGCCGGCCCAAGAGATTCGCGTTGGTGTTACTCGAGGTTGGGGAGGGAGGTCCGTTTTATTGGGAAACTAGTCTAGCCTGGGGGCTAAAAGTAGACAATTATTAAAGGCACTTACTTACCTGCTTTATATTATGTGCAAATACAGTGGTTTTATGTAGTGTATCTATGGAGCTTGGGTTAGACAGCTGCCTGTGTTTTTGCCCCCCTTAGAATTTGGTGAAAGAATAAAGACTATTTCTTGGAAGTTTGTTGGTTTAAGCCTCAGAGGATAATAGAAAAATCTTTGCCATTCCAAGGAGGGGATGCCTAGTGATGACTGTCATGCTTGAGCCTCTCTTATAATTTCCACAGTTCCTGGCTCACACTATCAACTCACGCAACTCAGAGAGCAGTGATTATAACTTATCAAGCAAGTGACAGGTTTGGAAAAGACGTGCTTGGCTGTTACAAACAGTCCTATTTTTCCCCTTTCTGGGTAAAGACCATAACAACTATTGTGCTAGAGAAGTAAATATCAAATACTGATTGTCTCAGAAGCTTTGCTCAATTTTGTAGTGCTCAACTTTGCTCCAGACCTTTGAAGATGAAAAAGAGAGATTTATTACTAAGAAGGAGCGCTGCAACTCCCTGCCTATGTTGAACCCCAAATGATATTGGGGCAGCCAAGCAGACAAAGTATACCTGCGGGTTGGGAACAAAGATCAGAGGAACAAGAGCATCAAGCTGGGTCACCTTCTTTCACAGCCTTCTTCTCGCAGAGCGCTGTGCTAATCGCAAGCCAGTGGGGATGGAGGGGCTTTTCATCACAATGTCCCTCAGGTGCTGATTTTAGATCAAAAGCACAGATCTGTGTGAGCGAGTCCTTCTCCCTTTTCCTCCTAGATTTCCAACTAGGCACAGACAATCAGGGTTCTTTGTTGTTACCTGAGCTCATGAAGAGCGAGAGATTAAAAAAAAGAAAGAAAGAAAGAAAACAAGTAGAAGGAAACTGGAGAGGTAAAGTCAGTCCAAACCAGTTGCTGAGAAACCTCAGAGTGACAAAGAGATATTCATGTTTCCTAAGGAGAGGGTGGGGATCTTGTGTGCTGCTTGCCTTTGGGCTTTTCTCCTCTGTTTAATCGAGCAAGTGATGCTAGGCCTGCTCTGCAGGAATGTCCCTAGGAAGCTATGAAAGTGTCCAGAGCCAGAAGTTTGCCAGCACAGTTTGTTTACATTTTCTGCAATTCTTGGGTGGAGGGGGGAAAAAATGGATTGGTGACACTGCAGAGAAGGAATGTACAACTTCCATCAGCTTGAGGGCAGCACTAAGCTTTGCTTACCATATCAAGGACCATATTCCAAATGTGGTTGAGCTAGAGTTCTTACAACATGAAATGGATCCTAACCCTTTATATTTTGCTCCTTCCAGGCAAAACTGTAAAATAAGACAAAGCCCCAACCAATTCCCTCCCTCTCCCACAACAAGGATAACATGTTTAGATGAACCTTTTTTTAACAGGGTATCGTTGGGTCAAATCAAAGATGATGTCAGGTACTCCTATTGCAGTGAGATTGAGGAGCAGTGGGAAAGGGCTCTCATTCAAAAGAAGAAATTACAATTGGTGTGCTGGAATTTCCTATCTGGGGAATAATGTGTTCTCTAGAAAAGGGGGCCTATGAGATAGGATTAGGAGGGCCTCTGGGCTGAGGGCTTCCCACTTTATTTGTTTGTTGTTGAAGGTATTATGTGGCACTTTTTGTTGGCCGATTGGATTCTTTGGGGGTGAGCCTCTTCTGCCTGTGGAGCTCATGTTTGGCTGCTGGCTGTCAAAGGCTCTTTCAGCTTTGGTGAAATCTCGTTTCTAATTCTGTTGTTTGACAGTCCTGCTGATAATAGGTAAATGTGTGTTTGTCTCTCCCTATTGATGCAGCAGCCTCTGTCAAAGGTGAAATTGTTCTAACTTCTTCCTGGTTTTTTTTATTATTATTATTTATTGCCCTGGGAAGAGTCTGTATGCTCAGTTGGATATTAGGTTACAGGCAAGGATTTAGAAATAAGACACTCAGGTTTCAGATTCTCCAGACTGAGGCTTCTCAAGGGAAAACAGAAACAAGAACAATATCGATATTTAGTTTTAAAATGCTCTTTGGGAAGAATGTAAACAAGTTGTACATCCCTTATTACAAGGCATAATGTTGCATAGCTGATTTATTTCTATGTTTTTCTTAAATCTGTAAGTCAGTTTAATAAGATGTTAGTTCACATTCACATGCAAAAGGATGAGAAACCACAGCCTTTGGAAACCTATGGTAAATACAAAGGTGGTGGAAATTCAAATGATAAGGCAACAGTTATATAGATGCAAATAGAAGAAACTGAGGCTCAGGACCACTCATGTATCAAAGATCAAGTGATGGCTTACATGTGTCAAATGAGTCATTAAAGGTCTTAACTCTAGATACAAATACTTGTATGTTCCCAGAGTTCCAAAGAATAGTTTTTAATGGTGTAGGCTGCAGTCAGAACATGGTATATTCTGTGGAAAATTGTAAGCTTCCTATTTTTGTTTTCCTATTTGTGGAAATAGTCAGTGGTTATCTGACAAATGAGGAAGCTGTTGCTGCATCTACATGGCCATTTTTTTCCCATCTTGCCATATTTGGCACTCTACTAATTCCTGGTGCAGCAATTTAAAGGTATTCTTAATAGGCACTCATCCTGAAGATAGACAGGGTAGGTGGGCAAAGTCTGTGAATTTAAGTTGTTTATATAGAAACTGATGCAGCCTGAAGCATAAGAAATCTAATAATTCAAATTTCATCTCTGCTGTGACTTTTCCACCTGGTCTCGGACAAATCTCTGATCTCATCATCTGCAATATGGAAATAATAATAATGGCATCTTTCTTGTAAGATTGCTGCAAGGTTAGCACTAGACTAAAATTTCTCAGTTGATTTCAACCCTCAGAAGTGAAACATGCATGTGTGTAAGGATAGCATCACTATTTTCCACATATGCCTACTTTTACAGAAAATGTGGTAGAATATTTTGTCCTTAAGAGTTACAGAATATACTACTAGTGATTACAATAGTTAGAATGAGTAGAAGGCAAGCCTTCCTAGTCTTCAGCTGATGAAATGTGTGTTGGAATGTTGAACGTGCAGTAGATTGGGAGTGAAACCTGCATTCTTTGGCATAATGACTTAGAGTGGATTAGTCCTATTAAATACAGGGAATCTTTTTTCTAGGCTCCCTTTATAATTACCGTCTCACACAGAGAACTGTAATGTTTCATTCATGCACTTAAGATTAAAGAAACGAATGATGACTTCCATTGCCATCACTTTCACCTCATGTGCAGCTTTGCATTGAAATCCACTGCCTTACTCTTTCGCCAGGCAGAATATGGATATATATGTAATATAAGCCAATTCTATGACCCTCTTGCTGTCAGCCTGCACAGCCACACGCTTTTTAAAAGTATCTTCTTAGTCTGTGGCCTTCTTATGGGATTGATTGATTGATTGATTGATTTAATCGATGTATGAAGAAGTTCAGAGGAAGAATTAGAATAGCTAAAGCTTGAACTTAAAATTTAGGAACATGATGGAAACATTCCCATTTCAGAAAAGAATGCAAGGTAATCAGATTTTCCCCCATTGCTGGCTGGAATGTGAATTTTTCTCCCTGTGGTCTGTATAATTTCTTACATAAATAACAAGACACAGTTTGGAAGGGAGGAGGGGAATGAGAGATTAAAATATTACCTTAATCTCTGTGTTCCAAAATCTAGAGGTAGATAACTTCCTTTTAGAGCCATAGACCATATTTCAAGTTAGAGTGTTTGATAGGAGGAGCCTTTGGCATATACACACCCTCTGTTTGTTTATTATGATATTGAATAGTGATGTTCGCTAGGAGCTGTGTTTCTAGGAAACAGCACAGGAGAGGGAAGGAAATTGTGTAGGAAAAGCCAGGGGGAGAAGAGAGACCATTTCTCCTGTGCTAGTACCATCCCAGGCAGTTTCACATTTATACGATAGAACACAACCTGCCCTTTTCTAATTTTATCAGAGCCTTTTTCATCTATTTCTGGATTATGAAGGACTTGACAATGCAACAACTGCACAGAATCGTACATAGACATTTTCCCCATTGTCTAATCACTTGGGAAATAGCTCTTTAGGGACTCTCTTAAACAGTCTTACCCTGGGAAGACAAGGGTGATCTTTTTAAAGTTCTTTTCTTTTTATTTCTAATGGGCAGGTTAAAAAAAAAAAAGAATCCAGGCTTAGGGGTGGGGTGTGTGGCACGACCAGCTTCCTGCCTGTTGAACACTGCCTCCAGTATGGACTCACCTGGTTGCTTCTGCCACAGTTTTTAAAAAATCCTAAAATGCTAAATTGGATTTGAAGCTGCGAAGGTTGTAGAGAGCGCCGTGGCATGGCAGCTACCCCAGTACCTGGATAAAGCTGTCTATCTAGACCTGTTCCAGTCCGGCTTCCGACCCGGATACAGCACGGAGACAGCTTTGGTCGCGTTGGTGGATGATCTCTGGAGGGCCAGAGACAGGGGTTATTCCTCTGCCCTGGTCCTGTTAGATCTCTCAGCGGCTTTTGATACCATCGACCATGGTATCCTGCTGCGCCGGTTGGGGGGGTTGGGAGTGGGAGGCACCGTTTATCGGTGGTTCTCCTCCTATCTCTCCACCGGTCGCAGACGGTGTTGACAGGGGGGCAGAGGTCGACCGCGAGGCACCTTACTTGTGGGGTGCCACAGGGGTCGATTCTCTCGCCCCTCCTGTTCAACATCTATATGAAGCCGTTGGGCGAGATCATCAGTGGCTTCGGGGTGAGATACCAACTGTACGCTGATGATACTCAGCTGTACTTTTCCACCCCGGGCCACCCCAACGAAGCTGTCGAGGTGCTGTCCTGGTGTTTGGAGGCCGTACGGGTCTGGATGGGGAGAAACAGGCTCAAGCTCAATCCCTCCAAGACCGAGTGGCTGTGGATGCCGGCACCCTGATACAGTCAGCTGCAGCCGCAGCTGACTGTTGAAGCAGTTATTGGCCCCAAAGGAGGGAGTGCGCAACTTGGGTGTTCTCCTGGATGCACGGCTGTCGCTGGAAGATCATTTGGCGGCCGTCTCCAGGAGAGCCTTTCACCAGGTTCGCCTGGTTCGCCAGTTGCGCCCCTTCCTTGATCGGGATGCCCTATGCACAGTCACTCATGCTCTCGTTACCTCTCGCCTGGATTATTGCAATGCTCTCTACATGGGGCTCCCCTTGAGATGCACTCGGAGGCTTCAGTTGGCCCAGAATGCAGCTGCTGGTGATAGAGGGAGCTCCACGTAGCTCCCATGTAACACCTCTCCTGCGCAGACTGCACTGGCTACCTGTTGCCTTTCGGGTGCATTTCAAGGTTCTGGTTACCACCTTTAAAGCGCTCCATGGCTTGGGGCCTGGGTACTTACGGGACCGCCTGCTGTTACCTCATGCCTCCCACCGACCCGTACGCTCACACAGAGCGGGACTTCTCAGGGTGCCGTCCGCCAAACAATGTCGGCTGGCGGCCCCCAGGGGAAGATCCTTCTCTGTGGGGGCTCCTACTCTCTGGAATGAACTTCCCCCCGGTTTACGCCAAATATCTGACCTTCGGACCTTTCGCCGCGAACTGAAAACATATTTGTTTGTTCGCGCGAGGCTTTCTTAAATTGGGGAGATTTTAAATTTAATTTTTTTAGTTTTAAATTGGGGTTTTTAGATTATATATTTTAATTTATCGGCCTAACTGTATAATAAGTTTTTTAATCTATTTTTAATTGTATATTGTTTATTTTTATCTTGGCTGTACACCGCCCTGAGTCCTTCGGGAGAAGGGCGGTCTAGAAATCTAATAAAATAAATAAATAAATAAATAATAAGCTCTTGTTAATGCATAATGCTTGTCCTTCATAGCAACATTTTAAAAGTCAGGATATTTTAAGCCTAAGAAAGGAAATGATATCCTTCATCTATGAGACTGTGGAATTCTCCAATTTGTTCTTCTGGCCCTTGCTGTGCATAGAGTAACTATTTCCCTATTGTGTTCTACCTCAGTTTTCATACTCCTATGAAATATGAGGGTTTGTCTTCCTCATCTGACGCATATTTTAGTTGTGCTATGTGATCCAACTCTATTGTGCTGAGTCCTGGAGGTTCATCCACTACTATTTTTGGTTTATTCATTTATTCAGTTTGGATGCCACCCAAATTCAATCAACTCTGGGTGCCTCCTACAATAAACAAGAAATAACAAAATGCAGTCTCTCTTCCTCCTTCCCTTCCCTCTTTCTCTCTCTCTCCCTCTCCCTCCTTCCCTCCCTCCCTCCCTCCTTCTCACACTCAATACACCAGAGCTTTAAAATGATGCCTTGATTGAATTATTGTAATGTATTTGTATCATTTTATACCCTCTTTCCTCAAATGAGTACTCAAAATGGCTATGAGTTAAAATAAAATGAATTTTAAAATTGAATGAACAATTAAAAGCTTGCCAAAAAAAGGAGACGAATCTTTACAATTTTTGGTGGAGGGGAAGATGGAGGGGACTTAACACAACTCCTGGGGTAGTGCTAAACTGGATGCTAAAAATATGCAACTTTATTAAAAAAATACCTCGATAGAGAGCACATTTTTCCAAGTATTAGCCTATACTACACAACCACTTTCCCTATATTACTATTATTATTAAGCATTTTGTTTCAGATGCCTATTTGCATTGCCTTAATTGATGACACCTTCTGTTGTATATATGTGACACCTGAGTATTTCTCCTTAAAAAACATCTTCAGATAACACATAAGCAACATATTCAGAGGTGGTATTCAGCAGGTTCTGACCAGTTCTGGAGAACCGGTAGTGGAAATTTTGAATAGTTCAGAGAATTGGTAAATAGCACCTCTGACTGGCCCCACCCGCATCTATTCTCTGCCTCCTGAGTCCCAGCTGATCAGGAGGAAATGGGGATTTTGCAGTAACTTTCCTTGGAGTGGGGAGGGAATGGAGATTTTACAGTATCCTTCCCTTGGAGTTGGGTGGGAATGGAGATTTTACACTATCCTCCCCCTGCCACACCCACCATACCATGCCATGCCCACCAAGCCACGCCCACAGAACCGTTAGTAAAAAAAAATTGAATCTCACCACTGAACATATTATTTGTGCATTTTACATGACATGTGGTCCTAGCTCTTGAAACATGAAAAGATTCAGTTTTACCATAATAGATTACTCTTATTTGGTGTGTATTTTATTGCAGGGGTCCCCAATCACTGGGGCAAATGGCTGGCCGGAGTGCATGAGCTAAACTTGCACAAGCAGCAGGCTAGTGGGCAATTGTGTGTGTGCCTGCCGGCCCGCCACTCCTGCTAGTCAAGCTGCACATGTGTGCCTTGGACCACCGCTGGCATGGCCTAATTCCCCCCCACTCCTGAAGTGCTAATTTCCCATTTGCCTCACGCAGATGTAAGTCATGGGTACTAGAACTCTAGTGCTGGCCTGGGAAATTGTTACTGTAAGAGTATACAAATAATCATATCGAGATAAAGGACTGCTGTGTGCTATAATTTATATTTTTCCTATAAGAGCCTGAAACTGTTCTCTTGTTTACAATGGCTTCTTTGAACATTTGGCATATTCTGATCGCCCTGTGCCAAAAAAATAGTTTACACTATTCTCACATTATTGTAACTAGAGAGCCAGTCAGAAAGCACTGGATGAATGAGCAGCTGGTCCCTGCCCAAGTATCTGTGATGGTTTTAGGTTTTCAGAACCTGGCACTTCTCTAGAAATGTCAAACTACGATGCCCATAAACCTTATTGTGCCTTTGTGAGACTCTTTGGTTCATGTTTATTTATTGGCCGTGTTTCAGCTATGTTCATGGCAGTAATATCATTTTCCATTGTAATGCTGCTGCTGCTGACCTTCCTTTTTACTCTTCTGGCAGATCCTTTATCAACAATAAATGAAGTACTTTGGGGAGAAGGATAAATTTCACATTAGACATTCAGAAACAGATTTTTTTCCCCAACAGTCCAGTAATTGTGGCTTAAATCTGTGGGGATTTAAAAAAAAAACCCACTAAAAACTACAAATGTTTTTATCTGCAGAATACATTTATATTTTAATATATTGTACTGTACATTCTATTTCATCTAGTTTATTGGTACTTCCTTGTCCCAAGTGGTGCTTTTGATTGACTATTGTCCTGACATTGTCTTCAGTTAAGGATCAGAACCCATTATTAGATTGTAGCATGGGTTGGCCTTAAGTAGATGATAATAGCAGCAGCAGCATCAAGTTGCAAATATTAAACCTATCTCATGCACAACCTGAACTCCTAACACTATGTGGCTACTGTCTGAGAGTGTTAAGAGACCTCGAGTTATACTTTCAAGTGGAAGCTTTGTTGAGAAAGATAAGGTTCTCCTTCCAAACCAATATATGTTGCTAATTAAGACAACAAATGTACACTCAAGAATCACAGAATGCTTGAAAAAAGCTACTGCCCAAGCCTCTATTATCAACAAGTTAAAACTGGCATTAGGAGGAGGAGGTGGATATGAAACACCCCTGGCAGGAGAGAGGGTGTGAGACAACAACATCCACATTCCTGGACAACATGGATATAATGAAAGAAAAGATTGCTTTTAAAGGAAAAGTGTTGCTCAGGTCATGATCACTCCTATATTTCAACTTTCTGTTTCCTGTCAGAGTCCTGTACTGTCTCTTTCCCCCACCAAAAAATGGGAGTTTAGGTTTAAGAACATTATTCATGCAGATTCCATTCTGGACCAGTGATTCTATCTCAGTCCAACCTAATTTGTAAGATTCTTTTTGTGGGAGGAAAAAATAGGGAGCTTTATGTACAGTACCCTGAACTCCTGTATGAAAAACCAGATTAAAAAAATTAGTAGTAAACTACTATAAGAATTGGTTCTATTTTTAAAAATAATTTTATTAAAGATTATGATTAGTAGCAAAAATTAATACAGACTAAAAAGAAGAGTAGAAAGAATAAAAAGTGCAATGAAAAAAGAGAAGAAAAAGAGAAAGAAATGTAGAAATGTAATAAAGAGAAAAGAAATGTAGGAATGTAATAAAGAGAAAAGAAATATATAAAGAAGTGACATCCAATCTTCATCACAGCAAGTGTAGACAATTTTAGTAACTTTTCTGCTGTCATTATCCCATGTTCCATTTCTTATGTATAAACAAATAAATAAATAATTGCCATTTCAGCCTTGGGATCAGCAGAAGTCCATTAAGGGAAACCAGAAATAATAATATATGTACTTTTAATCTTGATCAAATAAACTAACTTTATATTCCTTTCTTCTAATGATTTTAATCTTTAGTTCATTCAAATAATGTGATAGAACTTTTCTTTTCATTTCTTTTTTGTCCTTTCTCAAAAGATTTGTAAAATTGGGCATGTTCACATGGTAGCTAGCTTAATGACTGACATGATTTATGGCTTTAATTCCAGGTTCAATTGCAGTCATAAACTGAGGACTACCTATTCTTTATTTCTCTCTCGCCGTACCCCTACTGATTTAGAAAGTGGCAAGAAATTACATCACTGATATTCGATGATTTGTTGCTGAATTTTGCCAGCATGATGCCAGGAAGGTGATAAAACAGAGATACAGAGATTGTGTGATTAGGGCATTAGTAATTCCAGAATGGACAGAAGTTCACATGTATTGGTTATATCATTTAACACAATTTAGGACTGAAGCTATGTTGTATGGCCCAGGCAGAATATCCTAGTTTTCATAGTCCCTGAGAATCACTATCAATTAGTGTCTGCAATACTGACCAGTAATCTGATAAGAGTATATACAAGTTCTCATGTTATACAAACCATATTTTAGTCACACACTGCTTGTTCAAACCTATACTGAATCAGCCACATCTCCATAGACCTGGAAAACTAGAGATCACTATCTCAATTTCCCTATCTGGAAAACTAGAGATCTTTATCTCCCTAATGATGATGCATTAGGTGACACTTTCCCCATAATTTTATTTCCATGTCTTCTTTGTTTATTTTCTGCAGTCAACAGGAGGCACAGGAGTGGTAGAAAATAAAGCCGGGCATCTCTCTTAAAGAAAAAAATATATTGTGGACAATATTTTCTTAAAAACTGGAAATTCTGTTTTGAAACAAATGACTATTTTATGTATGATAACAATTTTTGATAAAATATTGATCAAAGCCCTCTCCTTTAAAAATGCATTTGCACAGCCTAGCCCAAACATCAACAGTCTTGTGCTCTATGGGTGTTTTAGGCTGAAGTCTAATAATCTGAACTAAGGATGTTTTAGATTGCAAGGAATTTAGGGACCTCTAGTCCAGTAGCTTCATACTCATATAATAACTCACATTGTTTAAAGTAACCCATATTTTTCAGAACTGTGTATAATAGCAATTTTGATTATAATTGCCTGTTATTTTGCAATACATATAGTGAGTGGGGAAATAGCTGACAAGAATGCTTTATTATAGCAATATTTCCAGGCAAGTGTGTTATTTAATTGTTGTTTAATAGAATGCTTATTTTGTAACCATAAGGTTTCAGCGATAAGCTACCTGCTGAGGCTTCACTACAAATAAATAACTGGAGGGCAGATCCGTTAACACTCCGTATGCTGTGTAAATGTATTAACAATCAAGCGCTTGTTAGCTTTTAATTGCTCTTTAGTGTATCCATAGAGAATGGGCAAGAAGCTTTGCTTGAGGAGAGTATGGGATTTAACCATGTATGTTAACTTTTGGGGTATCATAGTGTGGCCCAGATTTAGGATTGGAAAGCAAGAAATAATATATAACTTGTGGCCTAGATGGTTGTATTGAGGCATCCTATTTACACCTATGAGAAATCTTGGAGTTCTTTGAAAGAGAATTTCATCAGGTATGGCTTCTTCCATGACAGCAGTTGAATTGTATTTATTTATTTATTTAATTTATTTGTTTATTTATTTATTTATTTCATCAAGCATATATTTTATGACAGATACAAGTGTAAACATAATTATAAATACATGTAAAGTATATGAATAAAAGAAAACATTAGGACAGGGATCGTAGGCATGTTGGTGCACTTATGCACGCCCCTTAATATTCCACACACAAATTGTGTACAGTATTGCAAAATCCAGAATTGAACCAAGATATTTTGCTGCTTGGAGTAAAAAAAATCAAAATGCCAAAAAAGAAACAAAAGAGGAAGCTCTGGCTGGCCGTGAACATCATAGTGTCGGTCAGGGGTGTCCGTCATGTGGAGGCCACACCCACATAGCTCCGTAAATGGGGAAAATGTCACGTGATGTGGTGAGTTTGACACCTGTGGTGTATGTAATAAACACCGCTACTCTTTCTTTTTTAGATAGTTCTAGTGCAGGGCCACTTCTGTCTTGCAAAACACATTACCAGGTAGTCCTTGACTTACACCCAGTTGCTTAATGACAGGTTGAAGTTACAATAGTATTTACAACCTAGTTCTGATGGTCATCGCCCCTCCTTCAGTGGTGATGTGACCACATTTCAAGTGCTCAACTGGCCCGCATATATAACCGTTTGTACCATCCCACGGTTATGTGACTGTGTTTTATATTTATTGCTGAAAACTGGCATTTATTTCCTGTTTGGGGCAAAACTGGCCCATAGTGAAGAATTGATTCACCTGATGAATACAAAAAAAAGTCGTAGAATCAGGTCGGTCACATGAGTTACCCACTTTACAATTGTCACAATTTATGACCATAATAATAGGCTCCATTATGGCTGTAAATTGAAAACTACCTATGTTTTCTGAAAAGCCATCAGAGGATTCATGCTAAATGTTGGACTGTTAAATATCAGAAAAGAGACATAAAAACTAAAATTCCAAAGCCACATGAGACAATTCCCTTCCCCTTTCTGTTTCGCATCTTCTTTTTCAGTTTACAACTCAAAAAGTGTTTGTTGACTTCAACACTGAACATTTGATGTTCTTTAGTTGGTTTTCAAACTTGCCACCATCTTTTGCATCACAAAGTCAGCCATGCAGAGGGATGAGAAAAGCTACTTTTCACTAGTTTCTACTATGCAATAGGAAAGGTGCCTTATTCCCTTCCTTCTTCCTTCCTCTTTTGAAATGGTCCTTTTCTTTCCTACCCCAACTGATTTTGCAGATTGTGAGAAGAGTCCATCTCCCATTTCATCAAAACTGAATGAATTCATGTATTGTCACTATCTGTTTGTTGATTTATGAAAGCAATAATGGCCATGTTGGCTAAAAGGAAAAAAAAATCCACAGAGAGAATATCTTTATTAAGCTGCCTAAAGTTATAAGAGAGCAGTGCAAGTTTTTGAATTTCAAGAACTCCTTTGAAACCGTAAGAAAAAAAAAATTGGGATAACCCTTGAAACCCATCTGAAGCAGCTTATGGTGTTAGCTAGAATGATGGACAATCTTCAAATACAGTATACATGCATACTTATATGTATATTCATTTATTTTTATCATGCTCATGTTACTGATAAATCAGTGCATATTCTGCCAAAACTACCAAAAGCAAACCTTCAAATTCTTCATTTTCAGAAGCATAGCATCTTTCTTTTCACAATCTCTTTTTGTGCCTTGCGTCTGTACTTGCAGATTCTTGGCAGGCCCATCTCAGCATCCTACATGCTGCAGTTAAATGAGCGTACAGAATTTAAGGAACAATAGAACATGTGGGAGGAGGTTGGTATATGGAAGAGCGGGGAGATGGCAGAATATATCTTTAGTATTTTATTCAGGAGATACATCCTTGAGGAATGCTTCAGTATATAAAGAAATGCTGGAAAATCTCAGAGGATGGGAAGCTAAGAACTGCCTCTATTCTGCTTGTGTATGGCCAGAGCACCTGTTTGAGAAAAAAGAACATGGGACGAATATAATCCTACTAGCACCTTGTAGATGGCTTGGACTGGATGTATTAGGATATCCAATGGTTGTTTTCGTTTAACACTTTTAAAGGACTACATACAGGTAGTCCTCGACTTATGACCACAATTGAGCCCAAAATTTATGTTGCTAAGTGAGGCATTTGTTAAGTGAATTTTGCCCCATTTTACAACCTTTCTTCCCACAGCTGTTAAGTGAATTAGTGCAGTTGTTAAGTTAGTGACAGGGTTGTTAAATGAATCTGGCTCCCCTATTGACTTTGCTTGACAGAAGGTCGCAAAAGGGGATCGCATACCCTGGGACACAATCGTAATAAATATGCATCCGTTGCCAGGTGTCTGAATTTTTGATCACATGACCATGGGGATGCTATAACAGTTGTAAGTATGAAAAATGGTTGTAAGTCACTTTTTTCACTGCCGTTGTAGAATAGAACACAATAGAATTTTTTATTGGCCACGTGTGATTGGACACACAAAGAATTTGTCTTGGTGTATATGCTCTCAGTGTACATAAAAGAAAAGATACGTTCATCAAGAATCATAAGGTACAACACTTAATGATAGTCATAGGGTACAAATAAGCAATCAGGAAGCAATATCAATATAAATCGTAAGGATACAAGCAACAAAGTTACAGTCATAAGTGGAAGGGTGGTGGGAACGATGAGAAGATTAATAGTAGTGCAGATTTAGTCAATAGTTTGACAGTGTTGAGGGAATTATTTGTTTAGCAGAGTGATGGCATTCGGGAAGAAACTGTTCTTGTGTCTAGTTGTTCTGGTGTGCAATGCTCTGTAGCGTCGTTTTGAGGGTAGGAGTTGAAACTTTGAATGCTCACTAAATGAACTATTGTTAAGTCGAGGTACAGTATTGTTAATACTGCCTGTATTAGGGAAGACTAGGCTTTCAAATGGCATCTCTGCCTCCCTTTCTTTTTCTTTCCCTAGCAGGATTTCTGTGACTTTGAACAATTAGATGAGAGGCTGAAATTCTGAAATGGTCACCTTTCCCAGTGCAAAAATTTGTTTGGTTGAGTTTTTCCATTCACACAGGTGTTAAAGACAGAGATGCATTGCCAGAAAGCAGAAAAGCTTTCCTGCATCTTTTGAAGGAGATGCCTTGGGCTTCAGAAACATTTCTGTCCAGCTGACTGAAACGGCTTACCGAACGGAGTCCTCTTTTAGCAGAGAAAATTGGATTTTCCAAACTTCCCCTCTGTTTCCAAAGGACAGCAAGTGGCTGTTCAGTTTTGTGGTTCAGGAGGATTTGTTCACTCGGGAACTGAAGAACATTGGACTGGAACGGGAGCACTAAGTCGAAAATGCTTGAAAGAAAAAGAGTAAAGTGGCCCTGACAGACATGTTATGTGGGGGGTGGGGGGTGATTTCCTTCTGAGTTCTTAACAATGTAGAGTTAGTTGTCATGGCAACTGTTTGGCAGATCAGTGGCAGGCAGAACCTATGTTTTCTCCTGTTGAGCCCCACCAGGGATCAATTTAATAAGCATCTCTGCTTATTGTGCTAGTATTAAATATGTTGCTTCTTTGCCAAATGTTGGTAGAACTCAAGGTGTAAAGGGATACATTTCATGATTTAGGGACTGAGATCCCTTGGGATTTTTTTTTTAAATGATTGTGTTTTTCAACAGGAGTGCAAAATAGCAGTGACAATGATAGGGCTACACTTCATACGTTTTGGTTTTCTATGATACCTGGGTGATCTACTGTAATAAAGAAGCATATAAATTGCAACATAGACATTAATAAGATATCAGATGGGCCAGGTTGGAACCTGGATTCAAATCTCTGTTCATAAAATGGAATGTGCACCTGTTAGCAGCAGAGGGGAAGGATTTGGTCGCCTCAGAGCATTCCCAGAAAGAGATCCTGGACCAAGAGACTATAGTTCCAAGCTGGGTGGGGGTGAGATGAAGAAGTTCAGGGTAACACCACTCTAAAATCTCTCAGAATATATCCAGTAGCTTAAAGACTTTATAGTTTTAGCTTGGCAAGTTTCTGTCTACTAGATATAAACAAATAAAGGATTGGACTTGATTAGATCTCACTGTCTCATCTCAATTGGGTAACTTTAGTCTAGTCAAATGTGGAGCCTTCAAGTCCCAGATATCTTATCCTCACAGGGCTATAGTAAGGACTGGAGAGCCTATGATTCACTGGATCATCTGTTTGGAGATATTTCCTTACCAGATTCCTCAGTGCCTTCAACAATGACAGAACTTTTTAATGTTAAAAATTCACTGGAAAAGTTGGGATACATCCAGAGATGTATCAGTCTTGAAAATAGCCCAGGTTGAACTGTAAAGCTGTGGTGGAATCTGCAGCTAGAGTGGGGAATGGAATTAAGAGACTGGCTAGCTTTGTGCCCCTGCAGGAGAAGGAAGTGACTTGGGGCCTTTATCTGGTTGTTCCCCAGAGCAGCAGTCCCCAGTCTGTACAGCTCGGTGACTCGGCTGGGTGGGGGAGGGAGGGGAACCGGGTTGCGCGAGCAATGAAGTGGCACGCATGCATGTGCAGCTTGACTCATGCAAGTGGTGGGCAATCATGCTTACACATGCACACACAGCTAAACTGCAAGTTGGACTGCATGTACATGCACATATGCACCGGCCCGCCAGTTGAGTGAGTCAAGCTGTGCATGCGTGTGGGTGCATCGGCCTGCCGCTTGCACACCCTGGTTGTGACTAGGCCATGGCCCAGTAGTTGGCCACAACTTGGGGGTTGGGGACCCCTGCCCCAGAGAGTGCAATCAGTCTGGCGAGATTCTTGTAAAAAGGTCACAGTAAGGTCTAATCAGTTCACAGTGTCATTCTGATTTCTTCTTCCATTCAAGCATCAGCATAGGAAATATTTTACAACATTTTGTATTATGTCATAAACTCTTTTATGATGTTTATACCATAAAATATTTTTTAAAATTTGCAAAATTTCAATTCTATGGGAGTCATGGATTCTAATTTTTTGATACACCACCATACTTTGTAAAATTGTTGTCCTACAATCCACTGTTTCACCCAGCAAAAAGTTGAGGGAATGAGAGTTTTCATAGTTTAAGAATTTTAGTAGTAATGAATAGATAAGACAAGATCTAGATCTCAGTTCCTAATGTTCTCCATACAAGATTTTTTCCCCAGTATATATACATGAAGATAATCTTATAATATTTATTATGGTTGGTCTTTTGTACAGAATATGGATCTTGATGAATCATATGCATAGTCCATATAATCATTCGTTTAGCCAATTTTGGGGAGAAAAGAAAAGATCAAGAATGTATTTTAATACTAGAGCAACTTTATCACTTCAGATAAAAATAATAAGTCTCTTCACTTGTTTTCATTGCAGAATGTTGTCTCTAAATATGGTGCACAGTTTCGCGGAAATGCTCAACATGATGCCCTGGAGTTCCTTCTGTGGTTGTTGGACCGCATGCATGAAGACCTGTGTTCTGTTTCTTTTAATCAAAAACTAAAGATGTCTGGAAAGGTCAGTGATTGGCAGAGAAACTACTAATTGTGTTATCCTGAAAGCTCACTAAACCTATTGCTAATATATTGTTTCAGGCAAAATAGACCCAAAATTATAAAAAATGTGAATGAAATTTGCTGAACTCATTGTCAATCAGTGGAGTATGGCAACATTGCATTTATAACCATTTATAACAAAGGTGGACTTCCAATATTAGCTTATTCCCTTCATTGTAGTAGATTTTATCTCCATGGAAAAAGTTATCCAATATGAATAATACTTTTCCGCTATGTAATCAAAGCATTCATAACCTAAAAGTGGAATCTTGGTTATTGTTCTCAAATAATTACTTAGAACAGGGCAGACATCCTAATACTCTTCAGGTATTTGAATCAACTGCTGTCTCTGTGGAGCACTATTAACAGATTATAGATACTGTCATCCAAAATCTTTGCAATGTAGCATGTTAAGTATTGCCAAAGTACCTTAAAACCTCAGAGAGGCTTGCTCCGAGGCATAAATTCCACATTTCTAAATGCTATTATTGTTCCACCCTCTGACTGAGGTACTGTACTTGGACTTGAGGCTTAAGTCTATCTCCAGCCATGGAAACTTACAGGAGTAAGTCATTCTGTCTCAGCATAGCCTATAGTATTTTACAGGTTAGTATATGGGAACAAAATGAAGGACAATCTCCCTCTAAGCCTCCTTGAACTTATAACATAATACCACAATGATAAAAATAATAGTGGAAAAATTTGATATCTAGCTAATTGATGTATTAGCAATTCAGTGCCTTGACAAGAGGTCTGAGGTAAGAAAACACCAGCTGACTGAGATGGGACATCTGTCTTCAAACTGAATCAGTATTTCATGGTTTGAGATCAGAACATTTCTCTTCTCTTCTCTTCTCTTCTCTTCTCTTCCCTTCTCTTCCCTTCCCTTCCCCTCCCCTCCTCTCCCCTCGTCTCCTTAATTTTCTGACCTGAAGTTTGGGACAAATGAGGTCTGTCAGAGTTGTCTTTTATGTTATTGTGAAATACAAAATAGCAACTGATTAATGGACTCAAATGGGGACAGAAATGTGTGTATGTGTACAGGGGTATTTATGTGGACCATTTGGTTAGTAGAAATGGTTTTTAAAAACTTAATAATTTTGCAAGTATAACATTCATGTTACAGAGATACCAAGAGATGATGTCTAGCAAAAAAGAAAACAACCCTGCCATCCTTCACCAAACCATTAGTGTATTTCTTTAGTCTTCATTAACATTAAAAGCTATAAAAAGAGAGCAAAAACAAAGACACAGTACATGAGGAGGGTTAATAATAATGAAGCCACCTTACTAGTTCACCCATTACACAGAGTCACCAGGCTGCAACCAGGTCTTGAAAGACCTTCAGAAGCTCAGAAGAGATGGACCAACTTCACCTCAGGGGAGAAGATTTCACAACACAGGTGCCACTGCAAAAAAGGCCCACCACCCAGGGCCTACCAAATGTAGCTCCCTAGATGACAGAACTCCCTAGATGACATAACATGTGCTCTCTGGGTCTGTGAGATGGACACATGAAATTGGGGACAGGTGACACCTCAAATATACCAGTCCCTTGTCATGAAGGGCACCACCTTGAGTTTATTAAAAATTAATAAAAGTGGGAGATCTCTTTTTCCCTCTCCTCCTCCATCCATCAGCATCTTGAAATAGACTCAGAAACAAACTGATAATGAGTGCAGCTCTTGAAGCAGAGTTGTAATATGTTCCTCCAAACCTATATATATGTGCCCATACTGCTGCATGGTTGTTTCCTGTTGCAGTTGCAGCCCAGTTGTAGCCCAGATGTACTGTCCTTTGGCTGCTTTAAATTAAAGTAAAAAAAAACAACACCGCCCTGCATCTTAACTTGCTTGACTTTTGCTAAAACCAGGAATAGCTTTTCCTTTTAACCATATGTGGTAGAGTTACATACAGTGTTCCTACATTTCATTTTGTATATAATCAATTAAAAGGCAGAAGATTAACTAACTGGCTGAGCGCTTGTGGCAATGAAGCAGATGATGTATCTGAAGAATACTTAAGATTCAATGATTAGCTCTTTCAGTGGATTTGCTGATGAATCTTTCTTAACAAAGAACTGTGGAACTTGCTATTTCCAACACATCTGCAGAGTGCCAAATAAGGAAAGGCAGTTTAAGGCTTAGTTAGTATGAGTTCCAAAAGTTGGCTTATTTTTGCTCAAGAAATATCCATTTGTAAAAGGACTGTGCATACTTCGTAATGATTCAAACTGGCAATCCTTATGATTTATATTGATATATTGACCCTCAATTGTGTTGTAAATGTTGTACCTTGATGAACGTATCTTTTCTTTTATGTACACTGAGAGCATATGCACCAAGACAAATTCCTTGTGTGTCCAATCACACTTGGCCAATAAAAATTCTATTCTATTCTATTCTATTCTATTCTATTCTATTCTATTCTATTCTATTCTATTCTATTCTGTTCTAAACTCTTTCGCTCTGCTATTCATTAGAACAACACAGCTTTTTTCATGCTGTCACATTCTGCTTTAAGAATTACTATAACTTTATTGAGTGGATTCCTCAAAGCAGAAGCATCTCCAGAAGCTTGGGGAAAAATGGTGTGGCTTTAATGAATAATACTTGCATGGTGTCCAGAGCTTTTCCACATCATTTTTGTCCTGTGCATAACTCTGAATTAGAACCGGACTCTGAAAAGTCACTCAGCATGGCTGGCTGGGGAATCCTGAGAGTTGAAGTTCAAACATCTTAAAGTCAGTAAAGGTGGAGAAAGACTGGGTTATATGGTTTGATCCTGCAGGCAATGACCTGTCTTCTCTCATCCTCTGCTTCTTTCTTTCACTATGTAAATGAGTCCCCATCGAGTACAGCTACTAATCTGTCACTAATTACACTGTCAGGCAGTTTTCTGGAATGGTGTGGCAGCTGCTTTGCTTCTGGCAAAAATAGTAATTAAAAAAAGGGGGGGATGCTAGAGAGCAAACTCTCTTGTCTGTGTCTCACATACAGCAGGCAGGTCTTAAGCGCAGAGACTGAAATAGTGAAATGCTTCAGTGAGCCATACTATGGTGCGAATTTAACCATTGTTAGGGTTTGTTTTTTAAAAAAGTTGTTCAAACACTAGACTACACCTGTCTGTAAGTTTGCTTGAATTGGTCAAAGGGCAAAGGATAATTAGAACACATTCCTTGCTGGATAAGTTGTTTTGCATTGTAACTTCCAGAAGTGGATTGGGAGTTGTGACAAAAGTAGAAAGAGTTTTATGACACCCGAAACACTAATAGATTTTTTTTTTAACAAATAGGTTTTTTTGGCCTGACTTGATGTAGAAATACAAATGTGATTTTTTTTACGGTACTACAAAATTATTGTTCTTTTATTTCTGTGCTGCAAGAGATTAACAGAGCATTCCCTCTGGAATGCAAATGGGAGCCTGTCCTGCATTGCGGAGATGCTGATGCTGATGACGACGATGATGATGATGATCATCATTGTGGAGATGACGATAATAATGGACTACCCTGCAGGGTTATTGTAATCCTTCCTAAGGGGATGCATGCGCCGTTCATTATGTAAATGCCTGATGTTATTATAAAGCACTATTATTTCTGTTTATATCACCTTCTTTAAGGGTGATTTATGGAATGAATGCTCTGTCCGGTAATCAAGGCTATTTGTCTGGTTGGCTTAAGAATTATGTGGAGGAGTAAGGAATTTGCAGATTCTCTCCCACTAATGGAATGTGCTGCAAAAAGCCCAGGAACTTAGGGCCAAGCTATCAATATTTTTCACAGTGACTATTTTTTTGTTTTTAAAACGTTCTTCTCTGTAACATGATTTCAAGCAACCTATTTCCCCAATTTCTTTATGGACATGAGTTTAAAGTGGTGTTCTCCCTTCTTTAAAAAAAATCTCATCCTAGAATATGTCACTTAAGAATGTTAGTTACAGGCAGTCCTCCATTTATGACTAATTACTTAACGAGTGTTCAAAGTTAAAAATTCAAAAAAGGCTACTTATCACCTAGTTACGATTGCTGCACATAGCATTTTGGTGACTTGGCAACTGGCTCACATTTATGTGTGCCGTAGTCATGTGACTGTGATTTGTGACATTTTTGCCGTGTTCTAGCAGAAATTGGTCAAAAACCACCCATGGGAAATGCTGGATTTGTTTAATGACCATATGACTTGCTTAACATCCATGTGATTCATGTAATAATGGTGGTAACTTGCTTTAGAACTACCATAAAATTGAGTCCAGTCAGGTGGTGCCTTGTATGTAATGACTTTCAACTGAAATTCTGGGCAACAACACTGCGGTCTTAAGTCAAGGACAAACTGCATAGCATCAATGATATTCTTACAGTAGCTTTCTGTAAATGCCCTGTAGTGTATTTCTTCTCTTATTTTTTATTATTATAGAAATAATATACTGTGTATACTTGTAAATAAAGCAATCTGTGGATAAACAGACACATACATTTTTAACCAAACACCATGAAAATTGTGCCACCCACAGATAAGCTGACTCACATTTTTTGGGGTATTTTGATTAAAAATCCAAAGGTTTGTTTATCTGCAGAGTGGCTTGTATGCAAGTATATAAAGGTAGTCTTTGACTTATGACCGTAATTGAGCTCGCAATTTTGATTGCAAGTGGTGGCAGTCATTAAGTTGCTATTTGTGACCATGGTTGATTTTATGACCTTTTAGTGGAGACTGTTAAGCATCTGTTAAGCAAACCCATTGTTTGTTATGGAGTGTTTTTTTCCAACAATCAGAATTAAACACCAGTTTCTGGCAAAAATATCATAAATTGTGGTCACATGAGTGCGGGACACTGGAAATGATAGTAAATGTGGAGCTGTAAATGAGCCCATTTGTTGATAAATTCAATCTGATTTTTTTGGGTGCATTTTGACACCTAAACTTATTGGTTTGTTTGCAAGTGGATGAATTAGAAGACTGATTGAAATCCTCTGTATAAATCCCAGGAAGATGGAGAGATTTAGATTTGAAAGGCAAAAGGTGATTTGGAGAATGCATGAGAACATATTAAACTAAATGTATCTTTCCTTGGTATCATCTAGAGCAGGGGTGTCAAACTCACAGCATCATGGCATCATCACATGACATATCAGGACTTCCCCCCCCTTTCCTAAACCAGATGTGGGCGTGGCCAGGGCATGATGCCTCTGACTCTTTGGCTAGGAGTTTGACAGCCCTGATCTAGAGGGTTAGGATTAGGGTTATGTGAGCCCAAGAGAAGACACAACTACCACAACTAACTATATATTGTCGTGTCCCACTCCTCCTCTGACGGCCGGGTCGGGGAAGTCCGTATCAAGCGTGCCTCTGCAGCTCTGCCAAAGTCCTATCAGAATCCTCAGGGCAGGCAGGAATCCAAGGTGTGACTTCAGCAATCCAGATTAGACTTTGCCTGACTCAGAGAATTCCAGAAAGCAGATCCTTTATATAGGCCATGGGGTGTGGCTCCATGACTCAGCACTTATCCAGGCCTGGCCCTCCCTTCTTTTTGCTGACGTCGCCTCTCCATTCTGTGGAAGCGTGGATCTATCCA
Source organism: Ahaetulla prasina (assembly GCF_028640845.1). Classification (NCBI taxonomy): domain Eukaryota; kingdom Metazoa; phylum Chordata; class Lepidosauria; order Squamata; family Colubridae; genus Ahaetulla; species Ahaetulla prasina. Next base: position 121,689,658 of record NC_080540.1, read on the forward strand.
TTGCATCGTTTCGTCTCCAGCTGTTGGTAATCCCAGCTCGTGGCTGGCTTCAGGCGCACATGCTATCGGAGGGAGGTTTGTTTGTTCGGTTTGTCCGGGCATGGTGCCAGGGCTGGGGGCTGGAGGCATGCCAGGACATTCTTCTGTACTATCAGCGTCCGGCAGGAGATAAGAGGGGCCCGGCTGCGGCGGGGGGGGGGCGGGGGGGCGAGCGAGGCACAACATACATTTTCAATAAATCACTAGAGATGTGCTATGTTCCTTCTTGCTTCAAACGCTCTACCATCATCCCAGTGCCGAAGAAGCCCACCATCAAGGAACTGAATGACTACAGACCAGTTGCTTTAACATCTGTAGTTATGAAAACCTTTGAAAGGCTAATGCTTTCCTACTTGAAAACCATCACGGATCCGCTGTTAGACCCCTTGCAATTTGCATACCAAGCAAATAAATCAACAGATGATGCTGTTAATATGGCTCTGCACTACATCCTACAACATCTTGAGTCTCCAAAGACCTATGCAAGGATCCTTTTTGTAGACTTTAGTTCAGCATTCAATACCATCATTCCAGACACTCTTCTAACTAAGCTAAACCAGCTACAGGTACCGGAACAGACTTGTAAGTGCATCACAAGCTTCCTAACAAACAGGAAGCAGCAGGTGAAGCTAAGCAAGATCACAACAAATACCTGTACAATTAGCACAGGGGGCCCCCAAGGCTGTGTGCTCTCCCCACTTCTCTTCTCTCTGTATACCAATGACTGCATGTCCAACGATCCATCTGTTAAGCTACTGAAGTTCGCAGATGACACAACAGTGATTGGTCTCATTCGAGACAATGACGAATCCGCATATAGACGAGAGGTCGAACGACTAGCCTTGTGGTGCAACCAAAACAATCTGGAACTGAACACACTCAAAACAATTGAAATGGTGGTAGACTTTAGGAGAAACCTTTCCATACTTCCATCTCTCACAATACTAGACAACACAGTATCAACAGTAGAAACCTTTAAATTTCTAGGTTCTATCATATCGCAAGATCTAAAATGGACAGCTAACATCAAAAACATCATCAAAAAAGGACAACAAAGAATGTTCTTTCTGCGCCAACTCAGTAAGCTCAAACTGCCCAAGGAGCTGCTGATTCAGTTCTACAGAGGAATTATTGAGTCTGTCATTTGCACCTCTATAACTGTCTGGTTCGGTTCTGCAACCCAACAAGAAAGACACAGACTTCAGAGGATAATTAGAACTGCAGAAAAAATAATTGCTACCAACCTGCCTTCCATTGAGGACCTGTATACTGCACAAATCAAGAAGAGGGCCGTGAAAATATTTACAGATCCCTCACATCCAGGACATAAACTGTTTCAACTCCTACCCTCAAAACGACGCTATAGAGCACTGCACACCAGAACAACTAGACACAAGAACAGTTTTTCCCGAAGGCCATCACTCTGCTAAACAAATAATTCCCTCAACACTGCCAAACTATTTACTAAATCTGCACTACTATTAATCTTCTCATCGTTTTCATCACCAATCTCTTTCCACTTATGACTGTATGACTGTAACTTTGTTGCTGGCAATCCTTATGATTTATATTGATATATTGACCATCATTTGTGTTGTAAATATTGTACCTGATGAATTGAATGAATGATTTATATTGATGAAGGTATCTTTTCTTTTATGTACACTGAGAGCATATGCACCAAGACAAATTCCTTGTGTGTCCAATCACACTTGGCCAATAAAAAATTCAATTCAATTCAATTCAATTCTATTCTATTCTATTCTATTCTATTCTATTCTATTCTATTCTATTCTATTCTATTCTTAAGGTGTACCTGATAGGTATTATCTACATGACTGTAACTGCTCACAATTACATTTTCATTTTTGAGTTCAGATCTTTGCACAGTTCTAAAAGTCAATAAATAGTATATTTGTACTGTATGTTAGAGAAGGTTGGAGAAGCCAACATTCTTTGCACTCTCTCCTAAGATCTCAGGATGAGTATTTTATGGCACTCTAATTTTACTCTTTATAGGTGTTTTCTCCCTGGATTGCTACAGTGACTTCAGAAGCCCAAATGCAATATTTTACAGAGTTTTAAGCTTTTCTAATTTGATTATCAGTATTGATTGCGTTCACCCATAATAATAAACCACAAACTCTAGCTTAATAAAGTGCAGTGTGGAGAAACTGTGTATTGTTTACTGACTCATATAATGTGTTTGCTCTCTCCTTTCACATGAATGAATAAAGAAATCAGTCTGGGATTAACTTTCTGTGACATCTAAACTTGATATTATGAATCATTTTGCCAAATGTTAAATTTTGTTGGTTAATTTTAAATCCTAGTTTTAAACTGGCTAAGATTCCAGGCCTTGTGTCACGGTAATCATAATTTTGGATTCAAAGGTTGCTGGAAACTATTTTCACCTGGATTGAATGAAGACAAGGGTGATTAGGCTCATATAGAAATTACTATTTGACTATCTAGGGGCTTGATAATGTAAGATTTCTGGCTGTTAACCCAACAACTTCATCCAGACAAGAAGCACAATCAGGAGTACAAATTCTTTCTTTATTGTAAAGTTACATTGACAGAGTCTTGTAAGAATGAAAGTATTTCTCCCCTCCTTTCTTTTTATTTTCCTCAAAACTAGGAAGGGCCCCTTTTAAAACATTTCCCACGCCACCCCCTTTCTGTGGGCTGACAAATCTTTTACATGGTGGTCGTCCTGTCTGCAGCTCTCCCTCTTGTCCCCAGGGTTTTTCCCACGTATCGTCACACTGGCTTATTATGTATGAGCCTGGTCACTTTTAATATAATAAATGCTCATCCTCATTGTATTTACTTTCATTTATATAACCACTCATCTCACATACATGACTCTGGGAAGTTCACAAAAAATAAACATATAAATACAATTCAAAACAATTTGAACATCAATTAAATGTCTTAATTAATGCATTTTTAATTTAATTCAAAGTTAAAGAATTTAAAATCAGCTGGGTGACTTTGGGCCAGTCACTTGTTTCACTGGGTTGTTATGGGAAAACAGGAGGAGGAAGGCTGCCTTGTTTGCTGCTTTGAGTTATTTATAAAAATAATAAAGGCAGGATATAAATAAATAAAAATGCTATGTGGTAAAGAATGTGAGACTTTCTTCAAGATGTTCAAGTTTCTTTAACCTCTATATTTAGTCATATTGTAAGCAATGATTTGTCTTTCTCTTCATATTTTACATTAATCCAACTATGTTTAGATATATTATTACATTTCTTCTTTTTAGATATAGCCAAGTGAAACTTGGAGAAAGAGTTATTTTATTAGATTTTAGGAAAATAAAATGTAATTTATAGAAACAGTAACAACATAAAATGTGTTGCACAGAATATGTCTGAAACCAATTTTATTTGTGCTGAGCAGTTTTTTTTAATACTGTCTGCAATAGAAGAATTTTGTTTTTGCAAACAAAAACAGGAAATAGTAATGAAGCATTACAGGAAGTGTTAAAGGGAAAAATAGAATTGCCATGTTTATTCCATAGCAGCTAACTAGTCAACAACACAAAAGGAGGAACAATCAAAATAGTATAAAAACAGCTAGTGGCAACTGTGTTGCTACTCTTAAAAAAAAAAATAAAAACTGGGAAACTTTCCAGCTTTGCCACAAGGGATGATAATAATACTTATTCATAAACAGCTGGTTTTCTAAACAAGTTACACATCCAACATTACACTGGGCCATGTTTTATTCAACTGTGTTTTGTTGAAGGAACCAGTTGGTTTGGTTCACTTAATCTAGATACCTTGTTTTAAAAGCCAAATTGATTAAGTTCATATAGTGCATTAAAGCCAAAAGCAGAAAAAACACACTGTGGGTTAGAATAACACATGAACCAAATCTATGTTGTACTCTTAGTCAATATCTTATTCAATATCTTAGTCAAGTTCTGGACAGAATTCCAAATTTTATCCCATCACCACCTACCTCTCATAGAAGAAATGTTCTTCTACACATAGTTTGATACCATTGGTTCAGAATAATCAGGAAAACTCCAAAGTGCTGAATTCTGATTATTACCATTGATTTCAGGAGATAGGGGCGAACATGAGGAATGCCACATTTACTTTGTGGTGTTTAATGTGACAACTCTACAGTATGTTAATTGGAATTGTGTGAAATGGTGATGGTTGATGGGAATCGGTGGGTTATTCACTTAGCATTAAGGAACATAATTGGTTCCTAAGCTCATCAGTTTTTTTCCGCAGCAGAACTGTTTTTACACATAAACATCTGCTGATTTCACCAAGCTTGCTCCAACTCAGCAGCATAATTTGCTGGAGAGAAGCAAATGATTGTCACTGAACAAATGTCACAGGAGTGAGTGTGCTGTCTATGATAAACTTTGCTTACCTCAAAGAAATCTAAACAGGGTTGAGTCTGGCTAGTCCTTAGATGGGAGTCTCCCAGGAAACTCTGGGACTAAAGGCTAAACTGACAAGTTGAGGAAACATCCTGGAAGAAGGCAAAGGCAAATAATTTCCACACTCTCATCGAGAAAACTGGGCGGACTGGGCGGAAGTCCCCATATAATTGTCATGAGTTGAGCTTGACTTAAGGGTATCTTTTCCTTTTTTCCACATAAACAACTGAGAACACCATTTCCTTCCCGCTTCTGGAAGGTGGAAAAAAATGCAGTTTAGCAGTCCAAGCTGATTGTTTTGAATGGCTAAGGACAGAGACTATATAGATTTCTAAATTTATTATTATCAGGTGCTGGAGCATTGCAGTGACATCATTATTTATAGCTACCTCTGTTTGTAGGAAAATTCTTCACAATCCCTTAATGTGGCTCTGGGAACATTAACATTAATTAACATTAATAAGAAAGCTTTTGCTGCTTTTTCGCTTGTATGGTATTTGCGACAATATTGATTTGTAATGACAGTTTTGGTGACATGATTCATGCGCCATGGTGATGCCGTGGTTAGAATGCAGTATTGCAGGCTAAATCTGCCCATAGCCAGGAGTTCAATTCTGATTGGCTCAAGGTTGAGTCCTTCTGAGGTCAGTAAAATGAGGACCCAGATTGTTAGGGGTAATATGCTGATTCTGCAAACTGCTTAGAGAGGACTGTAAAGTACTATGAAGCAGCATATAAGTCTAAGTACTATTGCTATTGCTCTGATTTTTTTTAATGTCATTAAGTAGGGAGTTACTGTGTGCTGTACTTTCATGCTGGCCACATGATGATGGAAGTGTCTGTCAGACAACGCAGGATCCCTCGTCTGAGAATCGGAGATGAGCACCGCCCCTTTCTATGACTGAACAGGGGAAACCTTTAAACCCTTTTAAGTAGAAAGAATTGAACTAGATGGCCTTCAGGACCCCTTCCAACTTTAGGACTCCATGAAGATCATGTCGGCCAGGGGTGTCAAACTTAAGGCCCACGGGGGCGGATCCAGCCTGCCGGATACTTAGATCTGGCTCCTGGGGCTGCCCTGGAAGTAGAGACGGACCGGCCCGCAGTGCCTCTGCCAGAGAAAATGAAGCTCGGGAGGGCCTCGCTGGCAGAGCACTGGAGCAGGCCATCACAGCTGAAAACGGAGCTCAGGAGGGCCACATGTGGCCCTCCCAGCTCCATTTTCACTGGCAGAGCACTGCAGGAGGCCCCTGTAGGTGCCCCCAACACAAGTGATGTCAAGCTGGCTACACCCACCTTGGCCATGCCACCCAGCACCCCAGGTCAAACACAACCCTGATGTGGCCCTCAAGAATAGAATAGAATAGAATTTTATTGGCCAAGTGTGATTGGACACACAAGGAATTTGTCTTGGTGCATATGCTCTCAGTGTACATAAAAGAAAAGATACGTTCATCAAGGTACAACATTTACAACACAATTGATGATCAATATATCAATATAAATCATAAGGATTGCCAGCAACAAGTTATAGTCATACAGTCATAAGTGGAAAGAGATTGGTGATGGGAACTATGAAACGATTAATAGTAGTGCAGATTCAGTAAATAGTCTGACAGTGTTGAGGGAATTATTTGTTTAGCAGAGTGATGGCCTTCGGGAAAAAACTGTTCTTGTGTCTAGTTGTTCTGGTGTGCAGTGCTCTATAGCGTCGTTTTGAGGGTAGGAGTTGAAACAGTTTATGTCCAGGATGCGAGGGATCTGCAAATATTTTCACGGCCCTCTTCTTGATTCGTGCAGTATACAGGTCCTCAATGGAAGGCAAGTTGGTAGCAATTATTTTTCTGCAGTTCTAATTATCCTCTGAAGTCTGTGTTTTCTTGTTGGGTTGCAGAACCGAACCAGACAGTTATAGAGGTGCAAATGACAGACTCAATAATTCCTCTGTAGAATTGGATCAGCAGCTCCTTGGGCAGTTTGAGCTTACTGAGTTGGCGCAGAAAGAACATTCTTTGTTGTCCTTTTTAATGATGTTTTGATGTTAGCTGTCCATTTGAGATCTTGCGATATGATAGAACCCAGAAATTTGAAGGTTTCTACTGTTGATACTGTGTTGTCAAGTATTGTGAGAGGTGGAAGTATGGAAGGGTTTTTTCCTAAAGTCTACCACCATTTCTACGGTTTTGAGTGTGTTCAGTTCCAGATTGTTTTGGTTGCACCACAAGGCTAGTCGTTCGACCTCTCGGCTATATGCGGATTCGTCATTGTCTCGAATGAGACCAATCACTGTTGTGTCATCTGCGAACTTCAGTAGCTTAACAAATGGATCATTGGAGATGCAGTCATTGGTATACAGAGAGAAGAGAAGTGGGGAGAGCACACAGCCTTGGGGGCCTGTGCTAATTGTACAGGTATTTGATGTGATCTTGCTTAGCTTCACCTGCTGCTTCCTGTTTGTTAGGAAGCTTGTGATCCACTTACAAGTCTGTTCCGGTACCTGTAGCTGGTCTAGCTTAGTTAGAAGAATGTCTGGAATGATGGTATTGAATGCTGAACTAAAGTCTACAAAAGGACCCTTGCATAGGTCTTTGGAGACTCAAGATGTTGTAGGATGTAGTGCAGAGCCATATTAACAGCATCATCTGTTGATCTATTTGCTCGGTATGCAAATTGCAAGGGTCTAAGAGCGGATTCGTGATGGTTTTCAGGTAGGAAAGCACTAGCCTTTCAAAGGTTTTCATGACTACAGATGTTAGAGCAACTGGTCTGTAGTCATTCAGTTCCTTGATGGTGGGCTTCTTCGGCACTGGGATGATGGTAGAGCGTTTGAAGCAAGAAGGAACATAGCACATCTCTAGTGATTTATTGAAAATATGGGTGAAGATGGGGACCAATTGGTCAGCACAGACTTTTAAGCAAGAAGGAGTTATCTTGTCTGGGCCTGGAGCTTTTCCTGGCTTTTGTCTGTGAAATAGGTCCTGCACTTCCTTTTCTGTGATCACTAGGGGTTGTGAACCCAATGAAATGGGGTCAGTTGTAGGAGGCTTGGCTGTTGTTGGTGTGTCTGAGATGCGGGTTGTGGAGATAGGTGGCTGTAGTTTCCTTTCAAACCTGCAGTAAAACTCATTCAGGTCATCTGCCAGTTGTTGATTACCTTCAGCCTGGGAAGGAGGTTTGCCATAGCCGGTGATATTTTTAAGAGTTTTCCACATGTTTGCTGGTTCATTTGCTGAAAATTGATTCTTTAGCTTTTCAGAGTAGCTTCTTTTGCTGCTCTTATCTCCTTGTTAGTGCATTTCTGGCCTGATTGTACAGCATTTTATCACCTTTTCTGTAGGCTTCCTCTTTGGAATGTCGTAGCTGCTTAAGTTTAGGTGTAAACCAAGGTTTGTTATTACTGTGTATTCGCAAGTTCCTTGTAGATACACATAGGTCTTCACAGAAGCTGACATATGATGTTACAGTATCTGTGAGTTCATCCAGGTCTGCAGAGGTATCTTTAAAAATATTCCAATCAGTGCAGTCAAAACATGCCTGTAGCTTTAATTCTGATTCCTCCGTCCAGGTTTTCACTGATTTAATTATTGGTTTTATGGCTTTAAGTCTTTGCCTGTAAGCAGGTACAAGGTGAATCATGCAATGATGCAATGAAATCTAGTTTGACACCCCTGATGTAGGCTAAATAATGATCCATAATACATTCCTCTAAGAATTTAGAGGAATGTATTATGAATTTAAATCTATTTACGTTAGACCTTTCAGCCCACCAATAACTTCTGTAGGTGGCTAATTGTAGTGCTACAAAGGATTAGGAAGAAAGTCACCTGTTAACCTTTGTGTGTAACATGCCTCATTCATTTCTGTTTATGTGTGCCTGCTAATCAGATGCTTTTTGTCTAGACAGCCTATCTGTGTACACGACAGTTGTCAAAATGTGATTAGCAGGAAGCTCTAGGCAAATATGGGAGCACCAGAGGCAAAGTTTTGTTTCTTCTTCCCCAGGCAGGTATCTGAGAACCTGTCTCTCATTTTACAACATTTCCCTCGAAAAATCACTATCTGTATCAGCAGATCTTCATGGCTATTGTGTTGTGTTCTTTAAGAGGGGGAAAACGCCTGTAACTCAGGGTAACTCAAATTAGTGACCATATTAACTGTAAAAAAAAATCAGGCTTGAATGATAAAGTTACAGTTATTTTTAAAAAAATAAATTGTGGTATTCATATATATTGATAGAGAAGTATAATCTTTAAAGATTTGTTCCCAAATTGTTCTCAATCTTTCTGAATTTCTATGTGAATAATGGATTTTTCCTCCTTTTTAATGAGGGTATCTGCATGAAAATTAGAATTTAAAAAATTAGGATCCTGTTCTATCCAGGCAATGTTCAGAACTTTTAAATAGGTTTTATAATAACATAACTTAGCCTGCTGAAGTGTTCACCTGATGATTTTTTTTTTATTTCCAGGAAGGCCCAGGAATATCTTTTTTTCTTCTGAGCTCTTATCTGTCACTACCGAATAAGTCAAAGTGAACAATTGATTCCATTTTTCAGCAATAGAGGCCAGCTTGCATTAAATGTGGAAGTCTAATATTACAATATGAGGAATGGTATAAAATCAAGTTATTTTTTAAAAAAAAGTCTTGATGGCTTCTAATTTGACCTATACACTGCCTTCTGATAGATATAACTATCTGGTTGTATAAGTTTATAACAAATATCTGCAATAGTAAGGGGTAGAAGCTTAGCTTTAAAAGCATAACTGATGCGTATTTATCCTTTTCAAATTCTGCGTTGGTTTTCATAGATAGCATAAAAAGGTAAAGATGAGTTCAGGGGCACTCTAAATGCTGCCATTTATTGTCCTAATAGAGGGTTATTATTACTATAATTCATTAGCTCTCTTTGAATTCTACTGCTACAGGAATTATAACATGTTCAGATTCTTTTTCTTCAGCTCTGATCCTATTGTTAATAACAAATGCTTCTTACTTGGAAGCTAACGCATCCATATATAATATGGGGAGATGCGGTAGTTGTTACATACTTTCCTACTGGGAAACTTTTATTTATAGATACTAACAGAGGAGGTTTTTATATTGCCATTTTCTGCCTTATTCCTAGGAAAAGGTTGTCCAGAAAATGTAAACCTCTTGTGTTATCGCTTTTTTTCCCTCCTAACTAAAATAAATCTTAAGGACATAATAGTAGCCATATGCACCTGTCAGGAAACAGTTTCTGGAAGAAAATAATAGTGACAGAGAATGGGTCCAAAACACTCCACGAATGTAGCTTGAGAGATGAGTCAGAAGCAAGAGGAAGATCCATTCTCCCTAACCTGTTCCTGCCCTCTAATGCTCTTAACAATTTGTTTACATCTTGAGCAAGATTCCCTGTCTTTATAGATTGCTCTTCAGTAGCAAAGTAGCCACAATGTGCCTGCAGAGGGTGAATGCTTAGTAATCTACCATGCTGAGTTAAGTGTTCGATAGTGCAGTCTCATATCTTGCTCTGCCTCTGGTTGTGATTTGCTCCGGTGAGAATTTGAGAATTGTGGGAATCCTGGTCACCAAGGGTGCTGGTAATACTTTAGTTCGTCCCAGTGTAATGTCTTCCCTGTGAGATGGGGTGACTTCTCAAAAGTTCTGGTTTGGACAGTTCCTTCAAATCATCTCAAAGATCTGAAGAGCCATGTTCACGCTCTAGCTCCTGAATATTGTAAGGCCTGTGCAGCATAAAGACTTGCACATCTGTTCACTCTAGACTTTGGCAGGTGATTGCGATACAGAAGTAGTTCTGTGTGTCTACTCTTTTTGCAATTGTGTTCATTTTTAGGAGGAAGAATGCTGATGTGACCCTACCCGGTACTTGGCAGTTGACTATATTTTTTCTCAAAACAACACACATATATGTATCAAACAACAACTCACTAGTTTGTTATTCAGTGCTCTGTAGTATTTAAGATAACCCTTGACATTGAATCTTACATATTGAAAACAAACAAAAACACCTGAATAAAGGATTTTAGGGAATATAATTTTCTGCCAAGCATTGAAAAGGTCAGATTAGGGCACATGTATGTCCATTCTTAATGTATATCTTTCTCCCACACTCTTTCTTCTGCTTTTCCCATGTTTATTTGCACATCTTTTCTTTATACGCCTCTCCCTCCTACACATGCAAGTATATAAACAGGCATTTTCAGTATTCAGCCAAAGGAAATCCCCAGCTTTTATTTACGATTATTGAGGTTGGTGAATGTTTAACTTATTTTGATGTGAAGCTATTGCTCTTATGAAGCAATGCAGTGACAATGAATTCCTTCTACATAAGGCTCTGCATTTCCCTAATTGCCAATAAAGAGAATGACTTTGAAAGGAGAAACTCTTACAATCTGTTTTTCCTAAAAGTGACAAAGCTGATTTTGGTTTGGGGAGTCTGCAAAGCATGTAGACAGCAGATCACTTTGGTGGAGTCTGCAAATCAGATCAGAAAAGTAGATTGCGATATTTTTATTATGGTCCTTTGTTCCAGGGCCATAATAAGTATTCAGGAAATTGGATCAGTTTGAAACAAAGGTTCCTAAAGTCAAAATTTAGCACTGAAACCAATGTGACTGAGATACGATTTCCTTGATGAGATTCTCTGTGGTTTCAATTCCCAGAAATATAGCGACCTACATGACCAATAGAAATGATCAGTATGTGTTCCATCATGATTTTAACTCTCTTGCTGAGTCTGGAACAATTCTTGTTTAGAAAGCAGAGCTGTTTTGAAGTTCAGAGGTTCCAGAATCTCAACATATCTGTTAAATAGTTGGCTTTCTGTAGGTAGCTAGTCTTTATTACAGTTCACTGGTCTGTCCCTCAGTCGATTGCATTAGTATGCTCATAATGTCACTCATTCAAGACTTTTTGTCCAGGATGCTAATTTAGTCCTGAAGGAAGATAAAAAGGCAGTTCTTTTCATATTCACTGGATTCTTATTTTTTAGAGGGAAGCTTTGACTCTTTAGAGTCATTCAGCAAGAACATTAATGCTGGAGGCACCTTGAGTTGAGCCTTTTGTGAAAGAGGATTCCAAAGTAGAAATGCTCACCCCGTGGCCATAATAGAATATGTGCGTGCATGTTGAGTTTGAGATAAATAGTTTGAGAGGCAAGTCTATTATGGTTTAACTCCTTCCTCCCGTCGTTCAGAAATGGGATCCTTATTCTTAACCCAAGTGGGGTTACTATTATTGGAATTGGTTTACTTGGACTTGGCTCTAGCCCATTTTTGGACTGTAATCACTATGTAATTAAGTTAAAGCAATTTATTTTGGGATCTTACCTGTACCACTTTAATGTACACATAGCATCAAATGCAATTTTCAGAAATGGGATATATACTGAAAATCTTCCCATATTGTGCAGAAAATAGCTAAGATGCTTAAAATAACATCCAGTACTTCTGACAATATGCTTTCTCCTTCAATTTTTCCACAGCTAATCCTGGCAGGGAACATTTGACTGAGAGACAATATTGATTTAAAATCACCTGATGAGCTTACCTGGCTAAACTTCCTGGGTTTAATTACCATAAGCACAATACCTTAAATTACAACATAGTGCCACAAGCAGAACATAACACTGGGTCTCTCTATTAGTGATGGCATCAAGATTAAGTTTTTTGGCAGTGATTGGGTATAATGGTGCATGGTAGGTGGTAGCTTGGGCTCTCGCTGGTTTCCCCAAGGGACTTTTTTATGTTCTTCTTCAAAGTCTGTTTCAATCCTCTCTCCCAAATTCTTGGAGAGAGCAAACTAAGTACACTAAATGTAAAGCTTCCCCTCGCACATATGTTCCCAACTCTAAAGGTAAAGTTTTCCCCCGCTAGTCGTTCCCAACTCTAGGGGGTGGTGCTCATCTCGGTTTCAAAGCCGAAGAGCCAACACTGTCCGAAAACATCTCCATGGTCATGTTGCTGGCATGACCATGGAGATGTTCCTAAATGCCAAAGGCACATGGAACACTGTTACCTTCCTACCAAAGGGGTCCCTATTTTTGTACTTGCATTTTTTACGTGCTTTCGAACTGCTAGGTTGGCAGAAACTGGGACAAGTAACGGGAGCTCACCCCGTTACATGGCAGCACTAGGGATTTGAACCACTGAACTGCCGATCTTTCGATCAACAAGCTCAGTGTCTTAGCCACTGAGCCCTAAGTACACTACTACCAGTTAATTTATTCCAGAGAAATCTTCTCTGCCGCTGATATACCAGATTAGATATAAATGGCAAACTCGTTTCCTTCCTGGCCTGACCTATCAGGAAGGTGCATGCTAAAGAATAAAATCAGGAGTGCTACGAGTTCCTGAAAAGTTTTAAATATAGATAGAGAGGTCAGAGATATGGAAGAAAATTCAAAGGGAAAGAAGGACAAAAATAATGAACAGTTTCTTTCTGAAGCTCCTATGCTGAGGGTCTCCATATTTCTCTCTCTCTTTCTCTCTCTCTCTCTCTCTCTCTCTCTCTCTCTCTGTTTTCTCTCTCTTCTCTCTCTCTCTCTCTCTCTTTTTTTTTTCTCATGCACACTCAGTCTAAAACAAGTTTAGATAACTTCAACCTCAGTCAGCAAAGTAAAACAGAATGTACCCTGTTCCTAGCTTCATTGTTCACTTGATTTCAGCCCAGTTTCTGTTACCTGGAGTTTTGGTCATAGCAGGCTTTCATCTGGCCTCTGAGGTGATAATACAAACATCAAAAATTGAAGATTAAGTATCTTCATATAAAAACTCACCTCAGAGAGAAAACTTTCCGTCCTAATGGGCTCATCTATGTTTGATTATTCCAGGCTTTGGTTATCTCCAACTGTTGCCTAGATTGAAAGGTCAACTAACTTTTTCTTCAACTCTTTCAATCTGAACTTTTGAAAGACGTTTTTCCAACATCCACTGTGGAACATGCCATATTAAGAAGTGAAGTATGAATGCATATAAGGGAGAGTTGGGTATATATATACAAACTGCCCAAGGAGCTGCTGATCCAATTCTACAGAGGAATTATTGAGTCTGTCATTTGCACCTCTATAACTGTCTGGTTTGGTTCTGCAACCCAACAAGAAAAACACAGACTTCAGAGGATAATTAGAACTGCAGAAAAAATAATTGCTACCAACCTGCCTTCCATTGAGGACCTGTATACTGCACGAATCAAGAAGAGGGCCGTGAAAATATTTGCAGATCCCTCGCATCCTGGACATAAACTGTTTCAACTCCTACCCTCAAAATGACGCTATAGAGCACTGCACACCAGAACAACTAGACACAAGAACAGTTTTTCCCCGAAGGCCATCACTCTGCTAAACAAATAATTCCCTCAACACTGTCAGACTATTTACTGAATCTGCACTACTATTAATCGTTTCATAGTTCCCATCACCAATCTCTTTCCACTTATGACTGTATGACTATAACTTGTTGCTGGCAATCCTTATGATTTATATTGATATATTGATCATCAATTGTGTTGTAAATGTTGTACCTTGATGAAGGTATCTTTTCTTTTATGTACACTGAGAGCATATGCACCAAGACAAATTCCTTGTGTGTCCAATCACACTTGGCCAATAAATTCTAATTCTAATTCTAAACTGCATAGAAAATTCACCTGCCAGTAAACCATGGGATTATTGTTAGCAGTGAGTTCTAGAGCATCTTGGCTTTGCCATAATCAATACAATTTTGTGTGTGTGTGTGTGTATGTGTGAACCCTGGGTTTTTTCCAGATGCTGACAACCAAGAAACAAGAGGTGCCATGAATTATTTCACCTAAGTATCAATAGCATAATAGCTCTCTGTAACAGTGGAAAATTTCTGCTTTCCAAGATGCTGTCAGTTTTTCCTAATGGATTCCCTATTTTTGTACTTGCATTTTTTACATGCTTTCGAACTGCTAGGTTGGCAGAAACTGGGACAAGTAACGGGAGCTCACCCCGTTACATGGCAGCACTAGGGATTTGAACCACTGAACTGCCGATCTTTCGATCAACAAGCTCAGTGTCTTAGCCACTGAGCCCTAAGTACACTACTACCAGTTAATTTATTCCAGAGAAATCTTCTCTGCCGCTGATATACCAGATTAGATATAAATGGCAAACTCGTTTCCTTCCTGGCCTGACCTATCAGGAAGGTGCATGCTAAAGAATAAAATCAGGAGTGCTACGAGTTCCTGAAAAGTTTTAAATATAGATAGAGAGGTCAGAGATATGGAAGAAAATTCAAAGGGAAAGAAGGACAAAAATAATGAACAGTTTCTTTCTGAAGCTCCTATGCTGAGGGTCTCCATATTTCTCTCTCTCTTTCTCTCTCTCTCTCTCTCTCTGTGTTTTCTCTCTCTTCTCTCTCTCTCTCTCTCTCTCTCTTTTTTTTCTCATGCACACTCAGTCTAAAACAAGTTTAGATAACTTCAACCTCAGTCAGCAAAGTAAAACAGAATGTACCCTGTTCCTAGCTTCATTGTTCACTTGATTTCAGCCCAGTTTCTGTTACCTGGAGTTTTGGTCATAGCAGGCTTTCATCTGGCCTCTGAGGTGATAATACAAACATCAAAAATTGAAGATTAAGTATCTTCATATAAAAACTCACCTCAGAGAGAAAACTTTCCGTCCTAATGGGCTCATCTATGTTTGATTATTCCAGGCTTTGGTTATCTCCAACTGTTGCCTAGATTGAAAGGTCAACTAACTTTTTCTTCAACTCTTTCAATCTGAACTTTTGAAAGACGTTTTTCCAACATCCACTGTGGAACATGCCATATTAAGTGAAGTATGAATGCATATAAGGGAGAGTTGGGTATATATATACAAACTGCCCAAGGAGCTGCTGATCCAATTCTACAGAGGAATTATTGAGTCTGTCATTTGCACCTCTATAACTGTCTGGTTTGGTTCTGCAACCCAACAAGAAAAACACAGACTTCAGAGGATAATTAGAACTGCAAAAAAAATAATTGCTACCAACCTGCCTTCCATTGAGGACCTGTATACTGCACGAATCAAGAAGAGGGCCGTGAAAATATTTGCAGATCCCTCGCATCCTGGACATAAACTGTTTCAACTCCTACCCTCAAAATGACGCTATAGAGCACTGCACACCAGAACAACTAGACACAAGAACAGTTTTTTCCCGAAGGCCATCACTCTGCTAAACAAATAATTCCCTCAACACTGTCAGACTATTTACTGAATCTGCACTTCTGTTAATCGTTTCATAGTTCCCATCACCAATCTCTTTCCACTTATGACTGTATGACTATAACTTGTTGCTGGCAATCCTTATGATTTATATTGATATATTGATCATCAATTGTGTTGTAAATGTTGTACCTTGATGAAGGTATCTTTTCTTTTATGTACACTGAGAGCATATGCACCAAGACAAATTCCTTGTGTGTCCAATCACACTTGGCCAATAAATTCTAATTCTAATTCTAAACTGCATAGAAAATTCACCTGCCAGTAAACCATGGGATTATTGTTAGCAGTGAGTTCTAGAGCATCTTGGCTTTGCCATAATCAATACAATTTTGTGTGTGTGTGTGTGTATGTGTGAACCCTGGGGTTTTTTTTCCAGATGCTGACAACCAAGAAACAAGAGGTGCCATGAATTATTTCACCTAAGTATCAATAGCATAATAGCTCTCTGTAACAGTGGAAAATTTCTGCTTTCCAAGATGCTGTCAGTTTTTCCTAATGGATTCCCAGATATTTGTGTGGGAGAGTTACACCATTTCTCCCCTCTTTTGCCATCTTTCATTACTATTTACCTTTTGACCATGAATGCTGAAACGTATAAATTGGTGAAGCAGAATGGGCGGAGGGGGGAGGAAATTCAACTTAAATGGAAAAAGAACCTGCATAAATTTATAGGAATGTATATTAATGACACTATGTCATTATCCAGAAGATTAATGCAGATGTTGAATATCAACCTGTAAGTTTATTTCCATTAGTTTTCATGGACTAATGTATATAAACACTAGAAATGAAGAGGTTGAAAGTTCTGTATTTGGCTGCATTGGCTAGCCTACCTCCTGCTGTGTAGTAATTAACTAGGATGACTGCTCTTGTCAGCCTAGTTGTTAGGATGTGAATGGGTTTGTACAGTAATTTGGGAAGATGACTAATGCAGCTTGCTGGATGTAGCTGAACTTCCTTTTTTCTTGTAGTCTTTGCATTTTTATTTATTCATAAGCCATAGTTTAGCCACAAGGATCCTCAAAGCAGCCTTGAATAATTACACAATTCTATATGGGGTCTGCATGCATGTTTCATATCCATATAAATGTATGTGTGTATACAACAAAATGGACTAGCAACAGGTAGAAAGACTGAAAGCATCAGTCTGGACAGTAGCACTAATCCAAACATGAGAAAAATATTTTTTCCAAAGTCCATTAAAACAGGAAGTTGTTACTTGTTTCCTAAAAGAATTGACAGATGCATATTCAGGCTTTTTATTTCTGTGCACTACTACAGTGAGTTTCCCTATCACCACCCCAGAGAAGTTCTCCTGGATGAAATCTGTGTTTCTTGGCAAACCACATAGCTTAATGATTAAATGGCATCTATAACAATGCAGGATCCTCAGTTGTTTAGGGGCAAGTTATTTCACCAGTATCAAGACTCTGATGCAGTATGGTATTGAGTATGCAACGAAATTTCATTTTAATGTATGCCGATTAGTGTACATTCAAAGCGACAATAAAGTTATTCAAAGACTAGGTCTAAGCATGCGTGCAGCTTCTTCAACATAGATACAAAGTGACATAAATAAGTGACCCCTTCAGCAATCTGGATGCTGTATCTGCTTCTGATACACCACACAAAGGACCTAGCTGTAATCTCAGTTTGAGATTGGCAACTTCTGAAGAACTGGGGGTTGCAACTCAATCTCCCAGTCTTTGGATGGTTGTGGAGTTCAACTGGTGATACTGGAAGGGGCATAACTGAAATAGTTTTGGGTGCTCTCTTGCTCCCTTTTGCATTTTTGAACTAATATAAGGGTGGGAGTGGGATCTGGGAGAGAACCACTAGCTCTTCTATCTTTAATCCATACTACCCAAAGCATAAAAATATTGTATAATATTGTACTACAAGTTACCTCAGTAACAGGTAACTAAGGAAGAAAATCAGGATAGGATCAATTTATATTGATATATTTTCTGCTGACTTGGGAATAGAATAGAATAGAATAGAATAGAATAGAATAGAATACAATAGAATAGAATAGAATAGAATTTTATTGGCCAAGTGTGATTGGACACACAAGGAATTTGTCTTGGTGCATATGCTCTCAGTGTACATAAAAGAAAAGATACGTTCATCAAGGTACAACATTTACAACACAATTGATGATAATATATCAATATAAATCATAAGGATTGCCAGCAACAAGTTATAGTCATACAGTCATAAGTGGAAAGAGATTGGTGATGGGAACTATGAAACGATTAATTAAATTAATTAAATTAAATTAATTACTGCAGGTAGGTAGAGTGCACTTCAAATCAACAATAGGAAAAGATCTGACTCTATCTCAGTATATACTGTAGTTGCAGGAGAAATGGGAGGAGTTTGTAAGATCATGTGTACTTTATCATTTTGGTTTATAGCCCAAGTTCATGCTAAAATCCACAAGTCGAATACTGCTCTTTTAGGATATATAAGATTATAAAACCTGTTTTGGATCTCTCTTTTCTTTTTTTTAAATGTATATTCTTTATGTTTGTATTCAAGTGGAAAAACCAGGTTTTTTTTAAAAAAAAAATGTGCATTATTTGTAAGTATGAAGTTATGTAAGTTGGAAACTGGAAATTAAGTTCCTTCTATCTCCCATCTTCTCTTGACATCTGATCAAAGCTGAAGGTGGTGGGAAAATATTTTAAAAACCAGTTCTAGGGCTTTAAAGTCACTTCCATCAATAAGAATTATTCTGCTAGTTTGGAATGCTCAGAACTCAACTGCATGCAAAAATTGTATTCAGCAATGATTCGTTACAAAAAAATATCTTGGGGGAACATCTGTTGCGTTGAAGAAGAAATAATATCAGAAGGAGATATTGAGAAATGCATTTTATGCCACCCAAGTGAGTCAGATATGGAGAAATACTCCTAGAATAAATTGGCCCTGAGAGGATGCTGCATTAATTTTTCAAGGGTAGAAATTCCAGACTCGGGCATTCAGCATATAATGCCTGTCCTGAGCTGCATAGATTCCAGCAGTGATATGAGGATCAGATCATCTCAGTGGAGAAGCATAATCATATAAAAGCGGGCAATCCTTAGTTCTTCAGATCCAAATAACTGAAGGCATAGAAGTGCTTTGCATTACGGTGAGTCCGGGTGGGACAATATTTCACTTTCAGTTGGAAATATCAACAGTCTTGAAATTCATAGGACTGCATATATAGAACCAGTTTGCTCTTCACTGCAGCAGCTACATCAGAGGTGGGTTTCAGCAGGTTCTGACCGGTTCTGGAAAACTGGTAGTGGAAATTTTGAGTTGTTTGGAGAATTCTGATTGGCCCCGCCCCCATCTATTCTCTGCCTCCCGAGTCCCAGCTGATTGGGAGGAAATGGGGATTTTGCAGTAACCTTTCCCTAGATTGGAGAGGGAATGGAGATTTTACAGTAGTGTAATCTTGGAGTGGGGTGGGAACGGAGATTTTACAGTATCCTTCCCCTGCCATGCCCACCAAGCCACCGCCACCAAGCCACACCCACAGAACCGGTAGTAAAAAAAAATTGAAATCCTCCACTGAGCTACATATATTTCCAGGATTGTCCAGCTGCATTACTAAGTTGAAGACAGGTGCTGCTTTTTCCTTTCATATTCTGAAGCACTTCTTCTCAATTCAAACTGTAAGATAGCATGCCTTTTGCATTTAGCACACTCAGAAAGAGGCTATTGCTATAAAAATGTGCAAGTTTGATGGATTGCATTTTGTCTTCTTTGGACTGGAGACCTGTGACCAAGAAAGAGTGTGGAACATCTTCTGGTATGTTTTTATTACTCAATTTCCATTTAGTACATATATTAAGCCTATAGGTGCTTTTTCAAGAGGCAACTGGACTTTCTGGTTTTTCTTTGAAGACGTTTTGCTTCTCATCCAAGAAGCTTCTTCAGTGCTGAAGAATGAGAATTCTTGGATGAGAAGCGAAACGTCTTCAAAGAAAAACCAGAAAGTCCAGGTGCCTCTTGAAAAAGCACCTTTGGGACAACCATGAACTGGGTGACTGAGAATCTCCAGAGACATAAAGAAGTCTATACTTCTTCATCAGCAATGGTTTGATGTACTGTTTCCAAACTATAGTGAGTAAAAAATTTCTTTCCACAAGTAGCTGTTGCAATCCTATAACAATCCCAAGCACCTGGGCTATCTTGCAGATAGTATAACAGTGTGAGACTAGAGTACACCTTTTTGGCATTTCTCCTCCAGTCTTTTAATAATATAGGTTATAATAGTACTATAAAGGAGTGCTAGATTTCTAAGTATGGGACAAGAACTTTATAATCCCCAGGTGGCTTGGGAGGTACTTATTTGGAAATAGAATGACAAATATAATCACAAAATATAAAAACTGACTTAAGTTAAAGGCACTGAGTTCTTTGAAGAAGAAAGAAGATTCATTCTTGTTCCAGAAGAATTATGTTTCTGCAGACAGGCTCTAAGCCAACCTCTCCTGATTTATGCACCCGGGGATTGAGTTGGTGGCCAAGTAAAGTATTAAAATGGAATTTTGCCAACCTAATATTTGAAAGGAAACAAAGGGGAAATTAACTGACAGCTTCACATAATTGTGTAGCTTTGAGGAAATTTTTATAAAGTTGCCATAAAATGTCATGGATATCAAATCTATACACACACACAAACACACACACACACACACACACACACACACACACACACACACACATGCAGAATACAGCTGGAAAGGACCTTGGAAGTCTTCTAGTTCAGCCCCCTGCTCAGACCCTATACTATTTCAGACAAGCCCTGCTCTAGACGGAGAATATTCTGTAATTGGCATATTAGAATCCCAAAAACCCTCTGCCTGCCTGCCTGCCTGTCCATCTTATCTTATCTTATCTTATCTTATCTTATCTTATCTTATCTTATCTTATCTTATCTTATCTTATCTTATCTTCTTGATATGTGTATACAACTGCACAGTAATAAAATTATGTCAGATGAACAAGCCATTCAGTCAGTGATACATTCACTGTGTCTGCTGGTAGGAAAGAAATATTGTTCAGGTGCAGAAATCCCTCACATTCAAGCTAAAAAATATGAATTTTTACATGGATAAATATGAAAAGCATTTTAAATCATGGTATGGAAATCAGATTAGACCATTATGGCTTTTTTTTGCCAGGTTTGTTATCGTTTCATGAAGATACAGCACGTTGTTCAAAGGAGGATTCCTGTCTCCTCATTTTATCTTGCTACTCAATCAGGCCAAATGTGCACACAAAATAAGCATTTCATCTAATTTGAATCAACTCAGTAAATCTAAGCAAATGAAGTTTTTTTAATATGTTTTTATTGGATAAGACTTTCAGATCCACTGCCAAAAATATTAAATTGTACATATGGAAACTATAATATTAATGCTACCAGCTTGAGACATCATCATAATCTGTACTTGTGTATTTTTTGCTTTTCCCCAGCTAAGTATCAAGTTTTGTTGCCTAATTTTCACTAACTAGGCAACAAACTGCAAGAATAGATTTCCAAAGGTACAAGAGCTTAGATATGTGGAATTATTGTAGAAAAGCTAAGGAATCCAAGAATTCCAGCTATTGTTTTGCATAAAATGCAAGTCACATTTATAATGAAATTAAAGTTAGAATCTTATGCATCTTTCTCCTGCCTCAGTGATGCAACAGATTAGATGCTTGTCTTTTTGGGGCATGACACCCAGTTTTCATCTGTTTCTTGTTCTCATGATAGACAGCTGTGGTATCAAGCTGCTCATTTAGGACACTGTAAGAAGTAGTTTTATTCAGAGAGAATAAATTGTCCTGAAACTGAGCGATGGTGTTTGTGGACTTGTAAGAATATTATTATGCACTATCCTTTAGTCCAGGGGTCATCAACCTTTTGGATCTCATGCACCACTAAATTCATAATTTAAAATCCCATGGACCATTAATATGATCTGACTAATGACCGGCTGGGTGGGCGTGGCTAGGTGGTCATGTGACTGGGGGCATGGCCAACTTGATGTCACTCGCATCAAGGGGTGCCTCACCAGCCTCTACTCACCGCTCCCCTTTCAGTCGCTCCTCGCCCTGCCTGCCCGGGTTCCTTAGGGCCCTACAGGAAGCAGTTGTTGGAGCTAAGCGAGAAAGAGTTGGCAAAACAGCTGGCTCAGTTCAAGTTGGCTGAGAAGGAGGCTCAGCAGAAGCACCTCACTGAGGACTACGAGCATAGGCTTTCCAAGAAGAGGGAAGACCTGAGGGAATGCAAGGTCAGGTATTGGCGCCTATAGGCTCAGCGAGCTGAGATGGTCAGCCAGTTCCAGGCCATGAGGCAGTCTCATTGGAACAAGGCCCTCTGGCTCTTTGCCACCAGTGGCGCTTCCCTCCAGCCTTCGCCCAAAGCCCAACACCAGGAGGCTGAAGCAGACCCCAAGTTGGATTTTCTGCCCCCCTCTGATCCACACAAAAAGACCCTGAAGGGGGAGAGTCTCTGCAACAACACAAACATTCATTGCACGTATCCGGACCAGGGGCTGTAGTTTGTGGACCCCTGATTTAGTGCAATATAAAAAATGCAAATAATTTTTCTGGCGGACCACTAGTGGTCCATGGACCAGCAGTTGGTGACTGCTGCTTTACTCTATATCAACTAAGCCAACATAGTATATTTTGCGCTGATGTTCTGATTGTTAGTGATTTCCCTAAAGCACATTCTTTCTTTTAAAAAACAGTGCTCCCTGGAATTTCAGTTACGCTGACCTTAGTCCATAAAAGTTTTGTCTCTTGGATACTTTCCAGGAACTGCTTCCAGGATCATGAATTTGGATGGCTTACTTTGTGAAGTAGGAGAGTTCATGCTATTTTTCTCCTTTTTTGTATAATGGATATCCTTTTAGCCTAAAAATTCAAAAGTAAATGCTTGATATCATCCACTTTAAAGTTAAATCAGAGGTCAGGAAATGTGATCCTTCAGATGCTGCTGAACT